>NW_027555514.1:108927891-109332891 GCF_003287225.1 Phascolarctos cinereus
TGGAAAAGAAGGGGCTTTCATGGAATGGCATCAATGTTTTTGATGAAGTGGGAGGTAAAGTCCGCAGCTGAGAGGGGGAGGGCAGGCAATGCCATGGGAGACTTGAGGAGGGATGCAATGGTTTGGAAAAGTCACTGTGGTGAATGGGATAGTGAATCTATTAGGGGAGTGTAAAAAGACCGCCTTGCTGCAGTGAGTGCCTAGTTGAGATTATTCAACATATATTTGTAATGGACCCCGTCAGGATGGTTTTGTTATGTTCTCCAGCTCAATTCAAAAGCATGTGACTAGGAGTGAATTGGAAGTGATCCAAGGCAAGGCAATTGAGTGAAGTGGATGAGTAGAGTAGGACTGGTTTGTTTATCAATTTGCTGAAACAGAGAAGAAAGGAGAGTATAGCTAGTGCAGTGGTGATGGCCTAGTGAAGAACTGAAAGGTGGGAAGATTGGAGGTCACAGTGGGGACAAGAAACGGGTTTAGGACTTGTAAGGCAGAAGGAAAGATGGAATGATAAAAAGACAATGATCCTATAAAGGAATTTCTGAGTTCATGAACACAGAAGTGGAATGCTTGTGGGAGATGGCAAGATCAAGAGTATAACCATTTGTTTGTAGCTAAGGTGGAATGAAAGAGTAGGTGAAAGGAGCTGAGGAAGTATCAATATTTATGTTGAGGTGCCCTCATGTGAGGGTGCGAAGAAAGACTGTGAGCTAAGTAGTGAACTCACTGAGGAAGGGTGAAGAGTGTCTCATGGGTCAGTAGGCTGCAGCTACCAGATTATTGTTTGGATGAAATGAAAGTTAAAGGAGGAGTTACAGAGTGACACTGGCAGGGGGAAGTAGCAACAGAGAGAAAGGAACATTCCAATCCTCCTCCATGACCAGTGAATCAGGTGCAAGAAAGAAAAGTACAGCTAATATTGGAAAAGGTAGTCAATGATGCTACATTATTGGGAACGAGCCAGATCTCAGTGAGAACCAGAAGATGGAGTGAGAAAGGAAAATATTTAAGATTAAAGCAAATCTGTTAAGTATGGAGCAGGCATTCCAGAAAGCCCAAAGTGGGCAGATCCAGAATGGGATATTTGCAGGGAGGAGGGCGAAGGATTGAGGGGAATTGGGGTAAATGAGTAGGCAATGGGCAAGAATAATAGGGACTGCACAATTGCAGACAGAATTCCAAATTGTTGGGATGAAGAGAATGTGACAGGGTAGGAGTATGCTAATCACTGAGGAATGAAGTATCAGTAGTTGAAGGGAGGTTTAGACAGGGAATTAGACTGCTCAAGGTCTTCCCTTGAAATCCAATCTAATAGTAGATGGAGATATGAGTACTGAGGGGCCATCTCACAGCAGGAAAAGTTATGGCCCAGAGAAGTCTAGACCAGAGGTAGGAGCTGGTAATTTGAGGGGTGTCAGATCCAAGAGTAACCTCCACAGTACAGAAGATGGACCTAGCTTGAAGACAGTGGCTACAGAATGTCCTGGGTAGGACTAACTCAGGGTTCCCTTGGAAGCATCTAGAGTGAAGGGACCATAGACCAGGCCCTTATTCATCCCTTGTTTTTCTTGCTCCAAACTTAGTAATTTAGAACCTTTTTTGTGGTTTTTAGCATTTTTCTCAAGCCTTAACTCATTCTGAATATTAGCCTTCCTCCCTTTTCCTTATAGGATCATGTTTTTTATTCATCCTTAGTAGATTCTCTTCTGTTGGTGTTCCCAGGAAGAAAGTAAAGAAGAAAAGTAGTTCAGGTCCCTTGTTGAGGGACTGAGGTCACATTCATTTTAGAGTCAGTTCTGGAGTAGGAAATAAAAATACTATATAAGTTGTCCCTTGTAAAGTGTCGAGTTGGAAAAGTTAGGGAATAGGAAGAGAGTTTCCTGGTCTCTTATAAGTGTTTGGCCAAATTCTAGCAAAAGATATTAAATATTTACCTAAATTCTAATATAGTAGCAGTTTTCTTTGTACATAAACTAGCATAAACCTCACATTTCTTAAATATACTTGCTGCTGTCTTAGATTGGTAGAATCTGTTCTGTTTTGGCTCCAGTGTTCTCTCTTAGTCCCAGCATCCAAAATCCTAACAGTATGCTTTAAAGGCCATAGAATAACAGATTTTGGGTAGCACCAAAAACCGCCCTCTGGGGTCTATTTTTGGATTATAGTCTGACACAACAATACACTGAAAAACACCATCCTCTGCCATTTAACTCAAGTCTTGAGGAAAAAAGCTTTAAAAACTTAGGGTAATTCCCACTTCTCTTGGATTGTATCATTTTTCATATACCTTCATCTTGCAGCGTCACTTGCCACCAATCATCCATGACCAAATGCACCAGGGAAGATATCATAGCACACGCTCCAGGGTAGCTTCCAGAGTCTTGGCTGCACTCTTTTGGAGGGATCTGCCCCAAGCCATGATCACGGAACATCATCTCCATCCCTTTTAAGGTACGTACAGCATCCAGTTTAGGACTTGTCAAAATATGTCAGTGGATTATTGCCTGATCAAGCTTGAAACTGAGCCCCACAATGTCCACTGCCACAACTATTATTTGATATGGTTCTAGAAATTCCAGCTATAGCAATCATACAAGAAAAAGAAATTGAAGGAATAAACATAAGCAAAGAAGAAACCAAATTATTGCTTTCGGAAGATATTTACTTAGAGAAGCCTAGAGATTCAACTAAAATATTAACTGAAACAATTTATAATTTAAGCAAAGTATCAGAATATCAAGTAAACCCATACAAATCATCAGCCCAACAGGAAGAGATAGAGAAATTCCATTCAAATCAACTACAGAAATGTATAAAATATTTGGGAAGATACCTAATGAGACATATACAGGAACTATATGAATAAAACTACAAAACATTTTTAATAGAAAGAGGCAGACCTAATTATTGGAGATATATTAACTGCTCATAGTTCAGCCATGCCAATATAATAAAAATTACAATACTACCTAAATAAATTTACTTATTCAGTGCCATACCAATCAAACTACCAAAGGCTTACTCTATAGAACTAGAAACAATAACAAAATTCATCTAGAGAAACAAAGGGTCAAGGATCTCAAGAGAAATAATGAGAAAACATGAAAAGCAGGGTACAGTGCCATACCTCAAATTATACTATGAAGTACTGATTATCAAAATTGGTACTGTTTAAAATTTGGAACGACAAACTCCAAATGGACATATGACCTGTATGTAAAAGTTCACCAAAGGCAAGTTCAGTGGTGTAGTGAATAGAATGCTAGACCTGGAGTCAAGAAGAACAGAGTTTAAATCCTATCTTAAACGCTTAACTACCTGTTTGACTCAGGGCAAGTCACAACCTCTTCAACCTCTGTTTCCTCACCTGTAGAATGAGGATAATACTAGCACCTATGTCACAGAGTTGTTGTGAGGACCCAGTGAGATAATGAATGCAAAGTACTTGAATGCAAAGTACTTGGTAAACCTTAGATCGCTACATAAATTCTAGTTATTATTAATAATAATAATATTAGCTAACATTTATATAGCACTTACTATGTGCTAAGCATTGTGCTAAGAGCTTTATAATTATTATCTCATTTGATAATGATGCTTTTATGATTTCCATTTTACAGATAAGGAAACTGAGGCAAACAGAGGTTTAAGTGACTTGCCTAGAGTCATCTGAGGCAGGATTTGAACTCAGGTCTTCCTGACTCCGAGCCAGACACTCTGTGCACCACAGCATCCCCTTGCTGTACTTAGCTATGCCACTTATTATTATTATTATTTTTATTATATCATAAACAAATTGGAAGAAAAGCTCTTACACAACTATGGATAGTGGAAGGTTTCTTTATCAAATAAAGGATAGAGAGAATCATAGGAAATAACATGGATAATTTTAGTTACATAAAATTTAAAAATTTTTACAAAATAATAGCATTGTAGTTAAAATGACAAGGGAAACAGTTAACTGGGGAAAATATATACAACAAATTTCTCTGAAAAAAATACATAAAGAGTTGATTCAAGAGCCATTTCCCTATAATCAAAGGATGCAAACAGGCCACTCTTAACAGAAAACAATGCAAGCTCTCAACAACCATATTAAAAATATTCTAAATCACTTATAATAAGAGCAATTAAAATAGCTTTGAGGCTCCACTGTATACTCATTCGACTGGCAAAGATGACAAAAAAGGAAAATTATAACTATTGGAGGAAACCATGGAAGGAGAGGCATACTATGTTCTCTTGGTAGAGTTGTGAATTGATTCAATCACTCTACGAGGAAATTTGGAATTACATCCCAAAAGTCACTAAAGTTTTTACTCTTTGATCCAGTGATATCACTATGAGGTTTCTACTCCAAAGTCACCAAAAAGAGGCAATACGTATAAAAGTATTTACAACAGTACTTTTTGGTCACTGCAAAGAAAGAACAAATGAAAATGGACAAAAAAGCATTTATTATGTTTACTGAATGCCAAACACTGTGCTAAGTACTAGAGATACAAACATAAAAGAAAGAAATGTGAACAAAGTGGGCGCCCATCAATTGGAGAATGGCTGAGCAAATTGTGGTTTGTGAATATAGTGAAATAACAAACAATGAAAGGGATGGATTCAGACAAAATTAGGAAGACTTGTATGAGTTGATGTAGTAGAAACAATTTATACAATAACTACAACACAGGAAACTCTGAAAAACTTAGAAACTCTGATCAACGCAATAAACAATTCCAGAAGACTGATGATGAATCATCACTTCCTACCTCATGATATAGAATTGAAAGAGTAGAGACACAGAATGAGACAAATATTTTCTAATGTGGCCAATATGTGTATCTGTTTTGCTTGAATTATACTTTTTTAAAAAGGGAAGAGGGCTAGAGTTATGCAAAAGAGTATAAGAAGTAATAGTGATGCCCCCCAAAAGAAGAAAAGAGTGTTATGAAACATTTGTAAAGCATACAGAAGAAAGTAGGAGGAATTTCAGAAAGACGTACATGTAGATAAGCAGTATGGTATTGGAATTACAGTGTTAAACTTATTATGTACTTAAAAACAAGCTTTACATATTTAAGATTCTTTTTCTGTTCTCCTTTGTATGTGAAATGATCACATTTGTTGATATCAAGTTAAAAAATTTAAATCCTCCCCCCAAAAAAGCCCCACCATCCTACCAAGATAAATTTGAGTTGCCTGAAAGGAAATAAATAAACAAATATAATATAAAATGCAACAACTAAAGTCCATTTGAAAAATTAAGACCTGCCTTAAATGTGATGCTGGCATTTACAGGTCTGTGCACCCCAAAATTATTTCTAGATAGAATATGAATAAATAACATGAATGACAATATATATATATATATATATATAATTTTTATATAAATGCAATGTAAATGGGAGAAGGGATCAATTTACCATTCAAAAATAAAACCGTATTTTAAGTCAGAAAAAGGCCAAGACATGCATTAGGGAATATATATTAGTCATCTTTTCCATCAAAGTATTATAATTTTTATGAGTTGTTTTAAGTACTCTATTTGCAGAGATGATTAATGGAAAATCACACAAGTACAATTAATGCCACCTTCATGAAGGGTTTTTTTTTGTTTGTTTTAAATTCCTAACTTAGTTATAGAGAATACCACATAGATTAAATTTTAGCACTTTAGTATTCCTTTTTACAAAGTTAATTAAGCTGAGTTAATAGCCTATGTTTACTGTACAGCAAACTGGTACCTTCATTTTTTTTCAATTTTTGCATAGATTTGCCTTTTATATCCTGAATCTGGTCCTTTAATGCATTAATTTCCTGGAGAAATAGAAATTAAGTGAATGATGTCAAGGGAATAAATTGATATATATTACAAATGAAGAAGGGACATCTTTTCAAAACCCTTTATGTACTGGCCCATGTTTACTTCTTGAATGAGATGAATATCACTTCTCTATTTTTTCAAATGTCAAAGAGGAATAATTTATCTATATAAACAAGTGATTTTCTGAACATTAAAATGAGACTATGACTCAAAAAAAGAAACAGAACCATAATACCAGAATTTATTAGTGACAGTCCACTTCAAAGCCAAGAATTCCAGTTTGTAGACAGAATAACTATTCTCACTTTGAATCTTCTACTAACAAATACAATAGCCTTCCATGGGCTCTTGTTCTTCTGATATTAAGCTCTCCACACTAGTACCAGAGGGTAAAGCAAAAGGCTTGCTTGGATACGAAAAAACCAACCCTGGTACACATGTAAAGCAATTAACCAAGTCCGTAAAAGGCCTGTTAACATTTGTCATCTCAAAGATTTCCAAATTCTATCAGAAGGTTCAAGCCAGATCTTCTCTTTTTTTCTATTTTGCTTTTGGGTAATCACCGAGGGGCTTTGTAATGGTGATATAGTTCTTTACAAATTTCTAAGAGTACTACTAAAGCCTACAAAAAGTTTTCAGGTCCATAATTTTTTGGATATGACCAGGCAACAACGAGCACTTCTTTCTTGTCAGTGCTCACTCTCTGCTGAGCCACTGTGTGAATAATATACTTGTCAGAGGCCCTTGAAGAGCTGCCTCTTGTGAATTTATGGCTTTAAACAGTGGCTTCCGACATTGAAAAGCCTTCAGTAGATCTTACCATCTCTGCAACAGATTGTGCCATATCTCTCTTGTTATCTCAACCAAACTGAGAGAAAAAGCTGTTTATACCCATTGCCTCTACTTCTAGTGCTCTCACTCATGCCTTAATCTCACATTTAACCTTATCACTCAACTAAAACATACTCTTACTACAGACACCAATGATTTAATTATCAAATTTGTTAGTCTTTTCTCAGTTCTCATCTTTCTCAGCCTAGCTGATGCATTGGAAGTTGTTGACCTCCCTTTGCTCCAGGACACTTTCTCCTCTCTGGTTTGGGCTTTACTGACACTACTCTTTTCTGGTTCTCCTCCCACCAGTATGATCTTTGATGGCTTATTACCCACAGCACACCTCCTAACTGTAGGTGATCCCCAAAGCTCTGGCTTGGGCACTGTTTTCTCTCTTTTTGTGATGTTATTAGCTTCCATGGATTTAACTATAATCCTTATGCGAATGATCCCCAGACTTATAAATCCAGCTCCAGGCTCTCCCCTGAGAGAGTCTGCATCACCATCAGTCCCACATGATCAATTGCCAACTGGATTTTTCAGACTGAATGTACAGAAGATATCTGAAACTCAACATGTCCAAAACAGAGCTCGTTATCTTTCCTCATAAATCCACCCCACTTCTAACCTTCCTCCATTTGATGAAGGCATAACCATTCTTCCAGTTTGGCAAGTTCATAACCTCACCTTTAAATCTTATCCCATATCTAATCAAATGCTAAATCATGCTGTTTCTACCTCCACACCATCTTTCACATTCATCCCCTTTTCTTTACTCACAAAGCCACCACCATAGTAGAGGCATTCATCAGTTTTCATCTATACATTCTTATACCTATTATTATTAAATTTTTTGAGAGGCAATCAGGGTTAAGTGATTTACCCAGGGTCACATAGCTAGTAGGTGTCTGAGGCCGGATTTCAACACAGGTCCTACTGACTCCAGGGCTGGTGCACTATCCACTGCACCACTTAGCTGCTCCATACCTATATATTATTGCAACAGCTTTCTCACTGGTCTCCCTGACTTAAGTTTCTCCCCGCTCTTTTCTAGTGTTTTCCCTTAAGCTTGGATCTAATTATATCACTTCCCTACTCAGTAAACTCCAGTGGCTCATTATTAGGACAAAATGAAAAAACCAACTCCTTTGTTTAGCTTTTAAAGTCCTTCAGACTCTGACATCATTGGACTAATGACTCCTCTTCCTCTTGTACTCTTTGTTTCAGATAAATTGGCCTTCTCTCTGGTCCTCCAACAGGACACATTGATCTCTCATCTCCGGGCCTTTGCATTGGCTGTATACTTAAAATGTACTCCCTAATCCTACCCCACAATTGGTCAGAAAGAGATTACAAGGGAGCCTATGCTGGCGTTGGGTTCCCCATATGCAGTTCTGGGTCACAGTTCCAGGGTGAAGAAGAGCATTAGCATCTGTGGGAACAGGGGATCAGGGGCCCTGATCACAGTTCCAGGGTGGAGAAGAGTGCTTATGGTTGCTCACAAGGTAGTAGGGATCCTGGTTTCAATTTCTTTTTTCTTTCTTTCTTTCTTTCTTTTCTTTCTTTCCTTCTTTCTTTCTTTCTTTCTTTTTTTTGTTGTTTTGATTAACTATATTTTTGTGCTATATGTGAGGAATCTTCTCTTTGGAGGGGATATTCAGTTTTGTTTTGTTTTGTTTTTTGCTAGGCAACAGGGTTAAGTGACTTGCCCAGGGTCATACAGCTAGTAAGTGCTATGTGTCTGAGTCTGGATTTGAACTCAGGTCCTCCTGAATTCAGGGTCGGTGCTCTATCCACTGAGCCACCTACCTGCCCCCATGGAGGGGATATTCAGAAAAGACAATGGCATAAAAAAGAATCAATGGAAGGTATAAATATCATCAAAGAGAAGGCAAACTTCTTACAATTTGCAGATGCCATAATGGGATAGTTACAAAATTCCATGGAAGCGTCAAGGAAACTAATTGAGGCAATTCATAGCTCAAGTAAGGAATCAGAAAACAAACTAAATCGACAAAAATCATCAGCATTTTTGTGAACCAAAGAGAGTTGAACTACCAACAAAACCCAGGGACAAATGATGCTTACGGCGTCTAGTAGTTGGCCAGCTCAGAAACATTCAAGATTAATATGAATATAGCTAGAAGGCACTCTTTTTTTTTTTTTTTTGGTTAGGCAATGGGGTTAAGTGACTTGCCCAGGGTCACACAGCTAGAAAGTGTTATGTGTCTGAGGCCGGATTTGAACTCAGGTCTTCCTGACTCCAGGGCCGGTACTCTATTCACTGCGCCACCTAGCTGCCCCGAGAAGGCACTCTTTACAGAAATAAAGTGATATAAATGATTGGAGAGATATTCTAAATATAACAAAAATGTCAAACTCACCTAAATTAACCCTGGTTTCAATTTCAAGGCAGAATGGAATGCTAGTGATTGTGGCTGAAGGAGACCAGGGGACCTGGTCACAGCTCTAGGACCAAGAGGAATGCTAGCACTTGTGTCTACAGGTGAACAAGGTCCCTTTCTGGGTAAGGATGAGAGCACAGGCCAGGAGAATAGTGACCACACCTCTTCTTAGATCATACCACCTTGGAAGCACCAAAAACCTACCAGTTGTCCCAGAACTAGCTGTGAAAACAATAGCACAAAAAACCTGAAGCTTGGGACACTGTCTTCCTTCATCCTAGGGAGCAGAGCCCAATTTTAACAATAAAAGTTAAAAGTCAAGAAATAGGCTGGAAAATGAGCAAACAACAACAGATGAGCCTGACCATAACAAGTTACTATGGTGACAGGGAAGACCATGGAATAAACTCAGAAGGAAACAACAAAGTCAAAATAACTACAAACCCTCTAAGAAAAATATGAATTAGACAAAAGCCCAACAAGAATTCTTAGAAGAGTTCAAAAGGGATTTTACAAATCAAGTAAGAGAGATAGAGGGAAAACTGAGAAAAGAAATGAGAGAGATACAAAAGAAAATTGCGAAAAGAGAGTCAATAGTTTGGTAAAAGAGGCACAAAAACACTGAAGAAAATAACACCTTAAAAACCAGAATTGGCCAAATAGCAAAATAGGCACAAAAAAAATCCCCTGAAGAGAACTCTTTAAAAAGCAGAATTGGTCAAATGGAAAAAGAAGTTCAAAAGTTCACTGAAGAAAATAAGTCCTTAAAAATTAGAATTGGGCAAGTGGAAGCTAATGACTCCATTAGACATCAAGAGACAACCAAAGAAAATTAAAAGAATGGAAAAAATAGAAGAAAATGTGAAATATCTCATTGAAAAAACAACTGACCTGGAAAATAGATCAAGGAGAGAAAATTTAGGAGTTATTGGACTCCCTGAAAGCCATAATAAAAAAAAGCCGACACATTATATTTCAAAAAATTATCTATCATAGAACCAAGAAAGTAAAATAGAAATTGAAAGAACCCACTAATCACTTCCTGAAAGAGATCCCAAAGTGAAAACTCTCAGGAATATTTTTTTTCCTTTTTGCTGAGGCAATTAGTGTTAAGTGACTTGCCCAGGGTCACACAGCTAGTAAGTGTCAAGTGTCTGAGGCTAGATTTGAACTCAGGTCCTCCTGACTCCAAGGCCAGACCTCTATCCACTGCACCACTTAGCTGCCCCTCTCAGGAACATTATAACCAGATTCCAGAGCTCCCAGGTCAAGGAGAAAATATTGCAAGCAGCCAAAAGAAGTAATTCAAACATCACGGAAGTACAGTCAGGATGATACAATATTTAGCAACTTCCACAGTAAAAGATCAGAGGGCTTGGAATATGATATTCTGGAAGGCAAAGGAGCTAGGATTACAACCAAGAATCAACTATGCAGCAACTCAATATAACCCTTCCGGGGGAAAATAGATATTCAATGAAAAAAAGGATTTTCAAATATTCTTGATGAAAAGACCAGAGCTGAATAGAAAAGTTGACTTTTAAATACAAGACTCAAGAGAAGCATAAAAAGGCAAACAGGAGAAAGAAATCATAAGGGATTCAATAAGGTTAAACTGTTTACATTCCTATAGAGGGAGATGATAATTGTAATTCCTGAAAACTTTATCATTATTAGGGCATTTAGAAGAAATATACATGCACAGAGGAAACAAGGGTGAGTTGACTATGATGGGATAATTTTTAAAAATAAAATTAAGGGGTTGAGAGAGATGAACTGAGAAAAGGGGGAAGGGAGAAGAGGAATGGGAAAATTATCTCACAGAAAAAAGGTATGAAAGGAAAAGGGTTTTTTTTGTTTTTTTTTTTTACAGTGGAGGGAATATGGGGTGGTGGTGGAGGACAATGCTTGAACCTTACTCTCATCAGAATTGGCTCAAAGCAGGAATAACATACATACGGAGGTGGGTTTGGATATCTATCTTACTTTACAGGGAAGTAGGAGGGGGAAAGAGAGGGGGTAGATAGAAGGGAGATTAAGGGAGGCAGTGGTCAGAAACAAAACAGACATTTTTATTTTTTTTGGATGGGGCAGTGGGGGTTAAGTGACTTGACCAGGGTCACTCAGCTAGTAAGTGTTATGTGTCTGAGGTTGGATTTGAACTCAGGTCCTTCTGAGTCCAGGGCCGGTGCTCTACCCACTGTGCCACCTAGCTGCCCCCGCAAAACAGATTTTGAAGAGGGACAGGGTAAAAAGAGAAAGAGAAAGGATAAATAGGGGGGAAATAGGATTGAAGAAAATATACAGTTGGCAATCTTAACTGGGAATGTGAAGGGGATGAACTCACCTATAAAAATGGAAACAGATAAAACAGCAAAGTGGATTAAAAACCAGAATCCAACAATATGTTACTTATAAGAAACACACGTGAAACAGAGAGACACATACAGAGTAAAACTAAGGAGCTGAATCAGAATCTATAATGCTTTGGCTGAGGTAAAAAAAAGAAAAAGCAGGGGTTAACAATCATGATCTCAGACAAAGTGAAAGCAAAAGTAGACCTAATTAAAAGACACAAGCATGGGAGCCACATTTTGCTAAAAGATACCAAAGACAATGGAGTAACATCAATACTAAACATATATGCACCAGATGGCATAGCATCTAAATTATTAAAGGAAAAGTTAAGTTAGTTATAGGAGGAGATAGACACTAAAACTATACTATTGGTGGTCCTCAGCTTTCCCTTCTCAGAACTAGATCAAACTAATCATAAAATGAACAACAAAGGAGATTAATAGAATTTTAGAAAAAGTTAGATATGATAGACCTAGAGAAAACTGAATGGAATAGAGAGAAGCATATCTTTTTTTTCTCAGCTGTAAATGTTACCTTCACAAAAATTACCATGTATTAGTCCATAAAAACCTTACAACCAAATGCAGAAAAGCAGAATTTAAGTGCATCCTTTTCAGACCATAATGCAATACAAATTATATTAAATAAAGGGCCATGGAAACAGAGAGTAAAAATTAATGGGAAACTAAACAATCTAATCCTAAAAAATGAATGGATAAAAGAACAAATCATAGAAACATTAGATAATTTCAGTAAAGATAATGACAACAGTGAAACAACATATCAAAATTTATGGGATGCAGCAGCCAAAAAAGTACTGAGGGGAAAATTTTATCTTTAAATACTTACATCAATAAAATAGAGAAAGAGCAGATAAATGGATTGGTCATGCAAATAAAAAAAACTAGAAAAAGAACAAATTAAAAATCTCCAATTAAACCAAATTGGGAATATTGAAAATCAAAGAAGATATTAATAAAATAAAACATGAGAAAACCATTGAATTAATTAATAAAACTAGGAGCTGGTTTTATGGGAGAAAAAAGAACTGGAAATTGAGATGCCGAACAATTGGAGAATGATTGAACAAGTGGTGGCATATGATTGTGACGGAATGCTATTGTGCTATATAAGAAATGATGAGCAGGATGCTTTCAGAAAAACCTGGAAAGACTTATAGGAACTGATATAAAATGAAGTGAGCAGAATGAGGAGAACGTTGTACACAGTAACAGCAATATTGTACAATGATCAGCTGGGAATTACTTAGCTATTCTGAGCTATGCAATGATTCAAGAAAATTCCAAAGGACTTATAATGAAAAATTCTACCCACATCCAGTGAAAGAACTGATGGAGCCTGAATGCATATTGAAGTATACTTTTTACTTTATTTTTCTTTTTTTTTTGTCTGTATTTTCTTTTGTAATATGGCTAACATGGAAATATTTTGCATGACTGCACGTGTATAATCTATATCAAATCACTTGTTTTCTCCAGGAGAGGGGAGTAGAAGGAGGGAGAGAATTTGGAACTGAAAAATTTTTTTAAAAAAATAATATTATGAATGTTTTTTTAACATGTAATTGAGAAAAAATAAAAAATTAAATGTTAAAAAAGAAGCATAAGCTACCAGTTGTCCTTCACAAAAGAAAAAAAGTGAAGCATAATTGTCAATTGGGATTTTCTACCTGGCATAGAAGGTCACTCTACATCTCCAGATCTTACTGTCACTGTTGTGGGGTCCTATGAGCTCAAGTAAAAAGGACCCAGGAAATATCATTAGTGCTGATGTTACAGTCTTTGGGTCTCTGCATGGCTTCCATTCTCCTCCTCGTCTTGCTTGCCATGGATCCAGCTGAATTAACCTTCTGACAAGCCGATTCCAGATTTCTCTCCCAATTAAACCCAATGCGTGCGCGCCGTGCGCGCTCATCTAGTCCACAGTGATAGCGGACGACGATAATAGAATATAACCACTCAGACTCTTTGGTTGCATTGTATTTATGCTCCTCAGACGAGTTACCTTACCTCTGGTCTCAGATCTCAGCCTCCGTAGACTCTCCACAGGGACGACTGTCTGCTAGATTGCCTATCCACTCTCGTGGAATGCCTCATTGAACTGAGGCAGCCCTTCTTTCGGCATCACTGGATCATGCCCTAAGGAAATATTCTTAAACCACACGGGGCTGGTTTTTGTCACTTCAGTTTCTCTCTCTGACAACCATATTTGCAACTATTTTCCTGCTTATGGGTGTCAACTGTAAGTAACTATTCTTGTTGCTTACTCATTGATGGAGCAATGCACAGGATTTTCTCAGGTATCAAACTCCTTGTTATTTGGGTTGATCTGACATTGCCTACCAGCTCCACAGGCATTGTCCCTTTTACTATGCCTTCGGAAACAGCCTTTCCAACCATTATACACAGTAAGAAAGTTCCTGTTAGGATATTAAGGAAATTAACACATCAGTCCTATGCCATTCTCCACACCACCAAAATGGTTATTTAGCATCTGCATCACTAGCCCCGTGACCTCAGGGTGCTTCATTTTCTTTCTTTCTTTCTCCTTGAAAATAATTTCAATTTACTGAGAATCCACGAGGTCTAAATTGGATTGGAAACATTAGGCAGCTTCTTCTTTAGCAGTTTGATCCTTTTTGAGTGGTCCCATGAAAACTTTTTCTTCTCCACAGTCTGGAATTAGCCATGGTCAAATTTGGAGGTGGTGTTGACCAACTTCAAGTCAATTTTCCCCAGGACATAGCATTTAGTCTGTACCAACAGAGACTTTTGTAGAGTGAGGACATACTTCTTGGTCCCAACAACACAGCCTCCCAGTCATTGGTCAATTCACCATAGTGTACAAATCCTTCCAGAAAGTTAATTTCTTGTCAAACAGGTTGTAATTGGTGATGCATTGACTTTGATCAGTTTCACATCCTTTATGTAGTAGCCCTAGCTGATCTTGTAGATCTTCTTGTTAATCTTGATGCAATGGTGGTAGCCCTTCTGACCAGCCACAGAGAATGCCATGAAGGCAGAAGTCAAGATTCAATATAGGCCACCTTAGGCAGACCTTGCTAGGTATCTTGGGGCAGTTTCTAGCCAGTGGCTAGTGACACCTTTGTAACTCTTGCCCTTAGTCACTTCAGTGATGACAATCATCTCCTCTTACCAATCACAGTGGAACAAGGTACCTGCTACTCCAGATTTTCGTGGACTCAGTGCAGTTTCGCAGCCATGCTGCTGCCATTCATCTGAATATCTATCAGGCAAGACTTCTTCCTCAGAGGGAGCAATCACATCTGGGTATGGGTAATGACTCAGATCACCAGGCAGTGTTTCTTTATGCTGTTGAGGTCTTTCACCAACTGCTTCTTGACATCATTGTCTTGCCACTTCTCAAAGAACATGATAAAGGTCTTCTTGGATTTGTGCCAGTTCTTGTAGCTTTCAAGTTCCAGAGGCCTTGGAGATTTGCTCATAGCCCACTATGTCTACAATGATCCTGGGAGGGCATTTTCATAATGGTGACCACCTCAAGCACTTCCTTCTTGTTCCCCTGTAAGCAGGCTTGTCCACTTCTCCAATGATGTGGCTCATGTCTGCCTTATAGCCCAGAATGGCTGTGAGATGGATGAGCTCAGTGGGGTCATCTTTGGGAAGCCTCTTCACCTTTGCCTGGTGTCTGCTTCACTTCTGAGGCAGGAAGCTCAGAGACTCATTCCTGAGACTGGAGAGCTTCTGATGGGACATGCTGGGGCTGCTACTGTGGCTGCTGCCAAGGAAAGCTGGGAGAACAGGGTGCTGCATTTTCAAGGAGCATCTGAGGTCAAAATCAGGTCTCTCAAGGCTCTCCATTAGCTTCCTATATTTCTTTACAATTGCTTTTGTTGTGCACTCATTCGTGTCCTACTCTTTGTGACCCCACACACCATAGCACGCTAGGCCCTTCTATCCCCTGCCACTTTTCAAAGTCTGTCCAAGTTCATGTTTGTTGTTTCCATGACACTATCTCTCCATCTCATCTTCTGTTGTTCCCTTTTCCTTTGTCTTCAATCCTTCTTAACATCAGGGTCTTTTCCATTGAGTCCTATCTTTTCATTATATGGCCAAAGTATTTAAGATTCAGCTTCAGTATTTGACCATTCTGGTGAATAGTCAGAATTAATTTCTTTAAGTTTTGACTGCTTTGATCTCCTTGCTGTCCAAGGGTCTCTCAAACGTCTTCTCCAGCACCACAATTCCAAAGTGTTGTTCTGTGGTAGTCAACTTTCCTTATGGTCTCACAGCCATACATTACTACTGGAAAAACCATAGCTTAAACTATGTCAGGCCTGCACAACATACAGCCTGTGGGCCACTTGCAGCCCGCCAAAGGATTTTGGATGGCCTCTGTGTACTCTCTCCTGTGTGTCACGTGACCTGTGGCAACCAACCATTGTCAATCTGTCTCTAGTTAACTTGGAAAGTGAGCCACTAAAAACTTATCTGTGGCCCGAAGAAGTTCAGAGTATTTTAATTTTGGCCCCTGCCTACTGCCAAGTTGTGCAGGTCTGAACCATATGGACCTTTGTGTCAAGGTGCTACCTCTGCTTTTTAGTATGTTGTCTAGATTTACCATAGCTTTCCTTCCAAGGAGCAAGCTTCTTTTAATTTCATGGCTGCAGTCATTGTCTGCAGTGATCTTTGAGCCCAAGAATACAAAATCTGACACTGCTTTCATTTCTTCTCCTTCTAATTCCAGGAAGTGATGGGACCAATTGCCAAGTTATTAGTTTTTTTGATGTTAAACTTCAAGCCAGTTACACTCTCCTCTTTCATCCTCATCAAGGGGCTTCTTAATTCTTCTTTATGATTTTTTATAATATTTCTCTGCAATGCTTATATTACAGTGATGGCATGTCTTAGGACTGAAGGGCTCCTTTCCTGATGCGAAGCCATGCTCCCTTAAATAAGGCAGCTTTCTATGCTGAGTCCCTTGTAACAATATTAGTTGTCTGAAAGTTTGTTGTCCCTCCCACCCCCACCCTCCATAATTAGCTACTGACATTGGGTCATTGTCTACTGAGGAAGGTATGGCTAACAGCTCCTATCAGGCCTTTTAAATTACTTTCAATTCACCCTTCTTTCAGCATGAAGTCTTTCTGATCAGTAGAGGGGTATGCTAATATTTTCAATTAACCTTTGCATCCTCTACAAGTTGTCTCTTTCGGAATTTTGGAATACCCTACAGTTTCAGACAACTGAAATAATACAACTACCACTTTATCCTCCTTCCTATATACCTAAACTTTCCTTAAAGTGTCACAGGATGTTGTAAGGACCTTTCAATGTTGTCATCATCATCAGAGTCAAAATGTATGCCCTCAAAACCAACAGTACTCAGGAAGAGTCAAGTCTTATCACTATGTCCTAGTTCTCCAACAGTTATAGTGACTATTTATCCAGCACAAAAGTATGAGATGTACAAGGACAGTTAAACAGTGTCCCTTAGTGCACACAATTACACTGTATACTTCAATAGAGTTGGACTGCATTGAAGTTAGTTCAGCAAAATATAATTATTTCATCAATAAACAAAAAAAGACAATGATACTGACACACAATGGAATAATGGTAACTTGAACGAATATGCCTGGCCTAAGAAGAATTCTTGCACTGAGGGAAAAAAATATGCTAACTAATAGCTTAGAGTGAAAAAAGAAAAAATTTCAGTATAGCCCCCAGCATAGAAGCTATTTTTTTTTGGCTAGGCAATGGGGTTTTAAGTGACTTGCCCAGGGTCACACAGCTAGGAAGTGTTATGTGTCTGAGGCTGGATTTGAACTCAGGTCCTCCTGAATCCAAGGCTGGTGCTCTATCCACTGCGCCACCTAGCTGCCCCCCATAGAAACTATTAATAGAAACAAATTAGGCACTGTAGGATGGTGAGGTTATTGTCGTTAGCAACTTAGACTTTGAAATATTAGTCATTGTAAGCCAAAATGGAAAATCTTTAATGGATCCCTGTAATGCTGGAGCAGGTAGTCTTTCCTTGATCCAGAAGACCATAAAGAAGACTTATTCAATACATAAAGATCTCAGATAAGTTCCCACAAAATATAGCTGTCCTTCAAAACACTCAGAGTTCTTGGCTTGGGAGCCCCTGGATACTTTTTCAAGATTTAGTGTGGGCTATTTAGAAAAATGTATTTTGTAAATCATGTCCTGAGCCCCTACCAGAACACCACTATTTACAGACCATGCAAGTATCACAAATCAATAGCAAATGCACTTAAAGCATAAACTCAAATAAATAGCAAGAGAATCATTCTCTATCCCCACACCCACCACCCACATATGCAGCCCCTTATTGGATCTAGAGGGATTATCTCCCATCCCAATTATCATTGATTTTTTTCACCATGATGGAAAAAAGACATAGCAGCTTCAGAATATATGGCCCAGTGATAAAGGTTTAGGATTCAGTGTTGTTTGCCTCATAGAGTTCTGCAATAACCTCTTGGTATTAGCTAGGATCTGCTAAAGCTTTTCTACTTGTATACAGAGTTGTCAGGCTTCTGCTGGGATTCCTGGATTTAGGAATGGTTGCATGGTTGCCTTTCTCCATGGACCCCTTTTTACCTATTCACTCCAACTATGTGGATTGTGCTGCTTGCCTCTCCCATCTCTGCTCATCCACATATCACTTTTCCCCTTCTATTCCAACTCTGCTTTTTAAACTTCTTGCATATCAAAAGACTCCCCACTTATCAAAGGCTTTGCCCAGTGATATAACTACTTTGTAACTAGATATATAGCCAAATAGTTCAGGTAATGTCTCCCAATAAGTTATGCTTTCTGGACCACCAATCATCATGGAAAAGAAAATTCTGGAGACTTTTCTTCTTGTTAGGTATACATCATAACTAAAATAAGATTGAGAATACTTTGCTTGTGCTAGGAATGAACAGTAAATGGCATATTCCAAATACTTTCTGCTAAGATGTAACACAGTCAAGTTTATATTAATGACATATGGTATTCGAACCTTTTGATTGTGTAGTTTCTTGAAAAATGGTCCTTCTCCAAATGGAGAAAATATAGTTATTTGCTTCCCAGTGAGCTCCAAAATATTCATTCTGTGGTTTTTTGCCTGAGGAGTAATGGATATTTATTTATAAGAATTAACAAATGCACAAGATTGAAAGAACAGCAGATTTGAATGGAGAATAGGCAAGAGTAAGTGCATAATCAATCAAGGAAAATAGGCTTTCAAAAATAAATGCTTAATAAATGTTTCTTGAATTGAGATCACATAAAGACAAAATCATGCTGATTCAAAGAAAGGATGTGGAAATGAGCTTTCAAGGCAAAGAACGGAAAAATCTTTTTCCATTAAAGGCTTTTAAGGCTCAATTGGTATCCACATAAATAAAAATTAATTTTTATTGAGGATTTTCCAAGAGACAAAAAGATAAAATACTCTATTTAACCATTTTAAAAATAAAGAACAGCATATGGAAAACTTTATATTTATAGGTGTATGTACATTTTGATATTTCTTTCTACTCTATTTTACCTTGCATGTTCTGACTTACATATTTGTTTCCCCTATTGGAATGTATGATTCCTGACACAGGAGCTTTCATTTTTTTTTATCCTTAGCCCTTAGCACAGTGCCTGGCACATGGACATTGTTTAATAAATGCTTGATTGATAGATTTCTGCATTATGCCCAGTTAAGGAAAAAGGAAAAGGAAAAGAACTTCAAAAGGAAAGAAAAGGAAGGGGAAAATGAAGACAGTAGAGGAAAGAGAAAGAGAAGGAAGAAGAAGCCAGGAGACAGAAAAGAGGCTGGAAATGGAAGGGAGGAGGAAGAGGTGGAGAAGGAGACGGATGAGAAGGGAAGGAAGAAAGGGAAGAGAAAAGGGAGAAAATGAGTAGGGATGGCAAGAGAGGAGGAGAGGAGAGAGTGGGAAGAAGTGGACTGAGGTGGTAGGAGCTAGGGGAAAGAGTGGGGAAAAAGAAATAGGAGAGAAGGAAACAGAAACAGAAACTTTTGGCTCTGTGCTCTCTTTCTGCCTTCTAGCTGAAAAGGGGAGCAGAGACTTGGTTTCTATCTTTACTTTCTCTCTCTTCTTTATCATAGATCTAGATCTTGAAGGAACTTTAAATATCTTCTAATCCAACTCCAACTTTTTACAGATGAGGAAACTGGAGCTTGTCCAAAGACATACAAGAAGTAAATAGCAGAGCCAGGATTTGAATTCAGTTCCTGTAAGCTCCAGTTCAGTACTCTTTCAACCTTGCTATCCTAGTGGCCACTTCTTGGCTTTTTTTTTTTAGGCAATTGGAGTTAAGTGACTTGCCCAGGGTCACACAGCTAGTACATGTCATGTGTTTTGGTCTGAGGCTGTATTTGAACTCACGTCCTCCTGACTTCAGAGACGGTGCTCTATACATTATGCCACCTAACTGCCCCGACTTCTTGGCTTTTCTATCCTTTTTAGGTTACTATATGGCAGACCCTAAGGGATCTAAGATGGGTATGTGAAGGGCTGGTGATTCTCTACCAAAACAGAGTGCAATCAACCTATAATTTAGCAGATTAAAGATTAGAGAATCATTTAAGGCACCTAGAGGTTAAGTGACTTGCAGGTTCCTAAACAGCTAGTGAACGTCAGAGTCACATTTTGAATCTGGGTCTTGTGAGTAAGCCCTACACTCTACCTAGAACAGGTATTGATTAGTAATCAATTTCATCCTCCTTTCAGGAATAATTGTGTCCTCCCCTCCCCTTTTTGGATTATTAAGAATTCTATTTTCAATCTATAAGAGACATTTTTTAATAGATTTATCTGTTTGTACAGAGCTAGGAATTTCCCCTGATAGTCTATATACTTTGGAGTCCTGAATTTATACTGGGTTTGCATGTTTACTCTTTATATTAGAATATCTCATACAGTCCATGTGACTGATAGTTCCAATTAAATACCTGTCTCTGTCTGTCTAAGCACAGTTCTGTCCTTAGCTAGTGAGATTCAGCTTCCAAATCCTCTACTGGCAGTGCCTAGAAGAATCTGTGAGTATAAGCCCTCAGTACACTCGAGGTGAGGCAGGCACATGTATAGGCAGGGGTTAGTGAAAAGGGTGAATGATGCTAACTGCGTGGTGGGATAGAGTTGGGATTAGGGGCAAAGAAAGAGGCAACAGTTTTTGAGTACTTAACAGGAAGACAAAACCTATTTTTGTAAATATTCACTTACTTATTAGGTCTCTCCCAATTTACAAACATTACTTCCATCCTCTCTAGATAGCTATGGATTCAAATAAATTCAGTATACAATATAAGTAATCTTTTTAGATTTCTAGACAAAATATTTTGTATTACATTTAACAAAATTCAACACCAAATTGAAAAAGTTAAGTCTCTTCTTTCTCACCTAGTACAAAATATTCTGAGTACAGATACTAGTTCATTTCTAGATGGATGAGGAATTCTATAACATTAAAAGATACTCACGTTTTT
The DNA here is from genome assembly GCF_003287225.1 of Phascolarctos cinereus. NCBI lineage: Eukaryota > Metazoa > Chordata > Mammalia > Diprotodontia > Phascolarctidae > Phascolarctos > Phascolarctos cinereus. Next base: position 108,948,823 of record NW_027555514.1, read on the forward strand.
CCTTTCTGACTCCTGGTTTGGAGGAATAATAACTTCTGATTCTCTTACTTTATTCTAGTACAAAAATAAATGAATGAATGAATAAATACATACCTATATATATACATAAATACAGATTGATCTAGTCAATGAAAAACTAAACCAAAGAATGGAATAATTTTCTTTCCTAAGTATAATAATAGACATTTCAAGCTTAGGGAACATTAACACTATAAAACTGGATGGTATCTAAGTCATATCATATAGAGCACACTGATTATCATACTTATCTTCTCATTCAGGTAAATTTATCAAAAATCATAAACCTCCTTTGTATCCCTAGCACTTATCACAATGCCTGGCACACAGCAGGCACTTAATGTTTATTAATTGACTGGTTTACCTGCTTCTGATATTTTACTTCACTAAATTATGTTCATGAATCTGTATCTTTCTTCTTATGTTCTTCAGTCTTACAACTTAGAACCAGCATAGTTGGGAAATGGAGTTTTCTGGTTCAATTAATTTTTTGAGTAAAATCTATTTATGAAGTACCACCGGCCATATAAATTTGCTCAAGCCTAGGTTACTTTGCTAATAATACGTGAGCCTAACGGAGGTTCTTTGTGTGTGTACACATATGCATGTGTGTATGTATTTGTGTATGAGAAGTGGAGGAGGGGGGCTGAGATAATACTATTGATCATTTATTTTATGATATGATGTATCTTGCTATTCTGTTGCAATTAAATATTTTTCAATTTGATTTATGGCTACTGTGTGGTTTATGAATAAACAGTATGTACTGGATTGAGGGTTAAAGTCAAATTTGCATAAGTAGAATTATACCAAATGCAGTATTCCAGCTGAACCTGAGGAGTTAGGGATTCCAGAGCTGAGCAGGTTCCCAATCACAATAAAAAGTAATGAGAATCAATTCTTAATCATTCTCTGGAGAAAAATTGGCATATAAAAGGAATCAATTTGACATTTTGTATAATTACTCTTAAAATATTAAAAAAAACCCCCAAACTTAATGCACATAAGAAGACTGTTTACACATAAAACTTAGATCAGAAAGATTTGTGAAACCATAAGCCTCTGTGTGTATAGCTTGCTTCTTAAAAAATTCGATGATAAATTCAACATGTTAATTTCCAAGATGTCTTACTTGTGTTTATTTTATTCTGAGCTTCCTTTCGTTCTGTTTTAGGCATTAAAAATGCTTCAGTTATCCTCTCTTCACCTTCTTCTCCTCTGTCTCTTTCTCTTTCTCCTTCTTCCTCTTCTTCTTCCTCCATCATTGATAGTTCCCTTCTCCCCCTCAACCATGTAATAACTTTAAGAAAACTAATGACTTTTAAAATTATTAGATTTACCTCTTGTTCATCTCTAGAATTTTTCTGGAACAACCTACTAAAATTTCTTTCTGTTTTTTGTTCTTATATTTTTCCCTTAGCTTCTATCTAGGTAAGAAAGTTAAGATTTAGAATAAATGAATATTAATTTAAAACACCAAATTATGATTGCATGTTTCAATGAATACTATACCCAAATCTCAGCACAGCACTGATACATGGACTACTCAGTTGCATCCATGATTGGGCTGACTGCCAAGGTTCTAGAATAAAATCAGTCTTGAAATTGGCAGATTAGATGTTTCCAAAGAGTGCAGGTTCATCTGTAATTATCTACATTTATAAATACGTTTAGTATGCCTTAATTTTTTGACATTAAGTTTTAGCTCAAAGATTAAAATCTTTGCTGCTTCAAGACTAGATGAAGATAAGAATCTGGCCTCTTGGATATAGGTAGAATTTGGGACTTGCATATACTAGAGTGACTTTCAGTTTCAACAAAATAATTTTTTCAAATAGATTTTTATTGAAGTCTTTTATTTTTATATCACCTAGATTTCTCCTTGGATCTATCCTCTTCTAATTTACAAAAAGAAAAAGAGAAAAATTGGAAGAAGAGGCAAATGAGAAAAATAGAAAAGGAAAAACATCAGCAAAATTGATCAATACATTGAAAAAAATCTAATGTCATATGCAATGTTGCATACCCATGGACCCCCTATCCTCTGCAAAGGAGCAGGAGGAGGTGGACCCCCTATCCTCTGCAAAGGAGCAGGAGGAGGTGTCTTCTCATCTCTTCTTTGGGTCTGATCTTGTTCTTTTTCAATTTCACAACATTCATCTTTGGTTTTTGGTCGTTGTTATTTTTATTTACATTGATGTAGTCATTGTGTAGGCTATCTTTCTGGCTCTGTTTACTTTACTTTGCATTAATTTATGTATGTCTTTACATATTTGTATTCATCACGTTTGGCATTTCTTAATGTATAATATTCTATTACATTCATGTACCACAATGTATTTTACCATCCCCAAATTGATGGGCATCTACTTTATTTCTAATTCTTTGCTACCACAATATTGTTATCAAGACTTTTGTGTAATTTGAACCTTTGTTTTTGAGTTATATGTTAAATGATAGTATCTCTGGGTCAAAGGGCATGGACATTTTATCCATTTTATTTGCATAATTCCAAGTTGCTTTCCAGAATAGTTGTACTAATTCACAATTCTACCAACAACACATTAATTAATGTAGTTCTTTTCACCCCTCCTCCAGCAATGAGTACTCTCATCTTTTGTCATCTTTACCAATTTGCTGGATGTGAAGTGGAAAAGGATTGTTTTGATTTGAACTTTTTATTAATTTCACCTTAATTCTAAGCTAGAACCTTACCATGTAGATAGTAAGCTTGATGTGTTAAAAAGGACAAAAATAGAGTAGCTGGAATTTAAAAACTGAATTTCCAATGGAATTTTCTGGACCTCAAAAGAGAATAATGAATATCCCTTCAGATAACTAGTATTCTATGGTTTTTGCCAATAAGTTATTCATTTGTCTATTCATTCACAACTATGTAGATATCTTACCTAACCAGCATTTCCCATCCAACCCACATTTTCTTTCACCTCTTTATTTTCTCATCTACCATGTCATATACCTTCTTTCCTAGCGATTCTTCAAAGGGTATTTATACAGAGGCAGTATAGCAAAGCAGATAGGCATTAGAGTTAGGAAACCCAAGTTCAAATCCCACCATGAGATACTTATTGATATCTTGCCAATCTTTCTTTAGTTTCACTCTCTATTGCTTCTCTCTGCTTTATGACACAATAAAAGTCCATCTAGCTTTGTAAGATTTTACAAACAAGTTTATATTCTAGTCCAGTGTTGCCTTTACAGCTATTTCTGTTAAGTCAGTCAGATATTTGCTGACTAAGGTACTTTCTGGCCTCTTTTGGTCTCTTTATTGTGGCAATTAATATACATTGATTTAACTTTTGGATATCAATGTTGGTGTTATTTCTATTGTCCATCTTCCATTTTTTACTTTTAATTATTTTTTCAAATAGTTTAGGGTTAGATATCAGAACTGGATCTATGATTTCATTGGGATAGGGAATTCTCTGGTGAGGAAAATCCATTTAATAAAGCAGGTCAGCACTTTCTCTTTAGTTCACCATCTCAGAACGCTACCTAGAGTACTGAGAGTTACATAGTTACATAGCTGGTAAGTGTCAGAGATTGAAGGTTCAGAGTATGCCTTCCAATTGAATCTGTATATGTTTTTCTCATTATTATTTCTTCTTGTTTTTTTTTCCCCTAATTCTCATCTGACTCAGGGATAACACCCCCATCAAGAAGTCTTTTCCTGTGGGTTAAAATATAATGGACTTTGTTTTTTCTGGGGTTATGATTCCAGTGCCTACCACTTGTCTTCTTAAAGACTGCGTTCACGATAAGGAAGTATGAGGGTTCTGAGTCATCTACAAGTCTTTGGTGTCTCTTGTTCCTTCATCCTGAACCACACTTTCCCACATATTTCTCCCCATCCTTACTTTTTTATTGCAGTCACCAAGTGTCTAAGTATACATTGATTTGATTTAGAGGGTTTTTAACAAGTTCTTCATAGAATTTCTTTATGGCTTTAGCAATCACGTTAGTATATAACCTACTCCAAAACATGATGACCAAATATACTATGAAATAATGTTCTTATTGTATTTGGAATGATGACAAAACCTTCTCCATCAACTCCCTCTTTACTTCTCCCAGGAGAAGCATGCAAGTCACCCTTCAATTCAATTGCAACTTCCTTTTTGTCTTCTGGTTTTTTTTTTTTATAGAAGACTGTCAATATTGATATGATTCAGCTCCATCAGCAACATCTATTTTTGTGCATGTGTGCCTGAATTCTTATCTGGATATAGGGCTGTATGGGGAGGTATGTATAATTTTCTATGCATGGGTAGGCTGATGAGTGCGTGAATATGTATGTCTATGCATATGTGTGTACACTGTGAATAAAGACAAAATATAGCTATAAAGTAATAACTACTTTTTACTCAGATATACCAGAATTCATTAATGCCAATTAGTTTTGTACTTCAAAGTAGCTTGTTGAGAGTCTGTACTCCTATGATATAATAACTTACATTTCTATGGAGCTTCAAGATTTATAAAGTGGTCTTTTCACAACAATCTTGTAGATGTTATAGCATTAGAACTTCCAATTTTACAGCTGAGAAAAGTGAGGTTTAGAGAGGTTGTGACAATGTTTCTACTATCTAAAACAATCTCACAGATTTTTAGTAATGTTATGACTTTTTTTTTAAAAAAGCATCACATAGTTAAGTTACCTAGCTTATTTACAAGATTTTGTTCCAAATGACTTTTGGCTTTTTCCAGAAATCAAGTCTGTCAACAGATGAACGCTGACATCACTTCTACAATTCTGGATTTAAGATTTATCATTATTAAGAATATTCATCTTCCACTAGTAAGCACTACTCTGATATCTTGTTGTGGCATAAAGGTTACCCTGGTTTCTCAAAAGCTATGCTACTGTAGTATATGTTCTGGCCAGTTCTATCAGTCTGAAAAGGCTTCATGTAAGGGCTTAATGATAAACTTTATGTCTGATGACCAAGGACCAGACTAGCTAAATTTAGAGGAGCTAAGTACCAAGTTGACTTCGGGGAAATGACTTTTTCAGTAACTCTTGAAGACTATTCTAAATTATAGAGCAAGCTAGATAATAAAAGGGGCGAGGGCACTCATAAAGACAAAATTATAGAACCCTGAAGCATTGAATTATTGAAGGATATTCTGAAAAATATGCAGTAGGCTCTCTACCGGTGGCTGACTTCTCTTGCTAATGTTGGAGATAGAGACTGTAGAGACAAAACTAAGTGGTTCAGGAATAATCTTTAGGTTGAATGTAAAAAGGCACTCAGATAGACCATTCCTGGGGTAATGGAAACCCTATATGTTTTGTAGAGACAAATTAATATATTCTAATTAATTCATGACTTCACTGGTACTTCATCTGCTGACATAAGCAGCAACTCCTCCATGTTTTTTTCATCCTACATAATTTTTATCCACATCTTTCCATAAATCCTCCAAAGAGGATCAACCCAAGGCATAGGAGATCTTCCTCTGTGTTTTTTAATCCCTCTGAGGTACCAATATAACATGTGAGTTGTCCATCCATTAGCTTTTATCCTCACATTGACAGCCCCTTTCCTTTTCTGGTCACGTATGTCTTCACTAGACAATATTTCCTATGTCACTTTTGATGATTATCAGATTATCACAACTTACTTACACTCACCATGCATCTTTTATTCCCCTTTGGGTCAACTACAATTTTTATTTTTCTGAGATCATGGTGTTTCATGGGTCATATTTATGTACCAGAAGAATATGTTTTTCTAGCTTGGATGGCAAGCCTGATGTCTTTTGAATTGTGATGGATTTCATTGAGGAGATTTTATAGAATTCAGGGTTTGATGCAATTGGTACAATGTCATTTCTGAAAAGGAGCATTTGGTGAACCTTATTACTGAGAGGGGATCTATAACTTATTTTCTGTCTGGCCTTGCAGTGGGACCTAGGAGAAGAGGAGTACGGCAAGAAATGCACTTGGGTAGGGTATATGAATTGGTCTAAATCCTCATCTTTTCTGAAAATGGATGGGAAAATGGAAGAAAATTAGCACAAATGGGCATGATCATTAAGCTAGAGGGAGTAGATTGATGTTGATGGAAGCAGGGTCAAAAGTTGATATTCCCAAAAATGTTTGGAATGAGGCTGGTAAGGTTTTGGGGCTTCATAGTAGGCATACAGATACAGAGAAGTTTGAGCTAGAAAAGGTACTTGGAGGTCATTTATCTTCAATACATGGATGCACATATATTTAAAGCCCCACCATACACTAGTAATCAGAGCTTTCCCTTTGTTCAAACATCCATAAGCCAGAGAACTCTATATATTTGCTGTGTTCCTTAGACTTCATGCAATTATGGGGCAGTTGGTACATCCATATTTTCATCAGCTTTCCTTATCACTGCCACATCCCTCAGTCTATTTTAAATGTTATATGATTTTTTCTTTTATTAATCTGTCCCTTCCATTAACTCTCTCCTCCTCTGAGCAAATAAAAAAAATAAAGCTCTCAATAAATATATGCATAGTCAAGCAAAACACATCCCCACATTAGCCATGTCTGAAAATGTATGTCTCTTTTCACATTTTAAATTCATTATCTCTGGCAGGAGGTAAGGGACATGTTTCATCTTCATTTTTTTACCCAGTAAGCTCTATGGAGTTCATGGGATGGTGGAGAGAATCCTTCTTTTATTTGAACTCTGTACACTCTTTCCTCTATGACATTGAGGCAGTGTGGTACAGCAGAGAGAGCACTGGACTTGGAGCTTAGATTCAAATTCTGCCTCAGATATTGGCTGTGAGATCTTGACTAAGTCATTTAACTTTTCTGTATCTCAGTTTCAGGAATTGGATTCAATGGCTTCTGAGGCTCCTTCTAACTTTAAATTTATAGACATGTGACCATAACTTGTTTTATATCCCTAGTCATAACTTGCTTGATATTTTGCCAAACAATAGAACAAAATTGTTTCTGTTGTAATATCAATCATAGAACTTTATATAATTTCATCAAGTATAGAAGACACTTTGTTTAAAACACTCTTAAAGAGCCTTTAAGGCTGCATTTTATTCTATGAAATTGAATTTTTTTAAATCAACAAATAAGCCTCAGTAGGATCCTATGTTCTGAAGATCTCTAATTCGGTTATATGACTGTCAGAAATTAATTGTGAAAGTGCATCTCCTTTCTTTTTATGTTTTTGCCATGGACACCTTTGATACCAATGGTTTAAGAAACCAATTTTTTTTAAATAAAGAGGCAATCTGGGTTAAATGACTTGCCCAGGGTCACACAGCCATTAAGTGTTTGAGGTTGCATTTGAATTCAGGTCCTCCTGACTCCAGGGCCAGTGCTCTATCCACTGCATAACCTTTCTTTCTTTAAACCATTCTTTAAAAAGATTTCATAGAGATAAGATAGTAGACATATAGATCAATAGTTGTTTATGTCTTCTCAGCTGTCATTTTTTGGGTAGCAGTACTATTTATGATCTTTTTCATTCTTCTGTAGTCTTCTTTGAGAGATCTTGAAAACTGATCCCTGAGTGTCTTTAAAATAGTTTCTCTAGTCTTCTTAATGTATGTTTTCTTTAGAGATACTCAGAATTATCTGACTTTGGTCTCACACCAGACTTTCTATCATCTTGTTTTGTATCGAATTATGCATTCCACTATTTTATAAGGTAATACTGCTTATAAACTTAAAACATTGCCATTCATTTGTCTTCTGTTTTAATTAGTAAGTTTTACTAAAGTTTGATGGTTTTTGAACTTTCTCTTATAACAAAGAAAAACAGCTCAGCCAAATGGATGAACAAAATGATCAAAATAGATGACATATACAGCACTTAATAACCAACACTCCTCTATACTCTACTGAGATTAGTGAGATCTATTTCATTGTTTGTTCTTTGTGAGCATGACTGGTCATTGAAAGTAGTATGAATTAGAATGCCTTTTAGCATAGTTTTTCATTTAAATTATTGCAGCCATTGTGTACATTCTTTTTCTGATTCTGCTTACTTCATTCCTCAGTTCATACGAGTCTTTCCATGTTTCTTTTAATTTGTTATACTATCAATTTTAATGTATAATAACATTCCATTATATTCTTATACCATAACCTGTTTAACCATTTCCTAATCAATGGGTACCCAGTTTGTTTCATGTCTTTTGCTATGCTACTTTAATCTGTAAGCTAGATTTATCAGTATGGGTATGGTCGAGTTCCTCCAGTAGTGTTTCATCTCATTGGTCATTAGGTAAACATTGCATGGTAAGAATAGCAACAGGTAAATTAATGTCTATAGATAACCTCCAAACTGTTGTTCTTAGTACCCTCTGCCTTCTTCTAACACCACTAACACTATGGAAGTGGAAGAGGTGCACTGAGCTAAGCCATTTTTAATCTTTGGCCCTTTCAGAGGTTGTACTGGTCAAAATTTTTTCATCACCTGGTAGCCAAACTTCTGGTAATAAGCCTTTTCATATTTAGTCAGGCTGGTCCTTAGAGAATAAGCATAGTCTATTACTGAGTATATAAAGGAAAAACAACCTATTTCACACACTTTTTAATGTATCCTATAACTTAAATGGTCTGTATGTATATGCATAGGTAAATACACAAAGAATTTGCCATTCACATAGAGTAACCAGTCTATGACTTAGTAAGTCCCACGTGGTTGTCTAGTCTTACAGAAGTTAAGTGATTTACCTAGGTTCATATAGCTGATAAATGTCAGAGGCAGGTTTTGAACCTAGATCTTCTTGATTTGAACCCAGGACCATCACTATATCCACTACATCACACTGCCTCAACCTATCTATATTTATATATATTTGTCCAGGTGAAATAGACAAATTCTTCAAGTAAACAGTTTAGCCAAATGAGGTCATTTTGATTCAATGGCAGAAAATATCATTTGGTGCTCTGGAAAAGGTAAAGAGGTTAAATCAAAGCACAAGTGATGGACAGTTTTAGTTCTACTACTATAAGCCATTTAGCTTCACATGGCTCTATTGGAAAGAACACAAGACTTGGAATCAGAACGGAATTTGAGCCCCAGCTCTGCTAGTTCCTAGCAATATAAGTCATTTAACCTTTCTCTTAGCCTCAGTTTATACATTATATAAAATGAGGCTAATACTTGTACTACCTACTTCAGAATAGTATTGTGAGGAAAGTACTTCATAAACTATAAAGTACTTTATAAATGTGAACTATCATTATCATCATCTTTATTTTTCTATCTTCATTTTAGACTTAAATACTAAAACTTAAATACACAAAAACGAAAAGAAGAAACATATAAACTTAAATACAAAATAAGAAAAGAAAAAAACCCATGTCATATGCACAGCAGAATGTAACAGAGGATTCAAAATATGTAGCAATAAATTTCTATTTCAAGAAAGTCTATGTAATAAATACTACACGTTGTGTTGAGATCTGTTCATCTTTTCTTTGCTTCCTTGTAAGTTTTCTTTTGTTCTCTGCTGTGCACTTTTTACTTTGTTCTTTTTCCCCCCTTCCTCCCCTCAAGAAGACTACAATTAAGCATGGATATATTTATATATAGATATATACATACATATACACACATATACACAAATATACATATATATATATACATACATATACACACATATACATACATATATATATATATATATATATATATATATATATAAACATACACTTTCCCAAATAAATTCTACTCCTGATCTTTGTTTTGATGTTTGTGTGTACTCTTATTTCTTATCCTCCTGACTCCTCTACTTTAATTCTACCTGCTACCTTGCCCTCCTGTCCCTTAACCTCTTCCCCCAAGATCCCTCCCTTATCCTCCATTCCCATTAACCTAAAAACCTTTCTCTATGCCCCCTTTAACCTATTCTCTCAGCCTCCCCTCTAGAGATCCCTCCCTCATCTTCTCCCACTCCCTATCCCCTTAGCATTTTATTTCTTTCTTAATTTAGAAGACTTTTATACTCTTCTATATATACATGCATTATTCCTTATTGAACCCATTCCCAATGAAAGTAGGTTTCCAGAACTAACAACCCTCCTCCCTCATCTAATTCTTCTGTGTTGGTTTTTCCTCTCACCTCTTATTTGTATAAGATAATTACTCTTTTTAACTGTTCTTAAACAGTTTTAGTTTTTAAAATAATTTTTAAAGTCAAATTTCATTCATAATTATGCTTAGCTTTGCTGGGTATGATATTTTTGACCAGAATCCCAGTTCTTTTATTCTTGAATATATAATGTTCCAATACCTGTGGTCTTTTAATATTGCTGCTGCTAGGTCTTGTGTGATTCTAACTGTGGTACCGTTATATTTAAATTGTTTTTTTTTCTTGTTGCTTGTTTGTTTTCTTGTTGCTTGTAATATTTATCCTTGAGCTAAGAGTTTCAGAATTTGACTATAATATTCCTATTCCCATGGGTTTTCCTTGTAGGATCTCTTTCAGGTGATGATCAGTGGATTTTTTCTATTTCTACTTTCCCCTTTTGTTTTTATGTTTCAGGACAATTTTCTTTAATTATTTCTTTTATTATTCTATCAAGATTCTTTTTTTGACTACAGCTTTCAGGTAGTCCGATTATTCTTATATTTTCTCTTCATCTGTTCTCCAGGTCAATTGTTTTTGCTATGAGATATTTCACATTCTCTTCTATTTTTTCATTTTTTTCATACTTTGTTTTATTATTTCTTGATCTCTTATAACTTCTTTTGCCCAATTCTGATTTTCAGGAGTCATTTTCTTCCTTAAGATTCTAGATCTCCTTTTCTAATTGGTTGACTTTTCATAATCTTCTTGTTTTTCTTGGATTTTTCTTCTTATTTTTAAAATTTTTCCTCAATCTTTCTCATTTGATTTTAAAGTCTTTTTTAAGTTCTTCTATGAATTCTTTTTGGGCAGGTGACAATTTGACATTACTCTTTGGGGTAGATGAGGGTTTCTTTGCTTCAGTATCCTCCTCTGAAGATGAACCCCAGACTTCTCTATTCCCATAGCAACTCTCTATGGTTGAATTCTTTCTCTTTTGCCTGTGCATTTTTAAAAAAAAATTATTTATAGTAGCATAGTTTTTGTAATCACCTTAATCATGGGATATAGAGGATGGTCCCTCTGGCCTCAGATCCTCCTTCAGTTCTCCCCTCTGGCCTGGAACTGAAACCAAGACCTCCAGCCTCCTGTAAGTGCCCATAGCTAGCGGTATCCCCACCCCACTGCTTGTGCACTCACTGGGTGTGTGCTGGTTCCTTCTCACCCTTAGGCCGAGTTTCTGCAGCACAGCTAGGTCTGGTGTTCCTTGTTAGCAGAGTTTCCCTCGATCTTCTCCAACTCTGATGCCTAACTCCCCTCACCATTCCTGGGGTAAAAGTTCTCGCAACTGGGGCTGAGGCAGCCTCCCAACCCAGCTAGCCCCAGGGCTTGCCGCTTGTTGTTAAGAGAACCTAGCCTGGAGGTGTTAACTCTTCACAGGTGCCAAATCTCATCCTGGGGTTTTTCTTCAGATCTTCTCCAATTGTCTCAAGAGGACCCCTGTTCTACTCCTACTCTCATTTATTTTTTACCACTCAATATTCACCATGAGGCACTATTTCATCTGTTTTGTGGGGGAAAACCTTGAGAGCTTGGAATTATCTGATCTACTCCGCCATCTTCCCAGAATCTTCTTTATCATCATCTTTAAAATAAGGGAATTGGAATACATGATCTCCAAGGTTTCTCTGAGCTCTATATTTCTATCAATGGGACTAAAACGTCATGGTATAATATGATAGGAAACAATGAATGTTGTTGGGTAATTATTATACAGATGAAAACACTTAATGAATCTGAAAGTTACAACACTGATAACTACCAGAAAATAAAGAAACAAGAAGAGTAGCCAAATAATAAATCAATCATACCTGGGAAGTTCCTTTGAGAAAAGTTGAAGTTTCACTGGTCTCTGAAATGTCAGATTCATCACTACTAGGAAAAAAGCAAAAACATTTTGCTTAGATGGCAAGACTTTTTGTTGAGATTTTTCCCACATCAGCTGAGAAGTGGCAGCAATAACCTGACAGCAAAGTTCTATGTATGTAGAAAATGGGTATTTACAAAGTGACATTATTTTTAGTAAGGCTTTAATTCAAATAATGTTTTCCTTGTTTACTGATGCCTATGTTTTTTTAAAATAAAGTAAATCATTCATTTCATATGTCCATGGTAAAAATAATGCAATGAAAATAAAATCGTTCACACTAAAGTAGATAGCAGAACTATCTAGGAGAGTGGAAAAAACCTGGAGGGACTGGCAGAAGATCGGGCTCCATAACTGATTTGGAAAATTATTAGCTGGCCATAGTCAAGGTACCTAACAACTCAGAATGTTAATTCCCTCATCTGTGGAAATGGAGTAATTCTTGACTAGCTTATTTCACAGAATTCACGTAAGCATGAAATGTGACAATGTATTTAAAAACACCTTGGAAAACTTAAAGCACTATACAAACGTAAGGTATTATTAACATTGCTAATAATATCATCATCATCATCATCATCATCATCTTCTTCTTCTTCTTCTTCTCCTTCTCCTTCTTCTCCTCCTCCTTCTTCTTCTTCTTCTTCTTCTTCTTCTTCTCCTTCTCCTTCTCCTTCTCCTTCTCCTTCTTCTCCTCTCCTCCTCCTTCTTCTTCTTCTTCTTCTTCTTCTTCTTCTTCTTCTTCTTCTTCTTCTTCTTCTTCTTCTTCTTCTTCTTCTTCTTCTTCTTCTTCTCCTTAGAGAAGGGAGTAAATACTATGACCATATTGGGTGCCTGTAGGAAGACTAGGAATCAGTATATTTTGGTTTAGAGAATTCCGGAATTAGAAAGGACCTCACAGACCATCTAATCCAAACTGTATATGACTAAAATTATCTGTTAAAACAGATTTACAGAGACAAAAGTGTGATAGTCTTTACTTTCTTACATGGGGGAGACACCACGAACACATAGAATTAGATACAGAATACATATGAAATGACTATAGTTTGGGGAGGTTGTGTACTAGTAGTGGGGAGGGCCAAGAAGAGTTTTATAAAGAAGTTGGCACCTGATCTGAATCCTGAAGGAAACCAGGGATTTTGAGGGGTGGAAGTGAGGGGTGAATACATTACAGGTATAGAGGCCAGCTAGCATAAATTCATGGACATAGACAGTGGGGTATTGAATGTGGAATAATCCACATCAAAGTGGATCCAAATCTGGATCACATGATGCAAGAAAAGGAATCAAAACTAAAAAGTTAGGATGGGGTTGGTTGTGAAGAGCTTTCAATTTCAGAGAACTTATATTGAATTCTTGAAGCAACTGGAGCCATTGGAGTTTAGTAAGTAGGAAGGTGACATAATCAAACCTGTGATTTAGGAAAATCATTTTGGCAGCTGTGAGGAGGGTGGCTTGGTGTGGGGAGATACTTGAGACCGGGAGACCAAATAGTATTCTGCTGCAGTAATCCAGGAGATAAGTGATGAGCGCCTTAATTAGGGTGGTGGCTTTGCAGGCAGAAATGAGGAGATGCATGTGATAGGTGTTGTGAAGACAGAAATGACAAGCTGTGGCAACTGACTGGATCTGTGGAGTGAGTGAAAAGGAGAAACTTAGGATGAAAGGAAGGTTGCTACCCTGGGTGAATGGAATGATGGTGGTGACTTTGACAGTAACATCAAAGTTTGGAAGATGGGTGGGTTTAGGGAAGGAAAAGTAGGTGGGAACAGCATTCTAAAAACCCAGAAAAGAGACAATTATTCAGAAGGAAGGTATGGTTAATGACCTCAGATGGAACACAGAACTCAAAGAGAAGGAGGGTTAAAGAGAGGCTTTTAGATTTGGTGATTAGGAAAATCTTTGGTAACTTTGGAAAGGGCATTTCAGTTGTTATAAAGCTGTTAGCAGGATTTGTAAAGGGTTAAGAAAAAAGAAAGGAAATTGGGGGAATGAATGTTAATGGCTTTTTCCAGGAGTATGTCTAAGAGAGGGAAACTATAGGATGATAGCAGGGATAGTAGTATCTAGTTCTTTGTTTTTTGTTTTTTTAGAATGAGGAAGACTTGGCCATGTCTCTAAGGTAGCAGAGAAGTAAACAGAGAGAAAAGGATATAATACTGGGACCAAGGGTTCAAGAAGAGGATTAAGCCTTGGTGAGGAAAATAGTCACCTTTTTATCAGATGGGTTGGGAGATGAAGAAGAGTGGAGAAGAGGGAATCTTTGGCAGAAAACTTCAACTGGGGGCAGGGCTGAATGAAGTATAAAGGGCTTGAGCTGAGAGAATATAAGAAATCGGTTCTGTTGGAAACTTTAGGAAAGAAAAGAAAGTTTGGAACAGCGAATGTGGAGAGTTACATCAAGTAGGAAGGATGAAAAGGATGGCCTTGCTGCATCAATGGCTCAGTTGAGATTAGGTAATATAAATTTGTATTAGTTACAGTTACACAGTTGTAAGACTTTCTTTAGCCCTGTTCAGCAGTACAAGTAGAAGTGGCAGGGATGAATTGATACCTGTAAAGTATTTATTCAGCCTTTACCTGAAGACCACTCATTAGGGAAAGACATTACTTTCCAAGGCATTCCACTCTGCTTCTTGACAGTTCTAATTGGTAAGAAGTTTTGGTTTTTTTCTTTTTGGTGAGACAGTCAGGGTTAAGTGACTTGCCCAGAGTCACACAGCTAGTAAGTTAAGTGTCAAGTGTCTGAGGCTGGATTTAAACTCAGGTCCTCCTGACTCCAGGGCCAGTGCTCTATCCACTGCACCACCTAGCCACCCCTAAAGTTTTTCTTATTTCAAGACGAAATTGCCTCTTTGTAACATTTCTCTTAATTCTGCACTCTAGGTACAAACAAAACAAGTCTAACCCCTCTTCCATGAGAGAGCCATCCAAATACTCGAAGAAGTGCTATCCTAAGTCTTCCCTTCCCTTCCCAATTTCTTCAAATAATATCCTCATATGGCATGGTTCCCAGGCCTTTCGCCATCTTTATCACAATCTTTAGGTAATCTTTAATTTATCATTTCCTTCTTAAATTGTATTACCTTAACTGAACACAATAGTGTAGATGTGACTAATACATAATACAGTATGACCATCATCTACCATAGTCCTGGACACTTTCCTTGGATGAGACCTGCAATTTTACTGCCATGAGGAACTCCTCATGGGAAAACTCCTTCTACCAATGCAAATCAACAGCTCTGTAACTCATGGTTTTAAAGAGTTTCCTGGGGGTAATGAGAGGTTAAGTGACTTGATTAGAGTTACACAGCCACTATATGTCAGAGGCAAGCCTTAAACCCAGTTTTGAGGCTGGTTCTCTATTCATTATGCCAAACTGCTGCTTCTGGGGCAGGCTAAATACAACCACAAAAAGTCTTAGTTAGGCTAGATCAAAACAGAAAGTATGAATAACTAAATATTTAACTATTAAAAATTATCTTCCTTGAAATTATGGTTAAGGAGTTTTGAGTTTGGCACTAAATTCATGGTAATTATTTTATGGTAAATCGTAATCTTTTCAGATGAAGTATTGTCTACCCTTTATTACCTTGTGAAGTTGATTTCCTTGGACCTAAATATTAGACTTTATATTGATCTTTAGTAAATGTTGTATTATTAAATATGGTACAACATTCTAGCACGTCAAGATCTCGTCTGAGTTGTGGCAAAGTTCTACCAATTACTTTAATATCTGTGTGGTTTTGAGGAAATCACATCATCTGAGTCTAGACCTCAATCTTCATTTATAAAATGATGACATGAGATTAGAAATTCTCACTAAGGTCCCTCCAGATATAGCGTATTCTAATATTTCATGAAGAAGGTGGTACCTGAACTGAGTCTTTCTGGATTGAAAATTCAATTGGAAGTACATGCCAAGTGTAAAGTGATCATTTTTATGATTAGGTACTTGCAATACCACATAGGAGAGATCAGTATGGACAAATGTAACCTTAAAAAGATCTTGATTTGGTAAAAAAAGAAAAATATGTATCACTGAAGATTTATGTATTAACTTCATTTTCCCTGAAATCATTATCCAAGAAAGTTCTGAGTTTGTTAGTATATTAATAATTATCATATATTACATTATTATTTTGTAGAGCAAGTTACATCAGTGGTACAGGAAGTTTGTGGCTTTGCTTCCCAAACCAGGATGAAGTGGGGACTCAGAGATAGTGTAAGGTAGAGAATACACATACTTGACATCTTTTTTGTATAAGTACATGTTCCATTGGTTGTTTACTTACTATCAGTAAGCCCTGTTTTGTCTGTATTCCTTAAAAATGTCTGAATCTACCACAATTATCTCTATAAGCTCAACTTACCTAGAATCTAGATCCAATGCAGTATCTATGAATGAAGCATCTGAATCATAATGCATTTTGTCTGAATTTGTCCTGACTGCTGCATCTCCAATTCTTCTAATTCTTTCATGCATTGATAATACTAGAAAAAAAATTATAATCTTGGTTAATAGTAGAAGTCACTATTTCACCAGGGCTCTCACTATAGCTCTCTCTTTGGTTGTAGAAAGTGATAAGTTTTTATGGATACCTTTTTTTAACATCATAATAATCCCTAAAATACTACCCCTGCCTGGTCCTAATTGAGCCACCTCTTACAATATAGAAAAAATAATTAAACAAAAACACCAATATAGTAAATTGTATCTGAAGATGTATACCACATTCTAAGTAGTATCCTGCCAATCTGCCCTGAGGAGGGAGATGTTTCATTATTTGATTTCCGGGACTATTATTAATTTAATTATTCAAAATTTCACTACCTTTAAGCTGCATTTTCATTTACATCGTTGTAGTCACTATACGTACATTGTTTTTTTGGTTCTGCTTATTTCACTTTGGATCAGTTAATAGAAATCTCTCCAAGTTCTTCTGAATTCTTCCTACTTGCCTTAGTGCATTTCTTAGTGCATAATAATATTCCGTTGCATTTATATACACTACAGCTTTTCTGCAATTCTTCAACTGGTGGATATTCATTTTGCTTCCAGTTCTTTGCTCCCATAAAGAGTGCTGCTTTAAAACATGTATATGTATATGTACATATACATATGTGTACGTGTATATATGCACCCTTTTTTTTGTCTTTGGCCTCCTTAGGGTATATGTCCAATAATGGGATCACTGAGCCAGAGGTTATAAACAATCTAATAACTTTTCTTGCATAATTCCAAACTGATATCCAGAACAGTTAGAGCAATTTACAACTCTACCGAAACTGCATGATTATCTTCCTACATTCCCTCCAGCACTGACTTTCTATTTTTAAAAAGAATTATATTTGCTAAACTGTAATACATGAGGTAGCATTTCAGAGTTGTGTTAATGTGCATTTCTCTTACCATTAGGGACTTGGAACATATTTTTGTATGATGCTTTACATGTGCAATACTTTTTGAAAATTGTTAATAATCTTTTATCACTTTGGAGAATGGTTACTGATTACATATTTATGTCAAATATACATGTCTTCTTTATCTGACTTTTTTTAATCAGTGATGACTGATGAAAATATTCCCCCTTGACAGTTTTTCT
The DNA here is from genome assembly GCF_003287225.1 of Phascolarctos cinereus. Classification (NCBI taxonomy): domain Eukaryota; kingdom Metazoa; phylum Chordata; class Mammalia; order Diprotodontia; family Phascolarctidae; genus Phascolarctos; species Phascolarctos cinereus. The sequence continues at coordinate 108,966,427 of NW_027555514.1, forward strand.
TATTCTTTCTTCATTGATTTTCTTCATGCAAGAGCTTTCAAAATTTTATGTAATAAATTTGTTTATTTTGTCATTTATGATGATCTCTATTCTTTGTTTAAGAATTCTGTGCCTAGCCATAATGGCAAAAGGTAATTCCTTCCTTTTTCCTCTAACTTTTTATGTGAACTTCTTTATCCAGGTGGTGTACATGCTTGGACCTCATTGCTGTGTACTGTATTTACTGATGGCTTAAAACACCAGGGCTCTACTAATAAAAATAATGGAATTTATTAGATTGACATCTAGAGATACAAGAAAACTCCCACTAAGTCCTTTTAGATTACTACATGAAATACACTGCCATAAAAAAGGTCATGCTTTCTAATAAATAAGCTTTGTTATGATTCATATTTTCATGAACTTTTCTTACCTTTGTTTGGTCTGGATCACAATAGTCTAAAAGAGAATCACAAAAATGATATCCCATAGACTCCAAGTCTTTTGTGTTGAAATGGGTACCTCGTCTATTACCTAAAAAAATCAAAGAGCTTATGTACTTGTGCGAATTAAATTTCATAAGCCTATCTAGTAGCTGAAAAAATAGTATAAATAAATTATATTACCTCCCAGGAACCTTTTTCTTTGGTTTCTTTCCCTGACACAAGGAATAGGTAGGTAGATTTCCAGAATACTTGTGTAATATCCTATTATTTCTCTTCAATTGACTACATGCAATGTTGGAAGGCAGCTGGGAATATATAATAGCTGAACAGGCCACATATGGCCTTGAGGCCACAGGTTCCCCACCCCTGGTCAAGACTTGGAAGAAAATAAGAAAACCCTAGGGAAAGCATTTTTCTGGTTCAAGACAAGGGTTCTTCTGTTTTTCACAACACACAGTGTCCCTAATTGTTATTCTCAACCCTAATAGATATTTTTGAGCAAAGACTAAAATGAACATGCTTCTATGAGAAAAATTGTTCATTATTAACAAACCTAATTTTATATCATTTTATTTGCAAAGTACTTTATAAGGACATTAAGATAATATATATGTGGATTGTGTATATTTTACTTTGAAAATGTATCTTCTTTTTTTTTGAGCCACCTAGCTAGGTTGAGACTTTTTCTTGTTCCCTGAAGTTTGAATATTAGATCAAGGGATGAAGTTATTATTTTGATGGAAGGAACAATAAGACTTGGGCCCTGACCCAGGAAAAAGGAAAAAGAGAAGATTAAGTGACAGAGCATCAGCTAGCTGGAAGGACCCTTTGTTCTAAAGAGCTTGGTGTCTGAGCTTAGAATCTTGTAACAGGGATGAGAGTTTTGGTCAAGAGATGGGGGGGGCGGGGCAGCTAGGTGGCACAGTGGATAAAGCACTGGCCCTGGATTCAGGAGGACCTGAGTTCAAATCTGGCCTCAGACACGTAACACTTCCTAGCTGTGTGACCCTGGGCAAGTCACTTAACCCCACTGCCTAGCCAAAAAGAGAAAGAAGGAATCTGTTCTGTGAAGCTTGGATTCAGTCAAAGGGCCACACTTCAGGACCTAGAGGGCCACATGTGGCCTCAAGGCCGCAGGTTCCCCATCCCTGGTCAAGACTTTGAAGAAAATAAGAAAACCCTAGGGAAAGCTTTTTTCTGGTCCAAGACAAGGGTTCTGCTTTTTATAAAAAAAATAGTAGCAGGAAAAAGTTTTTGGACTTTAAGATAAAAAAACAAGGCTACATCTGTTATTTCCTCAAGCGGGAGATAACTAAGGATATATCAACTAAGCTAGAAGCCTGGAGGCAGAGAGATCACATCACATCAAGAAAAGCAGCATCCAGGAAAACAGTTTGGTGGAGACTAGAGCCCAGCCAAGAAACATCAGGAAGATACTATGAGCCAGCAGAAATAGTACAAAGACATTACTGACCCTGTAGAATCAGAGGTATGAGATACTCTGGTCACATGCACTGGCCACATGCATTTCTTGCATGTGACCCTCAGTTTTGCTCCTTATATATGTCCTCACTTCTCAGTGATGTGTGTATTTATTTGTGGGGAGTACACCTTCAAGTTTATGGAGGAAATTTTTTGCTGCTTTATTTACTATGACATTTTGTTAAATGTTTTTGTTTTAACCTAATTGTGTTCCCTGACTATTAAAACTAAAAACATTGGTGGGGCCTTGTGAGTTATAGTTTTAGGGGAATGAGACCTATAGTAATGGAATTGTCTTCATTAGGAGTGGAGTGATCCACTGAGGACAAATGGTTCTAGGGAGTACAGCCCCTAATAGTACAGAGAAGTAGCAGCTATGGACTCTAGAAAGTCACAGATGGGGATCAGCAGAGGTCTACATTTAAGGAAAACTGAATGAGGACTCCCTTAAAAGCAGAAAGGGCTCCCAGTACTAGATGTCAGGTGTCAGGTAGCCATTTGCCACACATATATTCTACGTGTTTATCTCATTACCTGTGTACTTATACTTTGTCTAAGTCCCTTCTTTTCTTGTACACTACACCAAGTCGAGACTGCAGCCACCCTATAACTTAGCAGGTACTTCGGAATAGTTGCTATAACTAAAATGTTCATCTTCCTGTGATTGAAGTGATAACATGCTTCTCAAAATTTGAGAGCCTGGGGCTTGGCAACAGAGATACAGATTCGTAAGTGAAGCCTTTCCAACCTGGTAAAATCTTTATTTAGGCTTAAACTCTGATGACATGACTTTTGGGGTCTCAGATCATCTCCATAACAAGAATATGTATCAGAGTAGAATCGGAGTGGCCACTATCATATTCTTGATCATGTGAAATTTATCTTAACATGGACCAAGCTATTTTATGATATGCTATCTAACAGAGGTTTCTTAACTGATACCATAGAACATAGGACAGGAGAGGCAATATGGCATTGTGGACAGAAATCTGGTCTTCAAGTCATGAAGACGTGGGTTTAAGTCCTGTTTCTCCCACATAGTGGCCATGTGAATATAGGTGAGTCACTGAGCCCATGGTCCCAGGCATTGGTATGTATAGTGAATTCCTCAGGTAGAGCCCCATGAGCTGATGACATGATGGGTCCAAAAACCAACCAACCAAACAAACAAAACCTCAAAACAAACCTAACAACAAAAACAAACAAAAAACAACAGAACATGGTTTTTATAGGTTAAAGAAACAAATTCAAATGTTGCCATTTTAGTAAAAGCCAATAAGGTCTCTCTTTTTATGCTGCTATTGTCTTATAAACAGCAAGCTCTATTCTGTTGTTTCCTTGAGCTCAAGAAAATTATGAACCCAATAAGCCTATGTGAGATGAGCGATAAAAGTCATAGTGGATAGTTTAAATCCTGCCTTAGATATTTACTAACTGTATGATCCTGGACAAGTCCCTAAACCCTTATTCTCAGTTTCCTCTTCAATCAAATGAGAATATTATTACTATGTACCTCCCAGAGTTGTTATAAGGGTCAAATTAAATAAAATATGTAAAGTACTTTGGAAAAGTAAAAAGCACTATACAAATGCCAGCTACTGATATTATGATTAGCAATATGAGTAATTATAGGATGGACATTATAGCAATTGTATTATAGTACATCATATTGATAAGACTGGCTAATTTTTGATACATTTTTAGAAGGAATTAATTCACTGACAGATTAACTTTCACTTTTGTTTTCATATTTTAATAATGTTGTAGTTTATGACCCTTAAGTGAGGAACACCACCTTACCAAGAGTGGAGCCACAGAAAGTGGCCTCCATGGTAAAGCTGTTATGGATTCCCATTTTCCACATCACTACCCTTCCTGTTCCTTCTTTGCTCTTCTGAACATCAAACTTACAAGCTGAGAATGAAAACTGGAAAAAAACACATAACATACTAATGATTCTTAGGGATAGTGAGTTAAAAATGCAAAAGAAGTTGCATAAAATGGTAATTTTCACTAGAGCTTCAGGAATAGTTTTAAAGAAAGTTTGTGATCTCTTGAATCTTTGCAATAGCCACATCATAAGTAAATCATATGTAAAACAGGTTTTAGTGCTCATGGTCAATACAGTAAGCTAGTCCAGAGGCTATTATATATATGTGCATATATATTTATATATATAGTGCCCACATGCCCATGTGAGAACTGTGAGGTACTACAACATAGGTGCCATTCCATGTCCTTGTTTTTGGTTAACATTACATATATGTGTGTGTATGTATATATGTGTGTATATTTATGCATATATGCATATATGTATATGTGTATGTGTATATATAAATTTATACACATCACATGACAGCCAGTATTCTGTAGTGGACCGGCAACTGGCCTTGAAGCCACAGAGATCTTGGTTCATGTCCTGCCTGGCACATACTATCTGTATGACTCAGGGCAAGTCATCTAACCTCTCAGTGTTCCAGGAAACTCTCTAAAACTCTCCTAACCTGAGGTCTACGAACTTCTAAAAAAATTGATGATCATATTCAATATAATTGGTTTCCTTTGTAATTCAATGTATTTTATTTTATGCATTTAAAAATATTTTAAGAAGAGGTCTATAAGTTTCACCAGACTGGGGTCCATCACACAAGGAAGTTTAGGACCTCCTGCTCTAAGACTCTGAGTTTCAGAATAGCTGCTAATGGGGCAGCTAGGTGGTGCAATGGATAGAGCACCAGCCCTGAAGTCAGGAGGACCTGAGTTCAAATCTGGCCTCAGACCAAACATTTGACACTTGCTAGCTGTGTGACTCTGGGCAAATCACTTAACCCCAATTGCTTTAAAAAAAATATCTCAGAATAGCTAGCTGCTAATCTGGATTGGCTAAGGAAATTGTCTAACTAGGAGTTCAGAAGTCTGAACTATATGTAATTACTCATTTCTGCTCCAACTTAATTAATATATTAGGAAACATTGTGAGCATAATTTGATTTTCGAGTTTGCTCTTGTCAGATTTTCCCAAGAGATACAGCAAGAGAACTGAGAAAACCACTACTTCACAATAACTCACACGGTATGACTGTTCTGATGTTCACTTCTACAATAAAACTCCAGTTCTTTGTCAAGGTAAAGTGCCATATTTATTGTGTAGCTTCTGGTACAGTAGGAGTTGTGGGCAGAGGAGAAGATCTGGTCCTTCCTTCCCCTCTCACCCCCTCCCCCTTTCTGCCAGTGATGTGGGAGTCTTAAGGCCAAGCCTGTAGCCTGCCCAACTTACTCCCCAAGGATGAGACCACTATTTATTATGGCATTTATGAATTTTTTATTCATTTAACACGTATAAAACAATGCTATCACTTTTGTTAGGTTCCTATCTTTAAAAAAGATATGTCATTTACAAAATTTTTGAACATTGTGTCCTTATCCCCATTTCCCTCAATAAACTCTGTAGTTTTTATCGTGCAATTTTGCGTAACTCGGTGCTTTTTGGCAATGTATGTGTCAAATTATAGCATAACTGACTATGTAGATATTTATGTATCTATATGTAAGATATTTCATTTGCATATTCAGCAAAGTAGTTTTCTCAGAATTTCAGTGAGAAATCCACTGGGATTTCTGTTTTTTTTTTTTTTTTTGCATGTGAAGATTAAATACTGGTATTCTTTAGGAATGTTTAATTTTATTTTTACATCTCAATAAGGTCCTATTCTAGGTTCTCTTATTTTCTCTATTTACACCCTTTCTATTGGTGATCTCTTAAGATCTCATGGATTCAATCATCATCTTTATGTAGATGACTCCTAGAAGAATATATTCATTCAGTCCTAGTCTTTCTCCTTAACAACAATCCCAAATCACCATATGCCTAATGGACACCTCCAACTGGATGTCCCATGGTTAACTTCAACTCAACATGTTCCAGACAGAACTCTTTTGGCTCTCTCCCACCCTCTCCCCCTAATTCTCTCCTCTTCTGCTTTCTTTTTTTCTACTGAGGGCATTTACTACTGTTGTGGTTGCTTGAGTCTTGACAATAACCACATGATAAATGTGCAATATTTAAAACAATTTAATGTTTATAATCAATTTAGTGAGTCAGCAAGGGAGTAACTAGGTGCCTACATGCTCATGTATGAAGTGTGAAGCAACCATGGCATCAGCCTTTACTTCCTCCTATATCCTTCCTTCTTCCTGCCTATATCCAATATGATAGCAAGTCTTAGCATTTAAACTTCCACATTTCTCATATCTGTCCCCTTCTTACTCATTCAGCCACTCAGTCATTCAACCATTAGGCCCTCATCATTCCTCAGTGGGGCTACTGCAACTGCCTTCATATCAGTCTTCCTATTTCCAGACTCTTCTCTTTCCAATCCACCCTCCACATAGCTGCCAAATTGGCAATCTTAAAAGGATAGCACTAGGTATATCACTGCACTGTTCAGAAAGCTTTAGGGACTCTCTCTATGGCTTCTAGGATAAAATACAAACTTTTCTATTTTTTTAAAAGAGGATTTAAACTTTAAATCCTTTTACAATCTGTCTCCAACCTATCTTTCTAGTGCAATTTCACATTGCTTCTCATGTACTCTGTTCCAGCCAAACACTCTTTACTTGACGTTCCATCTCCCATCTCCCATCTCTGTGCCTTTGTCCAGGCTGTCTGCTATGCTTAGAATGCATTTTCTCCTCACCTTCACCTATTAAAATTCCCAGTGTCACCTTCTACTTGAAGCCTCTTCTGATCCTCACTGTTGTTACCTTCCTTCCCCTCTCCCCCAATTACTTAATATGCATTTTATATTAACTATGTATATGTTGTCTCCTCAGGGAGGCTGTAAATCCCATGAAGGCAGGGATTGTTTCATTTTAATCTCTGTATCTTCAAGAATAGGTGCTTAATAAATAGTTAAATGTTGAATGAATAAAAGGATTCAAAACTTTTTAAGTTTGGAGAAAATGATGATTGGTTTATTCTCCCATTCTAATTTATTATTCTTAAAACCTTGGCTATATAATGGATCTTCCTAAATCTTCTCTATGAGTCTTGAATAAATATTGAGCTTTATAAAGTATTTAATATATTTTAAAAATATTCTATTGAATCAGGTTATCCATTCCATTGGCCAATATGGTTTATATTAGGAACAGTAAAGAAATTCTGACATACTTACTTTGTTTGGACAATTCTTGCTCAGCATAAATGGAAATATTCGTTGCTGTAAGCACAACTCTTTATCTTTATCACTATCCTCACAGCCATACATGAAGATATTCCCTTTCTTACTGTGGCCATGAAGGTCACAATATAGGAGAATTTCCCGATCTTCCATTAATCTACAAAGAAGAAAAAGGACAAGTGGTAGCCAAAGCACTGCCTCTTCAGCTTTCTTCTGTGTATTGAATCAGGGACACTTGATTTTCAAAAAAAAGTCTACAAAAAAGGAACTCAGAGCTTTCTGGTTTTCCTGTCTCTAACAGCTCCCTATTTGAAGCCCATCCTATGTATTGCTAATAAAATATTTTCATCATGCTACTTTCTGTCTCAAAAAACCTTTAGAGTCATCTAAAGCATAGAATCCAAACTCTTTCATTAGGGCATTCAAAGCCTTTCCCTCATTTTGGTTCTAATCAAATTTTCCAACTTCACTATTTTCCAACAGGACCTTTCTCTCATTACTCTTGTCCACTGCTTTCCACAAACTAATCTTGCTTATTCCAACCTCACAGCCTGTGCTCATGCTATGATCTTCATCTGGAATTAATTCTCCTCTCTTCTCTATCAATTTGAACATTATGCCTATCTTTCAAGATCCAATTTTCTTATTTTCCTCATAAATCTTTCCTGATCACTTCAGTCCAGGGATTTCTCCCTCCTCTGATCTTATTAATATCTATGCCACTCATTTGATATTTGGAACCACAGAGATCATCTAGTCCAACTCCTTTATTTAACAGCTGAGGAAACTGAGGCCCAGATAAGTTAAATACTTGCACAAGGTTAGCTGAATATAGTAAACAGCAATACTAGAATATGAACTCTGGCTCCAAACTCAGCCCACTTTCCAGTATAACAGTGGGGATCACTGTTATAGCATCATTAAGAAGGGTCATGCCAGTGTTAAATGGCATAGACATAAAATACTTGGATTGTGGCAAAGTATTCGAAAACAAAGTTTCATTCTATCCTTGTGGAAAAGATCTGTGCTAGACGGGTTCAGAACTGGTTGAATGAATGGCTCCCAAAGTAGTCAATAAATGATCAATGTCAACCCCAGCAATGTGCCCAAGGATCTTTCCTTGGTCTCTGTGGTTTTTAACATTTTTATCAGTGATTTGGATGAAGGCATAAATGATACATTTATCAGACTTGCTGGGAAGAATAAAGTATGGATCCAAAAAATATTTTGACAGTCTAGAATGCTGGACCAAATCTAATAAAATGGAATTTGACAGAAATAAATGCTCAGTTCTACATTAGGGTTTACAAAATGAATAACTACAAGATGGGGAAGAGTTCATGTGAAAAGATCTATCGATTTTAGTGGGCTGTATACTCAGTATGAATCAATGGCATGATCTGGTAGCCAAAAAGCTAATGCAATCCCAGGCTAGATCAATAGACACAGTAACCAAAATGAGGGAGGTGATGGTCCTAGTGTAACTAAGTGTGTTTGGACTGCATCTATACTATTGTTTTCAGTTCAGTTCCAGGTACATCATTTTAGGAAGGACATTGACAAAGCTGGAGTTTGTCCAGTGTGGGATAACCAAGATGGAGAAGGGGCCAAACTAGTAGTGTCATGCTAGGATTAACAGCAGGAACTTGGCAGGTTTGGTCTGAAGAAAAGAAGAGCTATCATGTGAAAGAGAGATTAAACTTCCTTTTCTTGGCCCCAGAAGAGCAGAATTAGGAGAAGCTGGTACGAGTTGCACAGAGGTGGATTTTAAATTCTATATAAAGGGAAAACTTCTCTATCAATTAGAGTTGTCTGAAAGTACAATAGACTGCTTTGAGATGGAAGGGCCTCCCCATCAGTGGAGATTAGATAACCACCTATCAGGCATATGGTTAGACCACTCTTTTTTTAAAAGCAACTTTTAAGGTAAAGATCAAAGAATGAGGGAGTCATAGATCTAGAACTAGAATAGGCCTTAGAGATTATCCCAGCCCCCAAATGATGAGGATCACACCATTAAAAACTCCTTAACACTACATTTAAATCCCAAACTGGAAACTGTCTCCTGCTAAGGTGTTTCCATGTAGGAGATGGGCATAGAGCCACTAAGTGTTAGTTAACAGAGGACAGGGCTTAGACTTTGTTAGTTAATAATAGTGGCTAAACTCCTAGTGATCTAAAAAGACCAAACTCTATGACATGAGAAATAGCTTTTGATTAGTGTGAAGTATAGTTATATGTTTTAAGACATTAATTTTATTAATATAGCTTGAATAAGTATCATACTAACTTTCAAGTTGAATATTGATATGAATCTGTAAGACAAAGCTTCTGAAATCTTACTATTTTCATTTCTTATGTTGTACCTAAAAGTCCCTTCCTCCACTCAATTCATTTGCTAGAGAGGTAATGTTTCTTTTGAAGTGAAGCAGCATTGCTTCAGTTCAGTATTTCATAACAATCTTAATCACCTGGAAATAGTTTTAAGTTTTCTTATAAAAACGCTTACCAATTCTTCCCCCCAACCCCAAATACTGTATTCTTGCATATTCCCCCTCCTCGCACATCAATTATTATTATCAATGCTTATTCCCAATTTACATGCCTATAGAAATGTTTGAAAAATAAAATTTTCATGTGAAGACTATTGAAAAGTTATCCGTGTTATTTCAATATATTTCCTACCTTGACCTTCTCACACAGCAAACTAAGAAACGCCAACAAACTTTAAATAGCTAGCATGAGATAAAGACATTTTTGCTGTGTCCTCTTCATTTATCATGTTCAAAACTGGGAATCACAGAAGAGTTCCAGATGTGTAAATTCTTTTGAAGGCAGGGACTACAATGGGATCATAGCACCCAATAATCACTCCTCCAAAATAGAGAAAAGCCATGGGTATCCTTGTATAATTCAAGTATGCCCTAGCCCTTTCTGAGAACTTTTGACTTTCACCTCTGAATTCATGAAATCCAACAGGTTCCCCAGAGATCTGGGACCTAAATTCTTCTATCATTTCAAACTTAAACTTCTTCCTCTTAGTTCTCCAGAAACAGCAAATCATCTTTCTTTCAGTTCTATCCTTTGAATTTCTGTGACTATTAAACATGAGAGAGGGAGAGATCCTTTTCACACTTTATTGGTTGATGGCTCTAAAGAACCTTCCCATCATTCACTTCCCTGAAATGGGATTCTTGTAATTTGCAGTAAGGGTTTCAGTTACAAATAGGCCAAGGCTGTGGGTGCATGGCTTCTGTCTATTTAGGAAGTATTTCTTATTTAGGATTTCTTTTATTGATCTGGGGAATGATAGAAATGAAAACGGATACTGTTCTTACAGCATGAAATTATTTCTCATAGATAAGGGATTTAAGTTCCTTAGAGTAAATATTATAGCCAGGGAGATTTTAGGAAGTAATGTAGTCAGTGACAAAAAGGGTGGTACTGATTTAAAAAAAAAACCACCAAAACCAAACTTGACTAGTATGAATAGCAATCATGAGTGAACTCTCTCAAGAAATCTAAGAATCGATTAAGTGGAATTAAAGGGACAAATACTTGTATGGAAGGCTACTAGAATTGCTAAGTAAACTGAGGCTTATTTTTACCTATGAATCATATTCCTGGTGTACCAGACAGAAGGATAAGAGTCCTTTTGGACAGATGTGTAGCAACGGTTTAGATCCTGTCCAGCTAAGGAACATCGATAATTTCCCACGATCACACCATCTGGATTCAGCATAGGTATCACCTTGAAGATAAAAGTGTCCCGGAGCAGCTGAGCATCACTTGAATCTCCTAGGATGTAATCCAGGAAGCCTTTCATGATCCAAGAACTGTTGGTTTCTCCTGGATGTACCCTTGCTGTCAAAATCACCACCTTACGCTTTCTTGATTCGGTATTCTTCAAAGGAGTAGTAATTGTTAAAACATATACCATGTTCCTAGCAAGTGTGTGGCAAAGCACACGGATTTTACAATACTGTGACCTGAGTGGGTCATTAGTGATACCTAAAAGGTAGTCTTGCAGGCTGGCATACGTATATGGGTAGCAGTGAGCAAAGTAACATGTATCTTTGTCATATGGAAACTGGAAAGTCCATGTAAGAGAAAAAAACTGATGCCCCTCCAGCCCTATATTGTTCCTATAGTACTTGATTTGGTCTCCTGTTCTCTGCCAGCCAATACTGTTCATCTTGGCCTCTTTTTCGGAGTAGAAGAGTGGGCGCATGCCTCGACTGTACAGACTATCCGGCTTTGTGAAGTTGACAATGGTGAAGCGATAGGGTATCCCTGCTTGAGTGTTGGTCACTTGAAAGTAATACCACTGGGTGTGCCTACTTGTGAAGAGGTCAGGGCGCACAGTCAACTGATATTCATAATCAGTACTAATAGAAGGAAAGGGAAAAAAAGTTATAAGCAGCATTTGGCACAGGCAAGTAAGAAAGAGAGCTTACCTTCTACCTATAAACTTCTAGATTTTTGCAGGGTGGGCTCAGTTGTATGAACTATAATTAGCCAGTGTGATCTAATACGTACCTAACAAAAGATGAGAGCTACAAAGGTCCTATGGGCAAATTTGTAGGAACCACTTATTCTGTACAGCAGTGGTATCAAACTTAAATAGAAACAGACCATCCTTGCAAGCATATATTGAGAAAACCACAAATTAACATTATCTGTATTGTATTATATTTTTATTTATTGTGTTAAACATTTTCTAATTACATTTTGTTTTGTTTTGTTTTTTAGTGAGGCAATCGGGTTTAAGTGACTTGCCCAGAGTCATACAGGTAGTGAGTTTTTATGTGTCTGAGGCTGGATTTGAACTCAGGTCCTACTGACTCCAGAGCCAGTGCTCTATCCACTATACCTAATTACATTTTAATCTTGTTTGGTACACACTCAGGCTGGTGACTGCTGAGAGCTTGACACATCTGCGGTACAGGTTTTAAGGATATCTTTGCATTTCCTTGTATCTGAATAGTGCTTAGATGGAAAACAGGTGAAAGCTGGGGATTTGACTAATATCTAATGTTTCATCTTAAACAAGTTTCCCAGGCAAGTTAAATGATTAAACCAAAAAATAAGTTTTGGGACTAAAGGAAGTATCACTCTGATTGTGCCTATCCCATGAATTGTTTTCATTAGATTTACATCTAGCTTTCATTAGCTTATATTTATGGAGCCTTAAAAAAACAAAAAGCTCTTAGAAATTTAAAAAAAAACAATCATGATTTCATGCCTTATATCTAGTAATATTTCTCTCCTCCTTGAGGAAAGGGACCACTTTTAAAAATTCATATAATTTTGTAGCTTCTAACTAGCAGTAAATATTTTGAGAAAAGATACACTGGCCTGGCACCTAGTAGGTGCCCAGATGAAGATAATTAAAACTGTTTTTTAAAAATCTAGTTCATATCTTTGGTTTATTATCAAAAGAAATTTATGATATTGATAAGCAAAATTATTAAAAAGCTTAGGCCCACAGGGGTGTGTGTGTGTGTGTGTGTGTGTGTGTATAGGGGTTAACTGGAACACTAGCACATATATTTACAGGAAGATACTGCATTATAAGGGCAAAACAGCCATTTTGAGGAAAATTTTTCTTTTAGTAATTCACAGGCAATATTATTTAGTTATATTAGTTTCTTCTTCACAGAGTGGCTTGGTATTCTGAGAGTACAAATTATTTGGTATATGGAATTTTTCAAACTTTTTTCTCAATGATTAATAAACTTACCCTTGGTCATACACTCCCTATCCCAGCAATTCTGACACTGAATTTGGCATCATTCAAACATTCTCCATCTCTATTCCCTGTTACCTTATTCTTTCCCCTTAACCTATTTCCCGCCCAAGTGTCCTAAAGTTACCTGCCCCTTCCACTGTGTTCCTTGAAATGCCTGGTCCATAAGCAACAAACTTAAATCTTTCCCTTTCCCATTTCTATTCTAATGTTCTCCCTGAGATCTGGTTCCCTTTTTATGACAAAGTCTTCCTTCCTACTCTTTCCAGTAAGGTTTGGACTTTCACTTATTCCTCCAAACTCACTGGTCGACCTGAAGGAGTTGGAATACTCCCTGCTTCCCACTGCCACTTCCCTCTACCACCATCACTCAGTAACTTCTCCACCTTTAAGGATGACTCAATCCATCTCTACCACCCAACCCAAATCTGGTAGCTGTTGTCCACTAATTTCCAGGTCACTCTCCTTCTTTCCTCATTAAGTTCAGTGCCTGATTCACAGTCTTTTTTTCTTCCCCCAACTCCTGCCCTCACACTAGAGGACTTAAAAATACATACTGATACTCCTTCAAGCATCCTAACTTCACAGTTCAATTGACTCATTTCACATGACCTACTTCTTCACCCCAGCTCAGCCATATACAAAGATACTCATACCCTTTCTTTCCATCACCCAAAAATACTCCACTTTCACATTCTAGAACTCTGAAATTCCCTTATCTGATGACAATCTGTTGTTTTCCTGACTGTCTCTACTTTGCATCATGAACTCTGCTCTTTACCTACACCATGACCTCCAACCCCTTGACACCTCAGTTCTCTACCAGGTCACCACCCTTGCACTCGCCACACTTTTCTTCTTTCCCCACCTTGACTCCTTGATGAACTAGTTCAAATCTATACAGTCCTCTCGAGTCCTCTGCCCCCTAATACTGACAATCTTGCCCTGCCAATCCTTGGCCTAGGATCACTCCCACCTTTTACTGCCTTCACTCCTACAGATGTGCTACTGAAGAAAGTTAGAGAACATCATGAAACTGTGCTGATGAGGTCTGCTACAAACTTACATTACATAATAAGCTGAACCTGGGCCCTCACCAATCCTTTTACATCTCCCTAATTAAATCACAACCCCACGCACCACAATAGCTCTTTCAAACCTTTGATTCCTCTCTAAACTTCCATGCCTCTCCTGACCTTGACCCACTCAGGTGAGAATAATCTCATATTTTATTAAAAAAAATTTTAGATTATTTGCCCAAAGCTGCTCCTCCCCCTCTTCTTCATTTTACATCACTCAGATGCCTTTTGCCACTATCTCCTCCTTTACCTGTTTCTCATATGAAGATGTGACTGTTTTCTTTGCCAAAGCAAATCCCTTTATGTGAAAAAAGTGATCCCATTTAATCTGATCTCCAGAGAACTGTCCCCTCTATCATCCCTAATCTCTCACTAATCTTCATTCTCTTTTTTGTCTAATGGTACTTCCCAACTGCCTACAAACATACCATCTTCCCCATCATCAAAAAACCGTCATTATTTATTATTCTATATCTCTCCTCCTTTTTGTGGCTAAACTCCTTGAAAAAGCTGTTTATAATAGGTGTCTCCACTTCCTTTCCTTCTGCTCTCTTCTTAAGTCTATAATTTGGCTTCCAATCTCATCATCCAACCAAAACTACCGTCTCCAAAGTTACTAATGATGTAATTGCCAAATCGAATGGCTTTTTTTTTCAGTCTTCCTCCTTCTTGATCTCTCTGCAGCCTTTGATGCTGTCAATCACCCTCTTTCTCCTGGATACCCTCTTCTCTTTAGGTTTTTATGACACTGCTCTCTCCTGGTTCTCCTGCTACTTATCTGATCATTCCTTCTCAATCTACTTTGCTGGATCTTCATCCAGACCACACTTACTAACCATGAATGTCCCAGGGGGGCTCTACCTTAGACCCTTTTCTCTTCTTTATCTATAGTATGTCACTTAGTGATTTTATTAGCTCTCATGGGTTCATTATCTCTATGCTGATGCCTCACCTCTGCTGACTTCCAGTCTTGTGTCTCCAGCTGTCTACTGGATACCTCAAAATGAATGTCTTGTAGGTATCTTAAACTCAACATGTCTAAAACTGAACTTATCCTCTTTCCCCCCCAAACCCTTCTTCTTTCCTAACTTCCTTATTACTCTTAAGAACACTACCATCCAACCAGTCACCTTGAAACTAGGGTGTCATCTTCAATGCCTGATTCTTTCTCACCACTCTACCCCCCACCCCACCCCACCTCCCACATCCAATTTCTTGCCAAGGCTTGCCAATTTTACCTTTATTACACCTCTGTATGCTTCCTTCTGTCCTCTGACACTACCACCACCCTGTTGTAGGTCTTGGATCTCCTCTTATCTGGATTATTTTCAGAGGTTACTAGTTGGTCTTTGTGCTACAAGTCTCTCTCCACTCTAGTCTACCCTCCCTTCAGCTGTCAAAGTGATCTTCCCAAAGAGCAGGTCTGACCATGTCATCATCACTACCACCCCCTCAATAAATGCCAGCAACTCCCTATCACCTCCAGGATCAAATGTTAAAAAAAAAAACCCAAAGCACTTCATAAGCTCCTCCTCAAGCTTTCCAATTTTCTCACACTTTACACATGTACTCTAGGATCCAGTGACACCAGCCTCCTTGCTGCTCCTTAAACAAGACATTCCACCTCTAGTTCTGGGTTTTTCACTGGCTGAACCCCATGCCTAGCATGTTCTCCCTTCTCATTACCACCTCTTGGCTTCCCTAGCTTCTTTCAAGGTCCAGCTAAAATCCCACTTTCTATAGGAAGCCAATCCTAGTCCCTCTTAATTATGCCTTGTCTCTGTTGATCACTTCCAATTTATCCTGAATATAGCTTGTTTGTACACAGTTGTTTATATATTGTCTCCCCATTAGATTGTGAGCTCCTTGAAAGAAGGGACTGTCTTTTACCTTTCTCTATATCTTCAGGGCATAATCCAGTGCCTGGCACAAAGCAGCTGCTTAATAAATGTTTATTGACCAACTGACTCAAAATGCTCTTTGGGAAATTTGATTTTAACATGTGCAGACCATTGCATTAGTCACTGGAGACCATACCAAAGAAGTGCCTAAAGCTAGCTGATGTCCTAGCTCCTCAAATCAAAGGAATTTTAAAACCTACACTTTGACCACCTTTTGCAGATTACCACTCTCAAACCTGGCTTCAAATATCAAAGTGTTGTCATAGTCCTCCACAGGCAGAATTTCTGCATGCTTCTGAAGAGATCTGACACCTCCTATTCGAGAATACATGAAACGGTGGTCTTTGTAAGCTAGTAAGGCAAGCAAAACAAATGGATGTCAGGGTCTGTTATGGCACAAGTTACTATGAATATAGTTTGAGATTTGGGGTAAAAGTTGTATACTCCCATTGAAAATCTATGTAATTTACATTTTTATAGTAGGATCAAAAGAATGCCCAAGAGTAAACCACTGTAAGGATTCAACATTTCATCTTCTGAAAATAGAATTTTTTGCAGAATTTTCTATCACAGAATAGACAATGATTGTTGTCCTATCTCCATTAAATAGTTGTTTATTCTCTTTTATGTTTAAGTAAATGTGCACTCAGGCTAGAAGCTAACACTTAAAGTTAGAAACTAAATGATACCTTTAAAATGGACCTCCTAAGATAATTACATCCATTCTTCATCCTTAAGACAATCCTGCCTAGAATCTTTTAATTGGAAAGGATACTAGAGTTTAGCTAGCCGAATCTCCACCTTGTGCTTGAATGACTTCTATAAGGTCCCCAAGTCTTAGTAAATCCAGTGCCTAGTACCTACACTAAAGGAAACTCATGAGGTAGTTCATTCCATATTTGAACCACCCTGATTGTTAAGTTCTTCCTTGGGATTGAGCCAAAAATCTGCTTGCCTATAACTTTTACCTATTGGCACTAGTTTTTAGTTTTTACCCTTTAGATCCACAACGAGTAAAACGTATATATCTAACATGACAAATATTGGAAGTCCTTCAAATATTTGAAGACAAAATCACATCCCTCTCCCTTGCCCAATTTTTATTTTCTACAAGCTAAATATCTTCAGTTCTTTCAACTATTCCTCATATGATTTATTTTTGAGTCTGATCATTGTTATTCCCCTTTGGATACACTCTTACTCATCAATATCTCTTTCTTTCTAAAAATACTCCAGATGTGGTTGTCCTACTTCAGAATAAAATAGCATCTCCATAATTGTGGAAATTATACTTTTTCTAATGAAACTCAAGATCAAATTAGTAATTTTGTCAGCTGTATCATACTGTTGACTTATTCTAAACTTGCACTCAGAGCCTTCTAAGTTTTTATTCATGAGGATGTGGCCTAGCCAAATCCGTACCTATGCAGTTTAGTTTTAGAGCCTAAGTGTAAGAAATTTGAGATCTTGATTCCACATTCTAACATATTATCTATCCTTCCCAGCTTCATGTATACTTAAATTGATAAGTATGTCACCAATGTCTTTACAAAAATTAACAGAACAGGACAAGAACAGAATCCCATGGATATGCTAGTAGAGGTTTCTCTATAGTAGCAGTTCTTAAAATGTGCTCCAAGTAGTGTTTGGGGGAGTACCCAAGAGTGTTTCCAGGCATCCATGAGGTCAAAAACTATTTTCAAAATAATATGAAGATGCTATTTGCCTAAAATGCTCTTCCTTTTTCCAACTACATATCTGTGTGAGGCTGGATTATCTTCATATATTTAAATCAAAACAACATTTTACATGGATTGAATGCAGAAGCAGGTATGAGAATATAGCTCTCTTCTATTAAGACAGATAGTAAAGAGATTTGCAAAAATATGTAAAACAGTGCCACTTGCTTTATTTGGCCTCACTATTCAGGTTAAAGCAAAGACTCAGGTTCCAGAATTTCCAGGAAATTGGTAATCAGGAAGCTGATATAAACAAAAGCTTTATTATCATGCAACACAGCAAGCAAATAAAAGCATATTAAACACATAGTATATAGTAATATAAACAGAGACATTTGTCCCCTGGCTGCAAGAAACTCACCCAGAATGAGGGGGAGGGAGAAAACAAGCTCAAAGTTGGGGTTTGGGTGGCAAAACCATGTACCCTAAG
This sequence comes from Phascolarctos cinereus, assembly GCF_003287225.1. NCBI lineage: Eukaryota > Metazoa > Chordata > Mammalia > Diprotodontia > Phascolarctidae > Phascolarctos > Phascolarctos cinereus. The sequence goes on from NW_027555514.1 coordinate 108,984,415, forward strand.
AATAGGGTTGCTTGAGAACATGTAATTGGTGCCAAATGTAGGCAAGGGCTTTCCTGATTAATCAGATCCAGATGTGGTAGAGAAGTCCTCAGGCTCACTTATAAATATCAAGCTTAGGTGAAGCTCAAGTGAGGGGAATTTCTTTATCTAGACCACAAACAGCTAACTATCTAAGGCAGCAGCAGAATGACTCAGGACCCCTGAAGAGGTTCATCCACTCAAAAGCTGAAAGGTTTATCCGTTTGACACAGAGTTAACATAGATAAGAACAGTGAAAAAGTACCAACTTGGGTGACTTAGCCTTTATACTTTTATGGGCATTAGGATCACTTAGTCTAAGTGACTCCGTATTGGAGTCTCATCATTATAATTACAATCTCGAACTATAACATCAAACGATATAAAGCTTATAGTTATAACACCAATCTTTTCACTAATTAGAAAATAGAGACATTTTCATTAAAATGTTATTTATATTTACGTGTAATAGGTTGCTATTTTTAAATGAATTAATTTTTTTTCAAAATTTATGTTTAAATTTCTAACATGGTTTAAATATTGATAGATATAAACTACATAAACAAAGCTCTTGGAGGTTCTCAGTAATTTTTAATAGAGTAAGACTGACCTGGGACCAAAAAGTCTGAGAACCACTGCTCTGCAGGTTGATAGCAATCTACTAATCAAAATTCTTTAGGTATGCTTATACCCAAAGTGCAGTGAGTTCTAAATCTCAGTTACTGAAACTGATCACATTTATTCATTTTTTGCATAAGATGAAACTGTTTAGTTGCATACCATAGTGATGTAATGCTAAGAGTGATGGCTCTGGAGTCAAAGTACTTGGGTCGGAGTCTTGGCTTTACCATCAAATATATGAGCTTGGACAAGTCCTTTATCCTCTATCAAGCCTCAGTTTCCTCATCTATAAAATTATGGTTTATACTTAATAATCTTTAAGGTCTCCTCCACGTGTGAATTTATGTTCTTGTGGCCCTAAGTCCAAATCTACCACCCTTAAAGCATCCCCCTAATTTAACATTCTAGTAATCCTATTACTCAAATTTGTATTAAGTCAGTTCAAGCGAATCCATTTTTCCATTCTTGCTTATCTTTCAGGTATGTGTCAACCAGTCTGTTGGGAGAGGTGTCATGTACTGTACCTGGGAAAAGTTGAGGGACCCTGTGTAGACAAAGGAACAACCCTCTTGACTCAGTTTCCCATTGTGCTATTTCTTTCTGAACAGGAAATTTTCCCACCTGGTTAATTCTAAACTTTGCTTTTGATACTCTGTGAATAAATGTGGAAATGTGCTGAATGACTGGCTGTTGAATATGACTCATACCCAGAATCAAATAGAGATAAGGGAATTTTCTCCATTATGGCTTTTGTCAGATTAGTGTTGATATCATAACCATGTTCCTACTTTTCCCTTTCATAGCAGCTTTCTATTATCATGGCAGGTGAACAGTGGAAGTTTTGTCATTGCAATACAAAAATCTATTAATTAGCATATTAATACTAAAACATCTAACTTACTATAATAGGATGTAAGTATGAAAGTTCTTATTATTTAATCTGAATTTGTGGTCAATCCCATATCCTGAGCATCTAAGTAAATGAGTTCTGAGATTTGCCACCCCCTTGCTAATAGTTATATTTTACTCTTTCAAGATGATATGAAGATAAGATGTATATCCTCAAAGAAAGGAATAAAGTGAAGACATAAATGTGTTTTAAAAAAATAATAAAAAATTTACTGGGCTAGTAAACTTTGAGAAAGAAACACGATTAAGCTGTCAGAAATGTAAGGATTGGGGTGTGTGTGTGTGTGCATGTGTGTGTAAATGAAGACCCTTTAAAATGTTTCAAAATGTGACATACTGATTTTGACTATGTTTTAGAAATAAGTTGTAAAAATTAAATTAAGGATTTTATATATAGAACTGCATTGTAAAGATATTTTAAGCCATCATTTCCCTATTTTGAAGTTTGTCTGATAACATTAAGGGGCAGATTTTTAAAAATTTTAAATTTTGCTTTCATTCTGTTGATAGAATTGTCCATATCAGACACAAGGTTTGGGTGAAGGTAGAAGGTGCAAGTGCTATGTAAAAAACTGAAATTCTCTGAAGTTTCAGGTGAATTATGAGTTCCTAATTTGGTGGTGTTCTTAATGCCCTATTGTTATTAGAATTATTCCACAAAGTCCAAAAGAGTATTCACCACATGAACTAATTACTGGAAGCTCAATCTGATTAGATTTAGTTATGATCTACTAAATGATACTAAGTTTTATCGCTAGCTGGTTTTAGCAGTATTGTCTAGAGGATCTCCACAAGTGACCTAAGATCTGAAGATGGTTGAGTAAATGCCTCCTCAGGCTTGTCCTAATCCATATGTAACTGTTTGAGAGATGCACAGAAAGTGTTTGCCAGACCCCTGAAGATCATGGACACTGCTAACGGACTCAGCATCCCTAAATCTACTGCCATATTGGATTCCTTTATTCTCCTGTTGTAACTTTGATTGTTATGTTAGTTATGTGCATATTATGGATCTGTTACCTTGTCTGTAAGCTGCTTAACATTCTTCCTTGGATTGATAACACTGCAGGAACTAAGGACCTTGTACTGTACGTTTGCTGGTGATGGTTTGCCTGTGGTGGTTATGCAGAGGCCCTTTTGTGCAGTTTCTAGCAGCCTTTCCCTCCTCTTAGAGGGAAACTGTGATAAAAGCAGGGCGAAAGAGGGCACCTTACCATTTGCACACGTGAATACCTGCAGAGTGACTATATTGAACTGCCAAAGTCTATGACTAGAGATGTTTTGGGGTACAGAACTTTTCATCAGCTAAAGTATCTGTGGGTTTTCCCTTGTGTGTCCTCATAGGGACTGTATGTTGTTTATGTTTACAGTTCCTCCCTCAGTGTTAAGAACTGTTCCCCATGCCAAATGCCACATTTACAGGCAACAGAGATTGGTATGCTGCAGCTGAGGATGGAGGACAGATAAAGGTCTAACTGTGGTGCTGCACCATGAGTATGGTTAGCACCACAGGAGGGAATTATTGAAATTTGTGTTGAGTCAGTTCAGGTAACCCCATTGTTTCCAAGTCTTGCTTGTTTTCCAGGGTTTGTGTTAACCAGTCTGTTGGGAGAGATGGCATGTACTTTGATCCCATCTCCTTGTTTTTTGTATTACCTGCTAGTCAGCACATAGCCACATGCACTTGCATCTCACCCTTCTCTCTAATCTCATTTCCCTATGATGCAGCAATGGGGGAGGAGCTCAGATGCAATGGCCCTTCAGCCCTTTTGGAAACATGTACCATCCGGCTTGTCTTTCCCTTATTATGAAATTCCTCTATAAAAACAGTGTGAGGTTTGAATTTCCTTGCCTGGCTGCATTCAATGCATTTTTGTCTTGAGTGCTACAAGAACTCTTTTTAATTCTCTGCCTGAGTTTGTTTCATTATAGAGGGCAAAGGCCCAAATGAAGATTTTCTTTTAACACTGTCAAGAAAAACTCACCTTCCTCAAGAACCTATCTTAATGAATTATTAGCTTCATCATCAAAAAGTTTTTACTCAGTCCAATTTAAATCCCTCTTACTGCAATTTAAGCTTTTTTTCTCGTTCTATTATCATAAAAAAGAAAATGGCTTATCAACATTTTTGAATACTATATCTTCATATACCTAAAGAATTAGTACTACTAAAAGTTTTATCCTTCAATATTTATCATCATCACCATTAGATACAATTTTCTTAGATCTCAGATCTTTCAAGTCTGGAGAACTTGAAAAAAAACAAAAAACCAACAACTTTCTTCTCTAATATTTATCAGGCTTTCTTTAAATAATGAATAGAAATTCCAAGTTAGCTATTTTTGTTGTTCAATCATTTTAGATATGTCTGACTCTTTGGACACAAACCCCATTTGGAGGTGTCTTGGCAAAAATATTGGAGTGGTTTGCCATTTCCTTCTCCAGTTCATTTTACAGATGAGCAACTGAGGCAAACAGTTAAGTGATTTGCCCAGGGTCATATAGCTAGAAAGAGTCTGAGGCCAGATTTGAATTCAGGAAGATGAGTCTGACTCCAGGCCTGATACTCTTATCCACCATGCTATCTACCTACCCAAGTTAGCTATTAAACATATTCAAAATCAAATCGGACATTGCTGAGGTGATTTCATTAGTAATTTTAGTAGTGAGCAGTGTACTCTAAATTTTATTTTTTTAATACCCAATACTAAATTAAATTAGCATTTTTACATAAAGAGCAAAACAAAAAGTAGAATAGTTAAAAGAAAATGTTATAAAAAACTGCGAACCTCTATTATAGAGAACTTGCTTTTAAGTATATAATATAGTCCAGTGTTGTCAAACTCACATAGAAACATATCCTAGAGGATATATTGACTTAGAAAACCACAAATTATCATTATCTATATTGTATTATTTTTGTTACTTTGTTTTTCCAATTACAGTTTAATTAGCTTCTTCTTTTTTAAAATTTTATTTAATTTTATTTAATTTTTTAGGCAATTGGGGTTAAGTGACTTGCCCAGGGTCACATAGCTAGTAAGTGTCAAGTGTGTGGTCTGAGGCCAGATTTGAACTCAGGTCCTCCTGACTTCAGAACCGGTGCTCTAACCACTGAGCCACTTAGCTGCCCCTTAATCAGCTTCTTTACCAGGTAGTTTTGCCACTTGAGGACAGAAGGCCAGGAATTTGACATATCTGAGTAACTTTCAAAGTTGCCCTGATTGCCTGCTATTTCTTCTGGTGCTCCTTTGAGCAATGCATGTAACTAGAATTGCCTAAGCCCCTTGAATTTCTGAACCTCTTTTCTGAACTTCCAAAGTAATTTTTAAAAGAAGCAATGTAATTCGATTCAACAAGCACCTACTAAGTACCCACTAAGTGCAAAGCCTTGTGCTAGGTAGGAATCCAAAGACAAAACTAAAAATACTCCCTGCTCTCAAAAAGCTTACTTCCTATTATGGCCAAAGAACATTTAATTCTAATTAAATGACTCACTGAAAATCTAGTTAAATAGGAGAGCAATTTGGAACTATGCCAAAGGGCTATAAAGCCACGCATACCCTTTTACCAAGCAATACCACTTCTAGGTCTGTATCCCAAAGATAAAAAAACAAAAAGGAAAATGATCTTTGTGTAAAAAATATTTATAGCAGCTCTTTTAGTGGTGGCAAAGAACTGGAAATTAAGGAGATGTTCATCAATTGGGGACACAAATTGTTGTATACGATTTTGATGTAATGCTTTTGTGCTTTAAGAAATGATGAGCAGGATGCTCTCCGAAAAACATGGAAAGACTTACAAGAACTAATGCAAAGTGAAATGAGCAGAACAGGAGAACATTGTAAATTATCTCATTTACAATAATATTATATGTAACAGTCATATTATATGATAATATGCCACGAACAACTTAGCTATTCTCAGCATACATTACAATGACCCAAGATAGGACTTATGATGAAAGGTGCTGTCCATCTCCACAGAAAGAACTGGTAGAGCTTGAATGCAGATCAAAGATACTTTACTTTCTTCATTTTTCTTGGGGTTTTTTGTCTGTATTTTCTTTCACAGAATGACTTACATGGAAAATTGTTTTGCATGACTACACATGTATAACCTATGTCAAATTGTTTGCCTTCTTAATGGTGGAGGGAGAGAGAGAATTTAAAATTCAAAATTTGAAAAAAAAGAATGTTAAAATTGTTTTTACATGTAATTGGAAAAAATGAAATATTAAATAAGATTAAAAATTAGTTAAATATCTTTTGCTTAAATTAACTGGGATTGGGAAACTTTAAAAAGAAAGCCCTATGCTAAAGACAAATTTTTTTCTAGGGTAAATAAAGACTATATGACTTTTATACCTCAGCTCACTCATCTCACATATCCAATCTGCTGTCAAATCTTGTCATTTCTACCTTTACAATATCTCTCATACACATGCTCTTTTCTCTATTCACACAGCTATTACCCTATTTAAGGCCCTTATCACATATTGCTTATATTACTGCAAAAGTCTTCTGGTTGGACTTTCTGCCTCAAGTCCCCTTTCAATCTCCACTCAGCTGCCAAAGTGATCTTTATAAAATACAAGTCTGACCATGTTACCATCCTTCCCAATAAGCAACAATGACTCCCTCTTATACCCAGGATCAAATATAAAATTCTCTCTTTAGCTTTTAAAACCTTTTATAATCTGGTCCCAATTTACCTTTCCAGTTTTACACTCCATTCCCAGCGACATGGTCTACTTGCTGTTCAATGGTTATTCCTTATGCTTAGAATATTCTTCCTCCTCACCCCTATGCCAAGTTTCTCTAGTTTCCCTAAAGACTCAGTTCAAATCCCACCTTCTGCAGGAGATCTTTCTTGGTCCTCACCCCAATCTATTGCTAGTGTTTTTCCTCTGAGATTACTTTCCATTTACACTGTATATATCTTCTGTGTTTAGTTATTTGCACAATATTCCCCTTATTAGAATGGGAGCTCCTTGAGGGCAGGAGCAAAAAAGGAGTTTTGATAGAGCACAGACTCACCAGAAATAGGCAAACAATAAGAACTCTGGGGAACCTGGAGTTCCTGACTGTGTCTCTGCCTTCCCCTTCCAATTTTAGATATTAAAGGAGGAATGCTGGAAAAGCCTGAAGTAGAAGAATCCCTTTTCCTTCTAAAGTTCATGGAACTAGAAGCCACAGTCCTTTAGCCTCTAGCCAGCTCTGTCCCTAAGTCTGGATAGATTCAGACATAGGGACCTGACAGCAGTTCTAACTTAAACAGGTATTGGAGCCACAAGGAGGCAGCAGATTCCAGCATACCGAAGCCTGTACATCTCTCAGATATGGCTGCATGTAGCCAGAGTAGCACTTGGTGGTTAGAAATTAAGGCAGACATATGTGTGCTTATGTGCATACTTGTATACTATTATGCTTTTTTGCCCATTAAACACCTTGGACTGCTTTGTTCTGGTCTAGAGAACACAGTTTGGGAAAGATTTTCTCAGATATTACAATATACTAGCCACTAGGGAGGGGGGAAAAGGTCTAGAACTCATTTGGGTAAGAATTCAATCTTTGACAATCAATTTTCCCAAGCACCCCTAAAGTCCTTTTGTTGTCAGGAGGGATTAAACTATAAGGATGTAAGAGGAGAGACCTTGACCCTAGACTGAATAATAAAGAATAGGTACTTAGTGGAAATGATCATTACTGTCAGTCTTATTGAATTCAAAGGAAAAATCTTATTTTTTAAGAAGTGAAATGAAGAATGATTAACTGGCTTTATTATTTTTCACCATATAGAAATCTATTGGTCATAGTTAATACACAGGCTATGATGTCCCATTCCACTGTGTAAGAGTTTATTTGTATAATTCTGTACATTTGCCACTTGTATACATTTTATTTTCTATTTGTAAGGCACATATAAATATAGTTTCTTAACTAGAAGCTAACTGATAAAAGTTTTGGGCCCACTTAAAGATATTATTCTTAAATTGTAAATTTTAAAGTTTGATTTGAGACCTTTCCAAAGTTTATGACATGGTTTTAATTATAGATGAGAAAGTGAAAGAGAGAGAGACATACATATACACAGACAGAAAGACAGATGGACAGACTTAATGCTGGCCCTGCCATTAATTTACTGAGTGATCTTTTAGCATTTGCATTTGAGGTTCCAGATCCTCAATGTAATGACCCATATTATAGAATCTAAACACAGTTAAGTTCTGTTTATGATATCCTAATATAAGAGGTAGGTATTTAAGAATGGGATAGTTTATATCTGTGATTCTTTTTGCACTATAGGAATTTCATCCTACAAAAGATCTTCCTACCACCATTTGAGAGCTTCTCTTCCCTTGCTTTGTTCCAATGAATTAGTCTCAATTAGATTCTATTGCTAGCCAGTGCCTCCATTATTCCCATCTTAACTATCAGTTATTCTTCACCCACTTCTCTATTCAACAGTTACTCTCCTTTGAGTTTTCTGCACTTTGAATAAAATTAATTTGTACTATAGCTAAAAAAAGATCATTAGTAAACCTTCTTGGAAGGTATCTATTATAAGAGTATTATAAACTGTCAAAGCTCTAATAGTTAAACAGTTCACAATCTCCATATTTCCATGTTTAAAGAACATGAGAGCCTGTGATATAGGCTGTCAAGATTTCATGACTTTTAGTCAGAAAATCTGAGTTCAAAAATGAAAACATGATTGATAAATGTCCTTATAATAATATTTCCATATATAATGCAGATAAATATCTTCAAATATATGAAAATGTGATTAGACATACCCTACTTGGCCTCAAATGTCAGAAGTATGACCAATGGCTATAAATAACAGGGAGAGAGACTTCAGCTTAATACAAAGAAAAGTTTTCTAATAATTAGTAGAGTTTTAAAAATGGAACAGATTACCTTAGATAGTCGTGAGCTCCCTTCACTGGCAAACTCTGACAAAAGGTTGAAAGACTACTTATTGGGAATGTTGTAGACAGGATTCATGCTTTGCACAGGGGTCAGGCTGGATGACCTCTAAGGTTTACTCCAACTCTAATTTTATGATTCTAGAAACACCACAGAAATTATTTATAAGTTACTGTATTAATTCTATTCAAAGGGTGGCAGCCCAAGAAAAACATCTGATGATTGTGAGAACCAATGAAAAACAGCTGAAAAAATAGGTAGAAGGAAAACAGACACTAGCAGTATGGGCTACAGTGGTAGCAAATCAAACTTAATTGAGCTGATTTCTGTAAGTTTATGTAGGCTTATAGGAAAACAAAATTTGTTTTAGATAATTTCTAAGTATTATAATAGTCCTATTTCTTCAAGTGCTATAAAGTTATATAACTAATCTTTCTAGGCCTCATTTTCCTCATTTGTAAAAAGAAGGCATTGGACTTGAAAATCTCCAAGGCCAGGACTAATGCTACAAGTTTATGACTCTATGAATGATTTTTGCATAACGTAAGGCATATTTCTACTATATAACTAAGTCCCATACTGGGGGCAAGCCTAGTAATTAATTTTTGTAATTGCAGGTATGAATAGCAAAACAAAAGATGAGACTAACTCAGCTATCCAAGTTACTGCACAATATACTTCTAAGTACATACCTACCATCATTACCAAGATAAACCACAGTGCCTTGAGTAGAGTCTGGATAATGGGGTTCCAATTCATCACCTGCTGAGACATACAATGGCTCAGGGTAGGAAGGAGCACAATCTGCAAAAGAAGATATATTTCTAGAGTTTAACTAGATGATTAAAGATTTAAGTTTGGATATTGAGTTTAAAAATAAGTTATAAAATTAAAAGATGGTATGTGTATGTGGGGAAGACATCAAAGCAAAGTCCACGTGGGAAAAAAACCTATGAGTTTTATTGGACTGCAAGCTCACTGTGAGTCAGCTGAACGTATGACAGCCAAAGTATCACATCTGACCTTAATTCAGTACTTCAAGGACCTATAATTTCATCATTTGGATTTTCTCTCACCCAGTACAGATCAAAACTCCTTTATGCTTCAGTAAGGTAAGAGGGGTGTGATGGGGTGGGGTGATGTGACTTTAGGCTTATGCAAATAGGCCTTCGTGAAGGAGGTAAGAGCACTGATATTTTTTGCTCTGATTAGACTAAATCTGAAATACTTATTCTGTTCAGGGAGCTACATTTTAGAAGATACACTGACAAATTAAAGCAAACCCAGGGGAAAGGAATCAGGATGCTGAGGAGACTTGAAAAGGAGTCAGAAGAGGACGGGTTGAGGGAACTGGGTATACTTGACCTGGAGAAGAGAATAATTTTGGAGGAAGAGAATCTTCAAATATCTGCATCATGGTCACATGGCAGAGAAATTAGATTTGTTCTATTTGGCTAAAAGGGCCAGATCACAAACAGACAGGACATAGGCCATAGCTGTGAAAGGGAACTTCAACTATTTTGATATCTGCTGGAGGTTTCCTTCTGCTAAAAGCAGAGTAGCTGATAAATTCTTGAAATACTTTGCTGGAAATTTCATATGTACTTCAGAAGGTAGAAGAAATGATAAGAAGTTCTGCTATTTAGACCTGATAAGAGAAGCAGTGGAAGGATCAATGGCATTGAGTCAGAGGAAGATAGTAACCTTGATGTCTTAAGAATAAATGATAGATAAGAAAGTGAACACTAGCACAGCATGATCTGTACTTTAGACTTCAAAGAAGTTAGAGATAAGTTAAGTAGAAGCCTATAGCTGTGAGTCAGCTCGTGAGAAATGGAAGGATCTTAACAACAAAACTGTCATGAAACTTGCATTGTACTGGGGAAAACAGCATTCATACAAATATCAATACAAAATTTAAACAAAATAAATGCAAAGTAATTTTATATTTCTTGCAGCCATCTTGTCTCTATTCACATTTCAACCACCCTAATTCAGGCCTCTTCACTTCTCGACTGGACCACAACTACAACCTCCTAATTGGTCTTCTTGCACAATGTCCTTCCCCTTTCTAATAAGGGAGCTTAATAACAACAACAAATCAATTAAACAATAAACAGTACTTTGTGCCAGGCACTGTGTTAAGCGCTGCATATCAAACACTAGATATCAGACTATACTACAAAGCAGAAATCATCAAAACTATTTGATACTTTAAAAACAGAAAAGTCAACTAGTAGAACAGATTAGGTACACAACACAGAAGTTAACAAATGCCGTAATGTAATGTTCAATAAACCCAAGGATCCCAGCTATGGGACTGAGGACTCAATATTTGGAAGGGGGAGGAGGGCAGAAGGGGACAGGGAGAAACTGCTGTAAAAACTGCAAAAGTAGTCTGGCAGAAATTAGGCTTAGAACAGCACTTCACATTACATGCAAGACACAGTCCAATAGATATGACTTAGATATAAAAAAGTCATATTGTAAACCAGTTAGAGAAGAAAAGAAAGAAATATCTTTTAAACTTGTGGACAGAGAAGAATTCATGACCAAATAAGGAAGAGGAAAGATCACAGAAGGTAAAATGGTCAATGTTGAGTACATAAATTTTTAAAAGGTTTTGCCAAATAAAACCAATGCAGTTGAAATTAAAAGGGAAAGAGCTACCTAGGAAAAAAATCTTTGTAGCAGATTTCTCTGATAAAAGTCCAACATATAAGATACACAAGAAATATATTCAAATACTGAGTTTTAAGCTCCAGAAGCTTAAAACTGTACTAAGACTTTTGGGACATCTTGTATATAAAAACAAAAGACATTCTCCAATAACGAAATAGTTAAAGGATATGAACATGTCGTCCTTAAAGGAATAAATCCAAGCTAGCAGCTCCCATATGAAAAATGCCCCAAATTACTAATAGAGAAATAAACATTTAAAAACTCTGAGGTGCTATCTCATATCCATCAGATAGGCAAAAATGAAAAAAAAAAAAGAAAATGACAAAGGGGACAGGGGAAAACAGGCACACTAATTAATGCACTGTTGGTGCAGCTATTAACTAATCTTACCATTCTGAAAAGTAACGTAAAGTAACATTCCTAAAGTTACTAAATTGCTCATGTCTTTTGACCCACTGATAACTACTACTAGAATAATACACCAAAAAGATCAAAGAAAGAGGAATAGGATCCATATGTACAAAATATTTACAATAGCTCTTTTAGGAAGCTAAGTAAAACAATGCTTATCAATTGAGGAATGATGAACAAATTACGGTATATGAATATAATGAAATATCATTGTGGTTTGGTGGTTTCAGAGAAATATGGGAAGACTTGTATGAACTGATGCTTATTAAAGTGAGTAGAACTCAGAGAACAACTTGTACAATAAGAATGTTTGTAAAGAAAAGCAACTTCGAAAGAATTAAGAATTCTGAAAAATAAAATGCCAGTCACAATTCCAGATGACCAATGATGGAACATTCTATTTACCTCCTGACAGAGAGGTGGTGGACTCAAGATACAGAATCAGGCACACATATTTGTACACAGCCAATGTGGGAATTTGTTTCGCTTGACTATCCATATTTATTACAACTGTTTTATTTTTCTTTTTTCTTCAATTGTAGGGCAGTAGTTGGGGGAAGAGGGCAGAATACTGATAAGATAAAAAAAAGAAAAAGAAATAGTCATTTAATTATCTAAATGCAGAGAAAATAACTGATTGAAGTCTAGAAAGAAACACAGATAAGCAGGACAGGTTTGAAAGTTACATTTGAATTTATTTTATACTTAAATGAAAAAGCAAACTATATGTAATAGAAATTCACTGTTTTATGGACAGTCTTTATGTTCTAATTTGTATATAGAAATGTTTGTTTTATTTGATGTTTGGAACAAAATTTAAGTTCAGAACAAAATAATTAAATTTAAAAACAATAAAAAGATACATGTAAAGAACAATTCTGTAAACATATTTTAAAATTTAATATTTAAATTAATTTATTAATTTAACATTTAAATTTAGTTTTATTAATTTAATATTTAAACAATATTCTGTTTTTATAATAAAATTTAAAGACATTTATGATTACTTATGTAATTGTACTTTTTATTCTTCTTTGTGCATTTAAATATTTTTGTGATGATTAAGTCTATAACCACTAAAATGATTTTCCTAAAATGCAGGTCTGATCATGTAAACATACCTCCCTTCCCCCACTCCCTTACTCAATAAATTCCAGTGGCTGCCTATTACCTCCAGGGAGACAGAAACTAGGTATAGACCAACATCTCACACCATATGCCAAGATAAAGTCAAAATGGGTGCATGATTTACACATAAAGGATGATACCATAAACAAATTAGGAGAGTGTGGAATAGTTTATTTGTCAGCTCTATGGATAACAGAAGGATTTAGACCAAAAAATACAGAGCATTACAAAATGTAAAACAGATAATTTTTATTATATAAAATTAAAAAGTTTTTGCATAAACAAAACCAATGCAACCAAAATTAAAAGGAATGCAGAAAATGGGGAAATTTTTTTAACAAGTACTTCTGATAAAGTCCTCATTGAGTCAAATTTATAAAAATATAAGTCATTCCCCAATTGATAAATGACCAAAGGATATGAACAGGCAGTTTTTAAGATAAAAAAAAATCAAAGTCATATTGAAAAATGCTCTAAATCACTGATTAGAGAAATGCAAATTAAAACAACTCTTGAGATACCATCTCACACTTATCAGATTGGCTAATATGACAAAAAAGGAAAATGATGGATGTTGGAAAATTGGGACACTAATGCACTGTTGGTGGAGCTGTAAACTGATCCAACCATTCTGGAGAGTAATTTGGAACTCTGTCCAAAGGGCTACAAAACTGTGCATACCCATTGATCTAGAAATAGCACTTCTAGGTCTATATCCCAAAGATGTGAAAAAGGAAGGGGGCGGCAAAGGACCTATTTGTACAAAAATTTTTATATGGCAAATGGCTAAACAACCTGTGTTATATGATTATGACAGAATATTATTGTACTATAAGAAATGACAAGTAAGGATGATTTCAGAAAAACCTGGATTTTACATGAACTAATGCAAAGTGAAGTGAACAGAACCAGAACACTGTACACAGTAACTGCAATACTGTTCAATAAAGAAACGTGAATGACTTAACTATTCTCAGAAATACAATGATCTAAGACAATCCAAAAAGATTAATGATGAAGTATACTATCTGCCTCCAAAGAAAGAACTGATAGTTTGAATATAGACTGAAGGACTCTATTTTTCACTTTCTTTCTTTCATTCTTTTTCTTTTATTTGAGTCTTCTTGTACCAAAATAACTAATATGGAAATGTTTTACATGATTGCATATGTATAACCAGCTCAAGGAGGGGGAAAGGAGAGATAGAATTTGGAAGTCAAAACTTTATTAAAAATTGTTTTAACATGTAATTGGGGGGAAATGAAATATATCAAAATTTTTAGTTTTACTTTTAATTTATGGAACAAAACAAGCATGTCCATAATATAGCACAACAAAAAAGAAGGTTGTACATGAAACTGCAAATCTACTATGCATGACTTTCTATTCCTTAATATACAACAAAATTATTATGTAAAAATAGTTTGTTAAATTGAGTTGTATATGAAGCAAGAGTACAAGATATTCAACCCAATTAAGAAATATTTGAAAGCCCATTAGAAGTATCCATTTGCATGAAAGTAATTACTGTAATAAGTTCAAATGTTTTTCTTTTGGTATGAACCTCTTTCATTAGCTAAGTAACTACGAGCACCAGTAAAATCAGTTGTCATTCATAAAGTGTAAGACTCACCCTTTATGTATTAGCATTGGACAGATTTAGCCTTTATATATGGTAAAAAGAGGGAAAGTTGTGATTGATTGAATTACCACTTTCCAAAGTTCTATAGTATTATTGACTGGGCTGGCAAGAAAGGCATTTGTCTTGGGAACAAACATTAAGGTCAAGAGAATAACAAAGAGAATAAGGGGGGAAAATGTAAAAAGAAAAAGCTTTTAAGTAGAGAGGCTAAGTAAGTTCTTGATTGTTAGTCAAAGCTCTCAAAGTTCCTATCACACCCCTGCACCTGTCTCAGAGTCCAATTTATTGGATGTTGGTTGAATCAGAATGGAACTATGTAGTGCCCAAAAACTATGGCTGAGTCTCTATCTGAGTGTGGAGGGGGAGGGGGGAGGGGTGTGAGGTTATGGAGTGGAGTATTGGTCTGGTTAATAATAGAGCACAGCACTCATGGTTGCAAATATGAAAGATTACCAAATGTCTTACACATTTTAAGTCCCATATCCAGAGGTGGCTGAAGCTCCCCAATCCTTTTTCTGGTCAGGGATCTCCTCAGACTGGTAAAGTAAGTTTGCTATGCTTTATATCCTAAATGCAGCTGATAAGGACATACCAATGTGCCGGATTTTCTCTTCAACTACTTCACAGTGGCATGGCCATCTTGTTTGACTCAGTGGACCAGATGAAGAGATACCATATAGGTCTCGGGGCTCACGAAGACGTGGTACCCATCTCCCTAGCTGATATTCCAACAAAATCTGTGTAGTCCGAGGTAAAGACTGGTCACCAGTAGCATCTGTTGGAAGGCAAACGCAAGGAAAGGGCTGATTGGGGACAAAGACAAAATCACAAAAATGTTCATGTTTGAAGTTTCCTTTGTTTCTTCAACATCATTTGAATTCATTAAACGAAGTTTTTCCTCTACCAAAATTATTAACAATTACTTGGCATTTGCATAACACCTTTTATTTACCAAATATTACTTTTTTGGTAAATAGATGTACCTAATTTTAAGCCAACTTAATATAGAAAAAAATTATTTTATTACCAACTCTATGAGGCATCCCAGTTATGGTGTAATGGAATTATGGCAAAATAAATACATTGCTAGAAATGATATTCTTATTCTGGATGATCCAAGAGTCAGCAAAGTGTTACGGGTAGTGTTTTGGACTCAGAGTCAAAAAGACCTCGATTTAATACTGCTTTAGACATACCCTTATTATCGAGGAGACCGTGGGCAAGTCATGTAACCTCTGTTAGCCTGTTTCCTCATTTGAAAAATGGGGGCCAGGAGAGGGACAGGGTAGGGAGAGGGGGAGGTTTACACTTTTTTTTGCAGGATTATATTAAGACTAAGGAAATATTTTACATAAACTACTTGCAAACTTTAATGCTTATATGAATGTGAACTTCTTATTACTACAAAAATGAAAAATGAACTGATAACCTGCTTCTCCACAGTGAATTCGAAAGTGAAAAGTAATCAGGTACACAACTCTTCCTTTTTCTTACTCACAGCCGCCTGGATCTTTTTTTGTGTGTTCTTTTGTTTTTACTGCAGCTTCAAATTTTGAATTGGTTTTGTTATATAATTAGGATATTTGAATCAAAGAGAAATGAGAAGGATGTAAATGCCATTTGATAACGTAACAGAAGTTTAAAGAGCTTAACCATAGATTGCTTCTCCTTTTTTCTCATACTACAAACAGCACACAATAAAAAAATCTGTTTTATTATGTTCATTATATGAACAGAAACCAACTTGAATGGGTTTTATTCCTTGCAAAGAAAGAATTTAAGTGATTTCCTCATTATTTCTATATACCATATACTTCTTTAAAAGGCCTGTCATTTCACCAGTGTGAGTAGTCCTTGCACTAATGCAGATCAAAACTCCTCCACAACTTAGCAAACAGCTTGATGAGTTGCTATGGCTAAAAAATTCTTCACTTAGTGGCTACCCTTCTGGTGATGAACCTCTCTATTAACAAATGGTAACGGCTGTTACATAGAATTGTTCTTTGTAATACTGTAATGAATTTAAAATTCATTTTCTTAAAAAAGATGTGAGGGGTTTTTTGTAATTAAAAAATTCACCATGGAGTCCCTATATATAGTAAATATCTCATTTCATTTTAAATATAATTTTAATTCTAAAATTCTATCCACATACAACTTTTCAGGAATATATCTTTAGGTGAGGTGATGGCACTTTTCTTGCCATGCATACTCCTTGCTCATCTTGTGTGAATGCCTCTCCTTGCCCCCAAATCACCTTGCTTTTTCTTTGTCTATATTTTGCATATGTTTATATTCGCATATGTTGTTCCCCTTAGCAGAATGAGCTCTTGAAGGCAGGGATCATTTCATTTTGCTCTTTGGATACCCTAGCTTGTAGTAGGTACTTAAGAAATGCTTGTTGATTTCCTCTCCGCTGGATGTGCCGTCTCCAGTAATAATGGTCTCTGTTGACATCACCGTGTTGGACATTGGCAGATGTGACTCCTTTGGGCACCTCTTTGTAGAGCTTCTTTCTGCTGCCAGCTTCTGGCATCAGGCATGGTCTTCATTTGAGGAGCTACTTTCTCATCTTAAGAAGAATGGACTCTGCCATTGCTCTTTTACTAAAATCACAGAGGCCTTTTCTTACATTTCTTTTAGAAAAGCAAGGTCCAGATACATTATCATTTGGAAAAGAAAAATCCCGTAGCAGCTTTTCTCCTGCAACAGGTCTTGTCTGTAACTCAGAACCAATGCAGACTAGAATGGATGTTTCCTCTCCAGAAGACAATTCTTCACCATAGGCACCACACTCTTCATAACATAGAGTTACTACACCTAACTAGTGCCCTCAGGTTTAAATCTCTCTTTTTTTGTTCAAACTTGTATTTCCTAGTCACCAAAGGAAACATCTCTTTCAAAGCTTCACTCTGACTTGGGATCAGAAAATTCATGTGACATTGCATTATTTCCTCATAGGAATCATGTGCCCACATCTAAATTTGGGAGGACTCTATTAAAGGAACCCTACAGATTTGTGTAAGTCTGACCCACCTGCAGTCTTATCAAAGGTCCCAAAAATGCTTTATATCCCCCATGCAAATAAATTTGAACAAGCACAAAAAACAAGTTCAGGGGAAAAGTTCTTTTCTTTCCTTTCCCCCAATTCTTACCAGTCTTTTAATGTGTCTTTGGCCCAGCAAGGTCCCATAAAGCCTTGTATAACTGCCTCAGAAATATACTAATGCTAAGTAAAGCATTTTGCAGACCTTGAAGTGCTATATAAATTTTGGCTATTATTAAAGAAAGATAAGGCAAACTGTAGGTATTTTGTACAACTGTGGCTCCACATCTAGTTAACGGAAACCTTAAAATGCAAACAACTGAAAAGTTGTACTTTTGGCTGGAGGCTGGGCACCTTTAAAGGAGTAATACTCCCAAAAACCCAATGCAGTTAAGGTGCTGATGCAACCTAATCAATGCCGCATTGAATGAAGAGTATGAATCACATTCACAGTCTTCTCTTCTCTGCATCAACCACAAACCAAAGGTGGTCATACCCTGGAATTCTGAAATATCAAACTCAATTTCTCTATTTTGGATACTTTCATGTTGCCTTCTACTTCTTAACCTCCCTTCTAGCCCCCCATCCTAGCTCTCCAGTCTCTTAACATCTCTCAATTCATTAACTCCATTTATTAACTTGACTCCCTTTACTGCAGGATCAGTGATGTCAATGAAACCTTAACCTATATTAGATTATCTCAACCCCTTAATTTTCAGGTGTGCTAATCCTAAACCAGGAACCACTCCCATGAACTACTTTCTCTATTCCTGGAAGAGAACTTCTGAGTGTTGCTAGAGAATAAAATAACTGTGTTGATTTATTAGAAGGAACTGGATAGGTCACCTAGTCTCACCCCTTAATTTTACATATGAGGAAACTGAGGCCCAGAGAAGTTAAAGTTACATGACTTGTCTAAGGTCACACAGTTAATAAGTGGAAGAATTGAGATTGGAACCCAGGTCCTCTGACTCCAAATCCAAGGCTATTTCCTCCTATGCCACACTGCCTCCAGGTTACCCACACTACACATTAACATTATCTAATTTAATATATACTGTTTGATTTTGCTCCTACTTGGTCATTCTTTTCATCTCTAGCACACTCCCAAAATAGCTTTTCCAGACCTCTTTTATTATCCTCAAGTTCCTGATATTGCTCACACCTTTTGCTTCAAACCCTCCTTGAGATCAAAGCCATCAGCCCTTTCTTGATGCCTAAATATTTCTTTCTCTACTCTGATTTCTACCATTCTTCTTCCTGGTTATAAAAGATAGGTGTCCTCCCTCGCTAAGATTAACTCTCCACTTCCATAAAGTTCTTCGTTTCTTCTGCCTCTCCGGGACTTCCCTCCCGTCTCTGTTTGCAAAGGCACGGGGATCCTGTCTTTAAAGTTGTTGTCGTTGTTGAGTCGTTTCAGTCATGTCCAACTCGTCGCGACCCTGTTTGGAGTTTTCCTGGCAAGGGCATTGGCGTGGGTTGCCATTTCCTTGTCCAGCTCATTTTACTGATGAGGAGACTGGCAAACAGGGTTAAGTGACTTGCCCAGGATCACATAGCTAGCAAGTATCTGAGGCCAGATTTAAATTTAGGATGATGAATCTTCCTCACATCAGCCTGGCCCTCTATCCATTATGCCATCTAGTAGCCTAAGACAGATATTCAGTTGGTAGAGCTGCACATTGGTCTAACAATTCTAGAAAGCAATTTGGAATTATGCTTAAAGTGTGTTTAAAATATCCATGCCCTTTAATTCATAGAGTTTACTGATAGTCATATATACCAAGAAAGTCAAAGACAGAAAAGTTCCACATACACAAAAATATAGTAACACTTTTTGTGACGGAAGAGAATTGGAATGTGGGTGCCCATTGTCTATGGAATGGTTAAATAAATTATGGTAAGTTAATTTAATGTGATATTATTACACTATTAAGAAATGATGAATATGAAGAATTCAAAGATGCATAGGGAGATTTATAACATGGGCCAGAGATTTCCCTTCTCTTTTCTATTTCTTGCTTGGTTCGATCACCTCAACCTACACTCACATGTTGGCAGATGGTGGGGGTTGGGGGTGGGGTGGGTAGGTCCCATAGGTGATGGCCACACTGCTACAAATAGTTACTGTCAGAATCTAGAGGTAATTGGGAACTCATTAGTTCCCATGGCTTTAATTAACTTTACACAATGACTTCTAAATCTTGACATACAGCCCTGATCTTCTTTTCTTCTCAACTCCAGATACCTCCAATTACCTCTTGGATATCCCCACCTGGACTTTGCAACAAATTCTCTGTCTTAGAACGTCTAAAATGTAACTAATCACGTATCCCTAATACCTACATATATGTTCTACAGGCTGCCATTTCTGCCGAGGCCATCTAAATATGTAACCTTGGAGTCATCCTGGATTCATCCCCTCTTTCATCCCTCATATCTAATCAGTTCCCGAATTTTGTTACCTCTACCTCTGCAACAGCTCTTGCATTTCTCTTTTCCACTCAATAGCCACCACTTTGGCTCAGAAGCTCACTGCCTCTTGCCTACACCATCATAATAACATAATCTTCCCTTCTTTGAGATACTTTGATACTTGATCCCTACGTGCCTTTAAATTTTGTCATCTCCAATGCATATTTCATTTGTATTTAGAGATATCCAACAGCTCTTCCCAACTTAATTTTCTTAAAGTACTTCTATTTCACACACTTCATATTGGATATGTTAAGATTGCAGTTTAAATATGGTGACCCCACTCTTCAATGGTGATTAAAATAGATCACTATGAAAATGCTGGTAACTGTTCCATTTTACATAACATAAATATTCATAGGATGATCTGACTTAGTTGGCTTTTGGGCCAATCTTTCTGTAGCTTCACTTTTCCCCTCCACTAAAAATCTTAATTGTGGTATGGAGGTAACCAAAGCTTTTCAATGGTTTTGCCACCAGAGTGCAGGCTCTAGTAGGTTCTATAAGGATGGAAAGACTTCATTTGTGGTCCTCATAACAGACTGCATCTGCTATCTAAGGACCCGCTCAGGTAGGTACAGAGGGGATAGTCAATAGGTTGGCTACTAGGTGATTAATTCTATAATCATGATGCCATATAAGAGATGCAAATGTGGAATGGATTAGAAGTTTCAGAAAATTTAGGGACATTAATTCTAACTGTTGTACTCTTACTATGAGATCTTTAGCCAATGACTAAATTGATACACTATTGGAGAAACTGAAATATGCCCCACTGACATTTTCAAAAACAAAACCAGAAGACACAAAGAAATTTCATAGATTCTCTTGGAGAAGTGAACATCTTGGCAGTGTTGGTTTAATAGAGCTCTCAAAGAAAAGGAGACATAACTATGTGAAAGATCACTGATTGTGTACTCAAGAGGACCAGAGTTCAAATTCTAGGTCTGATGTTTACTACCTGTGTGACCTTGGAAAGTCATTTAATCTCCCTGGGCCTCATTTTCCTCATCTGCAAAATGAAGATGTTGACTGGTCCAGAACCTCAGAATGGACGGAGGTACCTTCTAATTACAGATCTATGATGTCATGAACATTTTTCACAATACTTGCTCCTTTTACCTTGAGTGCGCATAAAGGTTGACAGACAGACCTCCACAAAGCACCAACATCTGGTTTAGACACTGACACTGAATTTGATAAAGTCTTGCAAATCAAGTCAACAGACACCTTAATATTGAGTGACTTCAAAGGAAAGGTGAGGACGGGAGAAGATGGTGGAAAAAATGTGCTTCAAAACATCATCTGAGATTATTAAATGAAAAAGGCCAAAGGCTTGTAAATTATTTAGAAGTCTCATGCCTGAATATATTCTCTTAAAGAAGATAAATGAAAGGCATTGAATGTGGCAAGAATATCTTAAAAGATTGGTTACTAATGTGGGTGGGAGTCATTTCAGAATCATGTGTATAATGAGATCATTGATTAGAACAAAGGTCAAGTCAACACTAAATTAAAAGATAAAGATTACAACAGCAGACCATAGTAGTTCCCTGATCTATTTTGAAAAAAAAAAATCTATTGACACTGAAAAATGGGATATGGATAAAAGTAAAGACATTTACTTTTTCTCTGATTATTAGTGTATTAAAGTTTTAATAGCTTAAAATTGTACCAAGACTTTTAGGGGCATTCTTTATTTCTTAGGAAACTTTAGAATATTAAATAATTACTACAGCAGGCACCCGTCATTAGTCAAAAGAGTCTAGAAATAGCTTCAGCCAGCAAAATTTAATGTTTCTGCCAAGTGGACACGACAATTTACTAAACATTATAGACAAAACCAGAGGATTATAAGCAGCATTGCATCAGAAAACCTACATAAATGTCAACTACTACTATCATGCACTTCCATAAAGATATGTGTAGCTGGTAACTTGTAAATTAAATCAAACTACCAATATAGGAATAGTATTTAAAAAAGAAAGTAATCAATCCTTACTTTATTTTTAATTTAGATTTCCATATGTCAAAGTTTACTTAAAACAAGTTACACTAGTACGCTAAAATATTCTTATTTATCGTAGTAATAGAATTGGAGGATTTCGAGCTAGAAGGTTCCTCAGACATTATCTATTACAATTTCATTTTAAACAAAGTAACTAATGCCAGAGATGTTTGACTTGCCCAAAGTCACACAGACCTAATTCTAAAGAAATAGAGCCAAGGTTTGAACACCGATCCTCTAACTGACTCTGAATCCAGTATTCTTTCCACTACACCATGGTAATAAGGTCATAAATGAGAAGAACCTCAAATTTCTCTTTCTGTTCCCACCCATTTTGCATTTTATTCTCCCCACATGCTCTATTGCTATGACTTCTCTAGAACTTCCTGCTTTCCATTCAATTTAGAATGTCATCATAAAGAGAATCAAGAGTGAATTTGTGAGCTCAAACCTGTAAACAGTGCACGCCGATGGAGATCTTCGCTTACATATTTCATAAAGGTATCATTATCCTAAAACAAGAGATTTATTTTAAAACATAAATCCAAAAGCCTAAAAGTATCACCAATCCTACTGTAGTAGTAGCTAGGTGGAAATCAAAGAACTAGTTGAGGCTGCAGTGCAGCTGAATATGCTACCCACAGACTAAAGTTTAAATAAGTCGGTGGGATCATGGCAAAATATATTACAAGGTTAAAATTATGAATTAGAATGATAGTAGCAAAAGGAAACAAAGATTTTACATTTTTTTCATGTTTACTTTAGAATCATAATTTACATGATCATTTCTAATTTAATGGAGTAAATCACTTAGAAATGCAAAACAGATGCATTTATCTGTTTAAAATAACTAAAAAAGAAAGCCATGTTTTTGTTTCTTTACTTCCCCATTTAAGTCCTTGTCCTCTGTGACCTCAAAGGCACAGTAAACCTATTATGATGATATGTAAGATGAAAACTTGATGTGTAAAATTAAATGGATATGAATTATTTTTAAATATGAATCCTAATTTCATATCCACAACTTAATGAAGAACTAGAATTTGTTAGATAAAGTACTGCATCAAAATAATATCATTAATTCAGGCCACTAGTAGATTATTGGGGTGGGGGGCTGTGGTGAACTTTTGGGAAGAGATAGTCAAGAGTTTAAGAACACAGAATAGTTAGGCATAGATGAGTTGAGACCTACTTTACTGGAGGGAAAATCCACATTGGTGAGATCATAGATTTATTTAAATATGGTTTGTTTGTTTTTTTAGATAGGGCAAATTCCATGTGGCTGAAATGTAGCATTTTCAACATATGGAATTCTTTAACAATTTCAATATTAAATTACTTTAGTATTTATGGCATACACTGCTTCATATAAAGAATACTAGGGTACTCATAAAAACAAAATAAGTTTAGAATTTGCAGGCTACGTTAGGGAGCTTTACTTTAGCATAAAACATACCAACTCATCTTCATCACTGGTTGTTTGGTCTTTGAGCTGCTCATCTTTGTCTGACTCTTCTGACATTTTTTCCCAATATGCAAGGCTGAAATTTTCTTTTTTTTGCATATAGGCAAACTGCAAAACAATTTCTAAGGAATTATTTTGTGGCTCTAGAAGTGTTTATTATAATAAATATTAAGTAATATAAACTGCAAACAGAACACTCTTATTTTGGTGCCTTTAAATAAACTTAAATAATGAAAACTGAGTATCCACTTAATCAGAACCCAAATAACTGAACTATTCAATTAATTCAGAATTCAGTTAACTCTTCCCTTCAACTGGGGAGAAATGCTTGGGGGAAAGAAGCAAATCACAACAAAATAAGCTTATATCAGGGATTTGTTGGAAAAGCAATTTCCTTGGTAGTCTTGGGTTCTTCCCAATCTCCCATACCTTATCTTTATAGTACTATACAACAAGAACATGTTCAAAAGGATAACTTTAAACTACTGCAACACACTGAATCATCAAATAATAAATTTATGTTAATATAAAATACAGAAAATTATATGAATACATTATATAATCAATCATAAAATCCATTAATCAAAACAGTCTATTCTTTCCCTAAGTACTGGAGTCGGTCAAAGTTTTACAGTATTTGTCAGGATAGTCGAGGAATGCAATCTTGAGATACAAAAATTTTCCAAAGATTCTCATGGCTACTTTATTCCATTTTCTGACATTTTAATGTTAGAAGGGAATATGCTGTGGCTGCCTTCTGGCTTCTTAGATCCACAGATTCACTTAGTTTCACTAGTCTTCTTGACTTGTTCTGTGTCTATGGTTCTCCTAATACCTCAACTTGTTTCAGCATTCCAACACTGACATCTCTTCCAGTTTCCACTATGCTCAGATACCTACCACCATCAATTGCTTACTCATTTCTGACAGCTGCATCTCCTACCTACTTTAGCATTCCATAACTGTGAAAAGAGTGGAAACAAAAAAAAAGTGTCTTTGCAGTCTTCTGTTCCTCCCTACACCTCAAGTTTCCTTATGTTTTATTAGAGGATACCTGGTTGATATTAAGAAATTGGAATTTTTTTTTTTGCAGCATCATTCTTTACCAAAGTACAGATTTGGTATTTGGTGACTTTTGTTTTCCTCTTCAGGAAACCAGTGATTGTGTTTTAGGACTTGGTCTAGTCCAGGTCAGGAATTCCATCAAGGAGCCTGAGAAATTTGCAGATCAAGCTCTACTACAAGTAGGAAAGGCCTGGACAAAATGTTAGCAATCTAAGAGCTGAAGCTTCAATTTGGGGAGAATGACAATGAAGGAAGGAGGGAGACAAGAATTTATTAAGTGCCTACTATGTTATGTGCTAAGAGCTTGAAAAGTATTATCTCATTTGATCCTGGAAATAACCGTGGGAGGTAGGTACTACTACACCTATGCATTTTACAGTTGAGGAAACTGAGGCAAGACAGAGGTGAAAGGAGGACTTCCTGTAATCACTCAGCTAGCAAATGGTGGAGATGAAAGAACTCAGGTCTTCCTCACTCTAGTAACCCCAAGTCTAGAAACCCCTGTGTCCATGGCTCTTTGCTGATTTGTATCGTCTTGCAGAATATACAAAGATGCACAGTTTGTAGGGGTGACAGAATGAAAAGGGGCAACGGATTAGGTCCTCCTTATCATACATTTGGCTTCTACCAAGTCAGTTCACATCTCTGGGCCTCAGTTTCTTCATCTGTAAAATGAATGGGTTAGCCTCAGTGACCTCTCATGTGCCTTCTAGTTCCCAACACTTGGTATAACTTAAATAACTAGGGATATTGATATCCCTAATTAATAACATTCCTTCATTTAAGTGAACTAGGGAAACCCTGGACCCCAGGAGAAGCACACAAGCGTGGGCGAGTCAGCCCCTGGACAATACGTGGTAGACCCATCTTCAAGGTTCTTTTCGGGGGGTTATGACTAAACTGCGCGGCCCAGCGCGACCTCTCTGGGCTCCCAAGACCTTCCCTGGCCGAGGGTGCTTCCTCTCCCGGGGGCTGACCACACCGCAAACCCCAGCGCCCAGCACCTCTAGCCGCTCAGTGGTCGCGCTCTACCCCCACCCCGCAAGCGCCTGCGCAGAGACCGTGAGAACTCCCCGTCCCCCGACCCCAGCGGCCTGGAGGCGAGAAGGCGGTCTGGAGGAGGCTGCCCCGCCCCGCTCGCCCGGCCCCTCCTCCTGCTCTCACCTCGCCTCTGCTGCTGCCTTGACCTGCCAGTTCCTCACAGTTTTGGGAGCAACCCCTTGGGCCTGCCCTGGGGAGTAGCTGTTCGGCTTCCACCCCAGGCCCTGGATCTGGACCCCGAGCTGTGAGGTGGCTCCGCTGGGTGCGCGCGACTACACTTTTGGTTACCCCGGCAACCGGCTCCCTTCGGAACCTCCCCTTCCCAGCCTTGCTCTAGCCCCGCCCCTCGCCACACACGCCCCGCCCCTCGCCACATCCACCCCCCTCCCCTCCCGCCCGCCCCCTCCCCGCTGAGCGCTTCTGCACTTTGCGGCGGATTAAAGCCAAATTGGGAGAGGGTTGAAAGTTCGAAAAGAGCCCGGCTGCAGAAGGCAGGCCCCTGACTGGCGAGTATTGGATGGCCACACTAGACCGCAGGATTTAGAGTTTGCTTTGTCCTTTTACAGAGGAGGAAACCGAGGCCTGGAGAGGGGAGGTGATTTTGAAGCGAGCTGTCCCGCTCCACAAGGACTCAGCAGAGCGGGGCCCGAAGAACTGCTCTTCGGGCTCCAAAGCCCGGGCTCTTTAGGCCTCTTACACTAACTAGGTTGGAGGGGCTTCATAGGATCATATAGACTCTTAGAGCTCGGAGGGAGGGACCCTAAGCTCGATCTAATCCAATCCCCATCTTTTCCAAATGGGGAAACGAGTTCCAGACCCCAAGTTCCATAAGAGAGGAAGTAGCAAAGCAAGGTCCTGAACTCAGATCAACCAATCAATCAACCGCCAAACAATTACACTTCGTCTCCTTGGGGAGACTAAGAAAGGTGAAAACACAGACCCTTCCCTCAAGGAGCCCACATTGCAATGAGGGAGACACCTCCGACCTCCTTTGCAATTTGAATCTAATCAAATTCAACAATTATTTGTGGTTAGGGGCTCCTAAGCTATAGTTTTGAGGGGGTGTACCCACAGAGCAGTTTGAACAGGCTGTTGCTTTTCTGGGGACACCTTTTGGGGAGAAAGGGGGGCACCCAAGTGCTTTATCTTTGTATCTCCGTTGTCTAGTACCGTGATAAAGTATATGTGGTAAATGATGGTTAGATT
Organism: Phascolarctos cinereus; assembly: GCF_003287225.1. Lineage (NCBI taxonomy): Eukaryota > Metazoa > Chordata > Mammalia > Diprotodontia > Phascolarctidae > Phascolarctos > Phascolarctos cinereus. Next base: position 109,011,064 of record NW_027555514.1, read on the forward strand.
GGATTGCATTGAAACAACTTAGAAAGGCCTGGTTTTGGAATACCAGCTTTGTTGTACTTCTGTTGTTATTAACGGTTGCGTAGTTAGGGAGCCTGGTACAATGGGTACTCAATAGTAACTGACTCCCTAAATAACATTTTTAGGCACTTTCTGCTCTGTGATGATATTTACACAGTCTATTTGTTAAAGCTTGAATGTATTTATACTACTTCAAAGTGTTTAAAAAGATTTCAGCAGAGACTTTATAGTAAAAAAGTTTTCTAAAGAAGAATTCTGTGATCTCGCCCTTACTCGGGATTTCTGAAAAATAGACATTTCAAGTCCCCTCCACCTTGACATTTTCCTTGAGAAGTTTACCTTTCTCAGTCTAATTCCTGAGTTTAGCCTAACTCCTGTCCCTAACTTTTTCCTTCTCTTTATTACCTGGAGTGCAGGGTGCAAGCCAGAGCTCAGGTATAAGAAAAAGAAAATTGACCAGGACACTTTGTGTGAAATACTTTGTTATTTTGGGGCGCAGCAACACAAGCATAGTTGGAAGAGATGGATTTTCCTTGAACTTTCTCAGGCTTAGCCAATGAAAGCAATATTGAAATTTCACAAATATATATGAACTTACTGTGTCTTGGACACTTTTCCATTAAACAAATATATATAAGAGGTTATGTATTTAAACAGTTTGAATTGTATGGCCTTGGATGAGTAGGGAGACTGGATCAGAATTGCTGCATTGTCATAGAACTGAAGGGCTTAAGGTCCCCTAATTTAACCCCATTTAAAAATGAGGGAACAGACGTAGAGACATATAAGGTCATAAGATGGTGTGTACGGTGTTGCAATAGGAACAAGACTTAGAATAGAAAAAAAAACATAGCACTGTGATTAACATTTGGAGCAGGGTTAATTTGCTCCAAAAAAGGTCAACCCTCACATTTCTTCTTGGTTTTAAGTTTTTAAAATAGGAAGCTAAAACAGTTTCCTAAACTGTTTTGCAATGGTGTAAATAAAGATTCCTTGATAAAATATCATTTTGTTCATTTTTTTTAAACTCCACCTCTGTATAACTTTCTCAGATCAGCTGATAAAGCCACAGTTGATGGGGATGGAATTGCTGTGTCAAGCCACAGACCCCCCTTCCTTCTTCCAGGCTGGGATGGGTTAGGGAGGAAGACTTGTTGACAGGATCTGGCATCCTCAAAGAGGTGTAGGCAGAGGCAGAAAACTTAGTCCACCCTCTTCCTCCTAACATAGTCACATCACATACACACACACACACACACACACACACACACATACACACACACAAACTCTTGATCTCTCCAAAATTATAATGGAAAAACTGAAGAAGAGCAGCCACCTCAGCACCAACCTTAACTTTGTGGTTTACTCTTACCAAGACAGCAGTCTATTGTCTGAGTTGGAACTCTGGCTAATACACTCAGAGTTATGTGGTCTTGACCTCATAGCTTTTCATTTATGGATTCTGCTAATATATTTCAAATGCTAAAGTATTCTGTGGCTAAATTAGTCTGAATTACACTAGGCAAAGAATATAACAGATGGTTTTGTAAGGAAAGCGTTTCATTAAAAAGTCTGGCTTCTTCTGGATTAGAACTCAGAAAAGGAAATAGATTAGAGAGTACACGTTGAAACAAGCTGTATTAAAAGCAGCAATTTTATCCAACGTAGTTATGCCTTGCTTTATGTAATAGTGGGATGCCTGGGAAAGTTGCCTATAAATATGATTTCATAAATGGAATAATACTTTCCCAATAACTTATAATTTCTAACATCATTCAAACAAAAATTTTTTTGGTCCAAATACATACTTTTTTATAAGTACTTGTAGAGGTACTTTTCAAAATGATGTTCAATAGAAAATTCTAATTGCATAATAAATCAAGAACCATAGTACTCAAAGATGTTAAATATAGTAAGTACCACAGTCCCAGAAACTAGGCTTTGCCAATATGATAGGAGGAGAAATTTGTTTTCTACTTTTCATCCCATATACTTTCCTCCCATCCTCTGTTGAGATCAATGATCTTACCACAGCTGTAGGATAAACTGCAGAATGTACTTGCAAAAATAACAACAACGACAACAATAATATATGGTGGTGGTGGTGGTGGTGATGATTGATGATGATAAAAACAGGTGACGGTGATAAGTCATGCCTTCCAGGAAGTCAGGTTCACACTTGTAGCTACCTTTGACTTTATTTCCCCTTTAGTTTCTTTGCTTTTTTGGTGAATATATTACTTCTTACTTAATCCATCTACTCAGCAGTGTAACTACTGGACCAAAGGCAAGACAAAAAAAAGAAAATATAGAAAGATGGAATAGATGACCAAAGTGTAACACCAGAAAGAGAAATAAAACTTATTAGAGTCATTTTTTGAGCCTCCAGAGTGGGAATCAAGGGACTTCCGTTTAAATCCTGGTTTTAACTGTTACCAACTGTGTTACTTTAAGTCATTCCACCTTTTTGAGCCTCAGCTTCCTCCTTTATAAAATGGGGGCTATAATTCTGTTTGAATTGATTACAATCCTTCCATGATAAAATAGTGGCCCCTCTTCTTTTTTAGGAAGCTAGTAGGAGCAGTGGATAGAGTGATGGGATTCAGAGTCAGGAAGGCCTGAGTTCAAATTCTGTCTCAGTGACTTCCTAGCTCTGGGTGACCCTGAGCAAGTTGCTTAACTTCTCTCAACCTCAGTTTCCTCATCTATAAAATGCGAATACTAACACCTCCTTTACAAGGTTATTGTGTGAATCAATTAGATAACATGTAAAGTGCTTCGCAAACTTTAAAGCACCATAAAAACACTAGCTATTATTATGAAACATAGGTGCAGAACACCGAGACACACCATTTCAAATCTAGAAATGTTTTTTGAGTTTCTTTAAAAAAAACCCCACCAATAACAAAACCTTATATTTCTTTCCCAGCATTCTGGTAGTACAAATTCATATGGCCACAATTAAATAAAGTCATGGAGAGATTCCTGTGAGAGCCATCTGTCAAAATCTGTGCTATGTCTAGCTGCAGAATTGTAAGGACAGGCTTTATAAATATTGTACACTGCTTTAATTCTACTCCATGGTCATGGACTTACAAATCTTGTCTCAATCAAGCACTAATCTAATCTGAATTTGTCAGCAAAACTCTTTATTCTATATGGAAGCTCTTTTAAAATTTTGTTCTAGGTGGCATAAGATTATTAAAAACGATCATATTCTTTCCATTTGCATTGTTTTAGTTGTTAGGTATAGTTCTCCTGGTTCTGCTTACTTCACCTTGCCTCAGTCCCTATTAAGTCCCTAATAGGGTCTAAGTCAATCTAATTCCTGAGTTTAGCTTAACTCCTGTCCCTAACTTTTTCCTTCTCTTTATTACCTGGAGTGCATAGTGGCAAGCCAGAGCTCAGGGATAAGAAAAAGAAAATTGACCAGGACACTTTGTGTGGAATGACTATAAAGTGATAAGCCAACTATCTAGAAGCCACAAAAGACAATCAGCTATTACTTGGTTCACATTATATGCATGTCTTGCGATCAAATTTTTCATTTGCCTGAAATCTTTTTAGTCTTATACTTCCACAGCTTTTCTTCTTTTCTGATTAGCTTTCCCAAGTCCATGTTGATATGAATATACCCTTTCCCCTCAGAGTTTGATAAAGTTGCAGTTGCCAGTGGCGTGACAGTGGTTTATTGGATTCTAATAATCTTCTGGGCATGCTAGATAGGAAACTGTCCAGGATTCACAAATCCCGTATTTAAAACTCAGGTGCTGCCTGAGATTTCAAACAGAATTTAACAAGGTGCCATGTAAATAGGAAAAGAAAAATTCATTAAGAAACTTAACCTTTATAGGCTTCTAGCTCCAGTGCTGGAAGGTTATTAAGTCCAACCCATTCATTTTTCAAATGAGAAAACTGAGGTCCAGAAAATCACATAGGTAAGTATGTAGCAGGGCTAGAATTCAAATCCAGGTTCTCTGAGGCCATTCCTTCAGTCTTACTTCACTTCACAGGAACGAATGCCTAGTGCTGGGAAACACTCACTCAATATGTTTTTGTTGAGTAATGGTATTTTGACCCATTTTTCTGTTCTTAAAAAAATGTGGCTTGAAAAAAATCAGAAATCTTTCACATTTGAAATTGGGTGGGGAGGAGGGAAGAATTTTAAAGGTACCTCATACTTGTCCAGGGATATTCAAAAGGACACAGGGCACTTTTATTCTTCCATTAAATCCATACCAGGGTTCATTCCCCTCCTGGCTCAGTTTCTGAGTTGTCAGATGTCAATACTCCCACTCCCCACCTTTTGTCCACCTCCCTGGCTTTTCAGTTCCCTTTTGTACTTGACTTCCCCTATTAGAATGAAATCTTCTTAAGGACAGGGACCATCTTCCTTTTTTGTTTGTATTTGTAACCCCAGTGCTTAGCAAAGTCCTGCTACATGGTAAACACTCTTTTTTTCTATTTTTATTTTATTTATTTTCTATTTTTATTAACTTTTCATTTTATTTTTTAACATTCACTTCCACAAGATTTTGAGTTCCAAATTTTTTTCCCATCTCATCCCTCCCCCCACTCCAAGACAGCGTGCATTCTGAATACCCTTTCCCCTAATCTACCCTTCCCTTCTATCTCCTCCCCTTCTCCCCCCTTCTCACATCCCCTTCACCTTCTATTTTTCCTGTAGGGCAAGACAGATTTCTCTACCCCATTGCCTGTATATATCATCTCCCAGTTGCATGTGAAAACAATTTTTAACATTTGTTTTTAAAACTTTGGGTTCCAAATTTTCTCCCTTTCTCCTTCCCCCCCCCATCAAGAAAACAAGCAACTCTATACAGGTTATACATGTGTAGTCATGTAAAATACTTCTATGGTAGTCATGATGTGCAAAACTAACTATATTTCCCTTCATCCTATCCTGGCCCCTGGTTATTCTATTCTCTCTTTTGATCTTGTCCCTCCTCAGAAGTGTAAACACTTTTTAAAATGCTTGTTGACTTGCTACCTACTAAAGTATCATGTGTTATTCTCTAGCAAAGTTACCTGTAATGAAGAGTATTTTCAAAGCAAGAAATTATGTTAAAAGGAGAAACTGGGGCTTGCATTGAAATACATGTACCTCTCATATTAATCTTGTTTTTGAGGAAAAGCAATTACCCAATTATTGCAGCTGGCATACTTAATACTTAAAATAAAATAAAAAAACTCAACAACAAGGCAAAGACATTTAGAGATATTTCATTTATTGTGGATGCAGTTTCAGAATATATTGTTTGTATTGCAGCTATCAGTTGTCAATGAAAACTCCGAAGTGTTTATAAAATGGCAGATTCACAGAAAATGCTAGGCAACTTGCACTCTCACCTCTTAGAGTTAACAGATGCATTTGTCTTCTAACATGTAAACAACAAAACCATGTTTTTTTTGTTTTTTGTTTTTTTAAAGAAGATTAAAACAAAATAATGGAACAAAAATCCTACCCTAAACCATATCACAACTAATTATTGGAGCATAATTCAGCATTGATATACTGCATATTTTATTCTCAACTTTATCCCTGATAGGAAAATATTTATTTTAAGGGAGAGATTTAATTTAAATACTCAGCATCAAGTTAATTCAGGGTAGGTCTCTTTTTCACTCTTTCCACTCCATTTTTAAGGAAACAGGGGGAACTCAGGTGCTGCATGTAAATTCAAGCTCATTGTCTTATATCCTTCTATCCTATTTTTTAAAAATGGCAGAAGGTTATTTTAGAGTCTTGGATGTTGCTTTTTTTCCCCTGGTCTACTACCCTGACATACTGAGCTGTTTTTGGTTGAACCGGAAGGGATTAGATTCTGCTGCAGTCAGGGATCTCTATTTGTATTTATCTTGTATCTGCAGCCAACCCCACCTGGGAATGGGAAAAATTACAGATTTGAAAAGACAGCCTGTCAGGAGCTTGGAACTGAGCCTGGCTTACTCTGTTAAGTTAACTCAGAGGTGAGTGTGTCCATGTACTTTACCCAAATACATTGCTTTCCAATCAGGAACCATTTGCCAGAGTCCCATTTTTCTTCTATTAGGAAGAATAAACATTTGCTGTTTTAAGAAAGACTTTATGCTTTAATTATAAGTATATGTAAAAAGAGTGGTTGAGCAAAGGTTCTTGGGGACGTGGGGTGAGGATGTAAAAGTTTCCAAAACAGGAAATTCATACATATTTGTGAAATTTCAACTCACCTTCACTGGCTAAGAACTGAGAAAGTCTAAGGAAAACAACCTCATAGTTCGAACAAATTATTATTTTGTTAAGAGAAAATTATTAGGGCCCTAAGTACTCACACTTGTTAATTGTTCTTTAAAGCCCAGTTTTAGTTCAAGTTAGTCTTTATACACAAACCTGAGACCAATCTGCAAGAGTTTATAGGTTTTTTAAAAATCAATCTTATTATTATATAATTTTAGGGCTGGAAAGGACCTTATAGAACACATCCAACTTATAATGGGAACTCCACTTGTAAGAAGGAGTAAACCTTGAAAAGGATCCAGGGGGGCATACTTTAGTATAATTCACACTGTACTTAGAATTACCTTGAATTATGGTAGTTTATATAAATTAACTAATGTGTTTTATAGAAAACACTGACCTATGTTGGCTCCTCTAACTTTTCTTTTTTCATTACTTTTTTATCCCTTTTATCAAAGGTCATCTGACATTTAAAATTTTCAGATCTCCTGCCATGCTTCTAATGGCAATTGTGAAATATTAATATAGAAGTTGTGATTTTTTTAATTTTTAAAGCTGTGATATTGGCTACTTATGTAGGCTTATTACTAAATATAACATTCTAGCACATATTAAAGCATCCTACCATTAGTAGTGCTTGGCGCTAAATTTTGTAAAGCTATGTTTGTGTATACATGTATGCACACTCATACATACATATATATATTCTAAATTGCAGTCCCTGTTACTGTTTACTACCAAAGAAATCCATAAAACCACCAACCTTAAGAAATTAGTACCACTGTCAGCTAACATAAGAATCCAACTTAGATATTAACTTAACTAGAATGGAAAAAGTGATACTTTAGAAGTATAAAACAAACAAAAAAAGACAAATTAATGCTGCAGTATCTCAAATCTGACATGGGCAACTTACAGAAAATATTACAATTGTCAACTAAAATTATTTCTTCCATGCCTTATTCTAAAGTGCAGAAACAATGACTTCTGTATTCCAAAAGTAGCAACTGTTCATTTTTCTATGGATACTGCACACATTCCTTAGGCATTTTTCAACTTGAATGTATTTTGGTTGACTTCTGATGCAGCTAAAATTACTGTTCAGACATAGAGTTGTGACTCTCAGTAGAAAAGTCTATATTTCACAGCATGGGTTTCTTTAGAAATAGGCTCCTGTGCAAAGGCAGTACTTTTACCTTGAATGTCTCTAGATTGTGATTATTAAATACAGTGCTAATATACATGGGTTTAACTGGGATAATGCAAAATAAACCAAAAAAAAGAACCCACATTTTAGTAAATCAACATAAATATAAAACAGAACAATTGAGCACTTTTGAATTGAGCTGGTCCAGCGTCTTGAGCAGGTACCTAGTGTTCTTTCTCCAGCTGTCTCAAACCTGCTAAGAAAAAAGACCTTTAAAATGGTGAACCACAGCCTTACAACTAGGTGTTTATTCTCGACAAGAAAATAAACTTATAGATGGAGGGTGTGCAGTTTATGGCTTTGGTGCCATTGACTGGTACCTGAAATAATTGTTGGGTGGGCCTTCCTTCCATGTCTATGTTCCTAATTTTTTTTTAATCCCTATTGCTTATCATTCCTTTTTCTATTCTACTTTATTTTCTTCTTCTTTTCTTCCTTTCCCCATTTCTATTGCCCTAACTGATGGCACTCAAAGCCAGAACCTTTCTCTAGATCTAGGGTAGGCAATATGTATGCTGAAGGTGGTATAAAAGATGATTTTGAATCATTCTTAAGCAAAATGGTAGAGTTTGTTTTGGGCATCCTCCAGTCTCCCCTTTCAATCCTTGTCTCTTGCCTTTTGATCGAAAGCCCCACTCCTAAGGCCCTAATCACTCCACCCAAGCACCTCTACTACTTCTTGATTTCAGCTGACCATCAACTAACTGTGACTGAATTGTTAAATTACAATTGGGGATTGCAGTAACTGAAGTTGAAAGAGGAACTAATCTTGGTGGACAAGTCTCGAGGCCCCAGGTTCCCCACTCCTGTCTAACGTTTTTTACCTTAACCATTGGTTCATAATTTTGTTTCCCCTACTCTCCCCTCTACTGGACTTTATTATAGCAGAAATATGTGGGCTGACAAGTAGAAGTTGAATTAGCATACAGGGCAAGAGGTTAGGAGGAGAGAAGGATGCTTAATATATCCTTACTATGCACCCTAAGGAACCCTTTCTGCAATCTGAGAACCCCTAAAATATAGTCCAGGGTTTATCTCTGCAGAATGGGGACATCTTTTGGTCAAAATAACAGTGAGAAATAAACCTTCACTCTAGTCATTGGGTTTGAGGGTTCATCTTTTTGTAGCTTTAGAACCACCACAGGAAAATGAGTTGTTAGATGACCCTGAGTGACCCACAGCACCTATGGCATCAAAGCACTTTATTTTAGGTTCCTTTGTTTCAAAATCAATTTTTTGCCTTAGGAAAAACTTGCAAGGAACTAGCAACAACGTTGCTAATAGCAAAGAATGGTTTTTCATAAAAGCATAAATTCTTCTTGCCTATGCTGCCTGCTTTTCTATGTTCCTCTGCAGTCTGATCCTGGTATATTAGGGGAAAAACCAAAACAAAACTAGTCATGAAATGCAAGCTCTCCCATGACTGATTATCTAAGAAATTACCTTAGCAGGCGAAGTGACCTTATCCACAGATTGCTTTTCCCAGAGATTGCGCTTGCTTGATACATCACCTGGCCTTAAGTCCTGTTAAAAACAAACAGAGCAGCTCAGACCAAAGTTCATACTTTGGCCATGCCCATACCTCGTCTCCGAATTTGGTAGTTTTCAGTGATATAAAATGGGTATTTACTTGATAGTTTGTGGTAAAAATCCAGACTGCCCATTGACCCATCCCCAAACATCAGACTCACTGTTTCGAAGGGCTTTGTTTTCTGTTTTCCCATCATACAGATGTGGCCTTTGTCTTTTGGATAAAGCACCAGGCTAGAAATCAGAACATCTGGGTTCTAATCCTGACCTGATCACTGACTTCCTGTGTGACTTTGGGAAGTTGCTTAAACGATCTGCCTCAGTTTTTCTGAGGCAGACAGATAATATGGGGACATAAGAAGAAATCAAATAACTCAATTAACTTTTGACAATCTGTGTTTATGGAATAAAATATGGCAAGATTATCTAAAATAATTTACATATATATTTAGCATGCATTTCCCCCCAAAAGACTTATTTGAATTTTCCTTAAACCAATATTAAAAGCAGTTTATAGTCCCTGAGCCATCCTAATGGGGCAAAGAGCAAAAGTCAGAACAGGAGAAACAGGAAGATAAGCTAAAGATACACTAGATGGCATGGAGAAGAGGGTCTAGGAACACACATTTGCTATAGAAAATCCACAAGGTTGGATAATCCACATACGGATAATTGAGAATTTACTATAGAAATAAGAACCCAATAGACTTTAAGAAGGACACTGAACTTTATAATTATAACAATTGGTATATGTTGAACTAAGTGTGAATTTTGCTAAGAAAATAGTACATTTGTGCTAAACACAAATTTATTTTTCTTTTCAAAGCCTACCTAAATGTCTCTTGGTAAGAAAGTGCTTTTACAAAAAAAATATTTGCTTTAGTGAAACAGTGATATCTATCTTGACAAGCCCTTCTCATGCAGCAATGGGAGCTCTAAAAGAGTCAATTCTATTCCTGGGTGTCAGGTCAAATCAATTGTACTTCAAGAATTCAAGGATCATTGATTTCATTGGTGTAGGTGTTCCTTCCAACAATTCAGATATTGCCAATGAACCTTGTGCAAGTGTCCTAAATTCTCTCAACTCTGAGGCCCCTTTTGTCAAGATATTAGGAGACACCGTATTTTCCAGATCTAAGTCCCAGCAAGCAAGCTGCGCCCTGAGCTTGGCATGACAACAATCCATTGTGCTCACCCTCTGGATGATCTCACATAACTATTTTATTGCTTTGACCAGCATCAGGTATTCTCTGAGCTTGGACAAGCACTTGATAAAGTACCCAGGTCATGAAGCCCTGCTATGCATCAAACTTGTTTCACTGTTGCTGTTACCCTTCATTGCAGGGGTACAGCTCACTGCATAGCCATTGGCATAAATATTGAGGTCTTCCCACACTAAAGTAGGTCTCCCCCTCCCCCGGGGCTCTGGCACACATGTCCTTAATTGCAAGCTATTTCCCTCATTTTGAAACTAAATTTCTGTTTGATTCCTGACTCTCCTGTCTCCTCTCTTCGGCTTTGGGCATCCACAGGTTAGAGGCTGGTTCTGTCCACTTGACACTTTTCATCTCAAAACCAGTAATACTGGGACCCTGTGACTTAATAGATGGCCCTCGTGAGTTGCTGGGAGTCAAACACTTCAGTGATGAGTTTTTCCAAACTGTAGTAGGCTGAACTTTGGTCATCAGACATACAACCCATCTCTGGGTCTATACTTAACACCATCATGACTTAGTTAAGATCTGCCCAAGTTACAGTTTTGCAGATATAGCCTTCAAGAACTGACGTCACTTCTACGCCACTATGAATCATTAGACTAGGGAGAGGAAATAAATATTATTACCATGAAATGTGTTTCTAGGACTCACTGGTTGCACTATTCCAGACAGGTTAGACCTGGCTAAGGATCTCATTGGGTTTTTACATTTTAGCAACAGTACATGTCCCTGAATATCCAAGAAAGAACTACAACTATTTAATTTGGCAGTATCAAGCAACGAGTGCAATTGTTTCTGAAACAGTTTCCCCAGACCCTTTGCCAATCTGACAATGTAATTGTTGCCAAGTTGTCCTGAAGGCGTCTTTAGAGTTTTGGAAATTAGACTAAGTGACATGTTGATGCGAGGTTTGTACAAAGTGGCTTGCTTTAAGCTTGGGTGATTCATAGAAGGCTTGTCTTTCATACCAATGTTTTTCTGTCCTTAAATACTTTCTGTAAATCTTTCACTCACCAGAATCTTAAGTTATTTTCAGCTTACATTCTCAGTTTTTAAAGTACAGGTTGCCAATAGGTATATTTTAAGTCTGCTAAGGGCAATGGAAGGATATTTGTCAATGGCAACATTTTGGCAATTTGCCCATCATGTTACCAGATAACAATTACTGAAGCACAGAAAGAAGTTGGCATTTTTAAATCAAAGTGGAAATGTAAATGGATTTACCTGACCTGGCTTTACATTTTTAAAAGAAAGACTCACTCCTGAAGAGCAGAAGGAGAAATGAAGGCATCAGAAGCAGGTTTTCCAGTCAAGCAGAGATCAGAGAATGAAGAGGAAGAGTAGTCAGCTGAGAGGGTTTGTTGATTTTTTTTTTAAACAAAAAAGAGAGACAAGTTAGTGTTTTATTTGTTTTCTAATGAGAATTTGAGACATAAAGGAAAACCAAGACAACCAAAGCAGATATATTTAGAATGGTATTCCATTTGCAAAACTACATGACATTTGACACATTCTATCGAGAAGCAACAAGAGAAACACCCAAATGGGGAATCAAGTGGGTACTAGTTCAGATCTGGACAGATTTTAATTTTTTTTTTCCTGGCAGGGGAACCAATAATGACAGGTGTTGAACAAAATCTTTTAGAGAACTTTTAATTCTTACCAGATTAAAGGCTGGCATTAACATATTGTATCTAGAGCAGGGTAGTTTTGTGGAGCCCTTTTCTATCTTGGAATCTCTGGATTCATCCAAGGTTTAGCTAATGTATCAATTCAATTAATCAACAAACACTTAATTAGGCACTTACTAAGTGCCGAACACTGTGCTAAGGCACTGGAAATACAAATACAAAAGCGCGACAGTTGCTGCCTGCAAGGATCTTACACCTTCCATGGGAAGCCTTTCCTGATCCCCCTTTGTTTAGTTCTCTCTCTCTCTCTCTCTCTCTCTCTCTCTCTCTCTCTCTCTCTCTCTCTCTCTCTCTCTCTCCCTCTCTCCCCTCAAATATATAACAATCTGTTTATGTATTTTAGCTTTCCAACAGAATGTAAGCTCCTGGAGGGCAGATGCTGCCTTTTTTTTTTTTTTGTATTACCGGTACCTACCACAGTACTTTGCATAGAGTAGGTGCTTAATAAATATTGGATTGTATTGGATGTTTTCATGAAGGAAATTGCCTTATATTCTTATCAGACAATTTTTAGCAACAGGCTCTTTGTGTTTTTTTTCCTTCCTAATTGGGCTATTACTGGATGGGCATCAATTGAGGCATTATAATCTCTCTGAAAACTTAGCTTCATCTTTGCCCTTATCAGAATTCCTAGATGCACATGCCTCTGAATGCATACCCACGTAGCAGGAAGCATAAAAAGAGGTTATGGAACCAATCACCTATGTCCTAGGATCAAAATTCACCTATCAGTGTTTCCTGTTCACTAGGGGTGATCTTGCTCTCTGACCTCTGAAGATATGAGGATATAAAATAAATGTCTGACAATTAAAAATAAAATTTAATTTAAAATGAAAGAATTCATTCTGAGTTAAGGTATGGTAACAACTCCACAGAAACTGGGACATAGTCTCAAGGAGGGAAAGGACACTCGGAGGAGCTTAATTGAAATCTACCATTAGTACATGTGGGAGCTTGAGCAAACCACAACTTCTCTAGACCTTTGCTTTGTCATCTACAAAATGAGGAGGATTTAGACTAGATAATCTTTTAGATCCCTTCTAATTCTAAATCTGTGATCATTTGAACATGGGCAAGTCACTAATGGACTGAGATACAGAAGTGTGGTGAACTTGATTTACAGAGACTTCTTAAACCAGTGAAGTCACAGATGTTAGTTACCATGGCAACTTGGAGTGGCTCTCTGTTGGGGATGCAAATATCATTTTACATTCTGACACGGTACTCTATACAAGGGAGTAACTGGTTTCAACCTATCTTTCCTCTAATTATCAAGACAGAACATGACCAGCTTATCAATTTGATAATAATGGTAATACAGAAGAGTAGTAGCTTATATGTATAATATGCTGAGGCATGATTAGATGATCCTAGGCTAAGCTTTTGAGTAAAAATTTAGTGCTTCATATTAAATATTTTACTGGAATGAATACTCATTTCAGCAACACAAATGGCACCCCTTCTAAGACTTACTAGCCAAGCCACCCACCCTTCCTGAGTGGCTATGACCGAAAATTTCATCACCAGCCGATGGCCAGCTTTGTAGGTAGCAATGAGCCTCCTCAGACATCGACCAAGCTTCAGACAGAGTGAGTTTCTGAGTCTATACTCAAAGCATTTGTAGTTCAGTAGGAGTTGCCAGAGCCTAGACTCTGCTGGCATAGTCCTCAAGAAGCCAGGGTTACCTTCATGCTTTGATGAGACAACAGAAGACTAGGTATGAAGAAAACTTTCTTTGAATCCCATCTGGAAAGGTGCTAACATATGCTATCTTGGGCACAGAAGAGATCATACCATAGTAGGACCTCTCTCAGATCAGATTCTTACCTCAGATAAACCAGATAGATGTTTCTATTATGATCCCACTCAGCCATCACCAGGCAACCAGGGCTAGCCAACACAGACATCTTGCCATCTGTCCTGACACTGCCTATTTCCTTTTGCTGGGAATAACTACACGGAATTTCAGAGCCCTGACTTCCCCACCACTTCCCAAGGGGAGTTAATACATTTTTTTTAAGGGCTAGTTCTGAGAAAGATTTACTTGTATTAGAGGTTGAGTCAATCTTTGCCTCAGCCCTGTCTCTAGTGGGTCCCAGACCATGTTTAATATCACCTAGCCATCCACCAGAAAACCAACATCTATCCCGAGGTGAATGTCTTGTCATTTCCCCAGCTACCCATGTATATTCTATTCATTCTCACCCCCATCCCCACACCTAACACCCTGTTTTTCTTTTACTTCTTATTCAGAGACCAACAATCAAATCAGTATTACCATTGCGACCAGAAAGGGTATTACACTAGATTGCCACCGCTCTCTTGGTCTATGCATAATTCCCGAGACTAAAGAGGGACCAAAACTCACTTCTCTGGCCACCACTCATCCATATGTGCTATATTTGGGGCAGAATGTAAACTCCATGGCCAGGGAACATCTTACTTTTGTATTTCTATACTTAGAACCTTGGTCAGTGCCTGACCCATGATAGGTGCCTAGTAAATACTTGCTGATTAAAGATTTTAGATAGCTATGCCTGGGTTTATTATATAATCACTCCTACTCATGCGAGAGTGGGAAGGAGACTGGACCAGCTGACAAAGGCATCTCAATAATACTTGGAAGACATGATCTCTTGCTTTGATGCCTTTCCTTTCACATTCCTGAATTACATCCATACTACATTACATTAGGATGCTTGCTCAAAGTTCCAAAAAGGCCCCTAACTTAGTTCAATAGAAATTTTTTGCTCTAGGCCAAAATGCACCCTTAAGACAATCAGGTGGACGAAGGAGGACCTTTCCTTCTTCCCTCTCTCTGGCTAGGTCACTCACTTTTTGTCACTTAGAGCTCCCTGCAGTAGAGAATACAGTCTAGTGGGGAGAGCTAGATAAAGTGGGGAGAAAGGGAGCAGGGCAGGCAGGTGGCCAGGAAGGAGCCATGGGTGTAATTGTTGTGGGGGACAGGATCCTCTTCCTTTAACTAATTATTCTTTTTTGTTTTGTAACTAATTATTCTTGCCAACAAGATGCTAAACTTTGCTATTATTTTGTGTTACTATTATTTCCATTTTACAGATAAGGAGACTGAGGCAAACTGAGGTTAAGTGACTTACTCAGGGTCATACTGGCTGTGTGACCTTGAGCAAGGCATGCCATCTCTCTGGGCCTCAGTTTCCTTCTCAAGGGAACAGTACACTAAGGTCCTTCCCAGCTCTAAATTCTAGGAATCCCATTGATGGTGTATGGGCCCAAGCCTAGACCTTTGCCCCTTACCCCAAAAAGAATTTGGGTCCCATTCGTCTGCAAGCTGTAGGGAACCCCCCCCCCCCGGACTCTCGTTGAACTCTCCCACTTGGTCAAGGAAGTCCCTAGTGTTCATCTGAGGCTGTAATCAACTGGCCTTTCATTATGCTTATGCCCAGTCTCCCAATTCTCTGTTACCCTTAATTTAGCCCAGCCCTCTATTGTGGGTTACCTCCGGATGGCCCCCAGCCACTTCCCACCCTTGATCCTATCTAGACCCCATTCTACCTCCCAGTCACTTCCATCTAGATCCTCCCAGACTCCTCCTCCAGTCACTCCAAACTACTTGGCCACTCCTAGATCCCTCCCACAGTCTTTCGGTATATAAGGTCCATCTGGCCTCAATTAAGGAGCTCAGATTCTTAAAATCTAGCCGATGGCTGAGACTTGCTCAAGGCTGCTTGTCATTACGAGCATCACAAATGTTTCGATCCTTAAGAGTCTGGCCAATATGGTGGCTCTTTAATAAACCTTGTCTTTGGCTGAAAGAAGGCTTGGGTTGAATTCATTCGGGAGGACCTGCGTCTCTTGCTCTTGATATTTTGGGGTCCCAGCACCCCTGAACCTTAACACCATGACCAGTATCCCTAAGCCTGCAGCTGAGGTCCTTTGGTAACTGGTAACTTATTAGAAGAAAACAGGACCACTTTGTTTTTTCCTCTATCAAATAAAATTGTCTTCTTTTCCTCTAGCTTTCTGCTTAAAGGAGAAAGTGTAAGGAAATCCACAGAAACTTGTAGCTACACTTACAGAAGGTTTAGGAGCAGGTGACTTGTTGCCTTCTGGAGTTTTAGTTAGCCATTCATTGATGCGGCTGGAAACCCCCACTTTCAAGCCAGCAGTTTCCTGTGAAAGAAGGTTAAGCGTACAGAATGTAAGATACTTAAAATGGTCATAACCTTGGTTTCTGGAGAAGAGAGACATTCTTTTTTCAGGAGTCACATGTAGTTCCAGACTCTTCAGGACTGACTCTAGAACCACTGAGAAGGGGACAGGAGGAAGGGGGGAGGGGAGAAAGAGAGAGAAAGACACAGAGAGAGAGACAGAGACAGAGAGACAGAGATACACTGGCTGCTGCAGATATGTAGGGAAGCTGGGCCCTTAACATATCCCTGATTTGCTGCTTGCCTTCCCAGGGACTTTGTGGAATTGCCTTTTCAATGAGATCTGAGGACTTTCTCCACCTATCTGCAGTCATGACTAAGGAGCAGCCTACAAGGTGCCCCAGGCTTGGCTGGAAACAAGCTTTATCTTCATTATAGCTGAATGAAAAATTGCCAAAGTAGTATTATTTTTTAAAAGTCCCCATCCAGCATAGTGGAGAAGACATCAGCAGGTCAGGATAATGATAACAACAACAACAATATTTCCACGGCACTTTAAGGTTTGCAAAGTGCTTCACATATATTATCTCATTTTATCTTTACAATAACCAGGGAGATAGGTGCTATTATTATTCTCATTTTATGTATAAGGAAACTGAGGCTCAGAGGTTTAGTAACACACCCAGTGTCACATGGCCAATAAGTATCTGAGGCTACATTTGAACTTTGGTGTTCTTAACTTCAGGTCTAGTGCCCTGTTCATGGTGCACCAGGAGACAGGGTTCAAATCTCCTCTCTGCTACTAACTAGTGGGGATCACTTAAGAGGTGGCACAGTGGATAGAGTGCCACGCCTGGAATCAGAAAGATTCATCTTCCTGAATTCAAGTCTGATCTCAGACACATAACGATCACTAGCTGCTTGACTCTGGGCAAGTCACTTAACCCCATTTGCCTCACATAAATAAATAAAGAAAGATTTAAAAAAAAGAAAGAAATGGCAAATCACTCCAGTATCCCAAATGGAATATGAAGAGTCAGAAATGACTGAACAACCTCTCTTGGCTTCAGTGTCTTCATCTATAAAATGTCATATAACCTCAAAGGTTTCTTTCAGCTCTCTGATCCCATGATCTTTAAGACAATCACACAATGTTTACCTTTTCGTACAATTACATCACATATAACGTCTTGAATGCTACAAACTGTTCTATTGTACTTATATTATCTTGATTTTTTTTCCCCTTGCAGAGACTGACTGCCAAACCTAGAAGTATAATTTAAAGTGTTATGGTCAAAACACATCACATGGTCTATCCTGGTAAACACATCCTCTGAGTTTGGTCACTGTGAATAAAAAACTTTTTAAAGGAATTCATTCACAAGAATTCTCTCTCTTTCCTGATGGTTCTATGATTAATCCTGAAAAATGAAACAAGGCACACAACTGATAAAACTCACCTTATTTGGTGTGCCTGTCCCAGTTGGGGATGCAAACACATTTCCTTTCTCCCACATGCTTTTGATGTTACGGACTCCTTCAGCAGGAACTGGGAGATCTGAGGCTGCTGGCTTGGTTGGTTTCGAAGCCTTTGTGCCCTGATGAGGGAGAATTATTTGAGTTTGGTGTGGATAAATTAACTTCCTGAAATTTACAGCAAGACTATCCTCTCCCCAAAAGTAATTGTTTTAAAATTCTTTCATCCTGAGAGATCATCTGATCTAGCCCATATATCACTGGGGACTCCATTTCTTATATGAATGGCACTGGTTTAGTCTGGGCAACATATTCTTTCAGAATTCAGTTTTACCACAAAAATGGATCCTTTCACTAGTGGTGAAAAAGTACATGAGATGAATTTTAAAATTATATTCTTGACTGTATGGAATCATATTCCTAGATTTACTGTGTCAACAGTTTCCAGCTGGCAGGAACATATTTCATGAGTAGAATTTTCCCTTTATTTTTTGCAGTAAAATGTCTACTAAAAGAAAGGAGGGAAGAAAATTATATAAGTAAATTCAATAATTAGGACTCCACTGCTGTTAGGTACTTCTTTGGTGGGACCAAACTTAAGATTTCATTTCATTTCAGTGAACTTCTGGTGAAGAAATTCCTCTATTGCACATTATTCTCTTAGAGAGTTGCCTGGGACATGGAAAAATTAATTTACTGGATGAAGATCATGTAACCAATATGTGTCAGGGACAGGACTTGAATTTAGGTCTCCCTGACTCTAAGATCTACTGTCTTGCCATTTTAAAGTACCTTGGGGATATAAAAACCTCAGATGTGATCTTTGGCCACAAGAAGCTTACAATCATAGGAATTTTGGATTTGGGGTAATTAAAATTGGTATGGACATTTGGCATAGACTACTTTGTAGCACTTGAACATTTTTGTCACTAAATACACATGTACAAAGGTTTTATTAGGCAAATTAAATATGAATACAATTGTAGGGGGCTTGGCTAAACTATTTAAGAAAATAACAGTATGGTGTGTTCAGGAAAGAGGACTAGATTTGGAGGTCAGAAGACCTAGATTAAAATTTGGCCAAGGAGGAAATGGGCCAATTAACTTTTCTATGAGCCACAGTTTCTTCATCTTTGAAATTGAGATAATTAAATTAAAATAAATAAGCTACAACAAAGGGTTGTTGTGAAGAAAATAGTTTATAACCTTAGAAATGTTATGAAATGTGAATTATTCTTATTATTACTAATAATATGAAGATGATGGTAATGATGATGATGACTTAAGGATATGAACTGAGTATGTAAATTATAGGCTGATTAGAAAAGGAATCTTAGTCATTCATTAAAAAATAAAATGTACAGAGCAAGAGAGGTGTTAGATCCATATGAATGCATGTATTTCTGGTCAGACCACAGATGGAGTATTATGTTCAGTTGTGGGTAATACATTTTAGAAGGGAAACTGACAAATTAGAGTATGACTAGAGGAAGATGGGATTGTGATGGTGAGAGACTAGTAAGTTGAAGGAGCTGGGAGTGTTTAGCCAGAAGACCAATGAATGTATGATTGATGTCTTCAAATGTCTGAAATATCTTCACGTAAAAGAGAATTAAACTTTTGCTTTGCAACAGAAGGCAGAACTAGAACCAATGAATAAAAGACATGGTGGTGAATATTTATAGAAAACTATAGTCATAAATAATAACAACTTTCAAAGGGTTATCCAAAATTGGAATGGGCTCTCTCAGAGTATAGTGTGTTTCATAACACTATAAATATTCAAGTAATATCTAGAGACCACTTATTGGGGGTGTTATAGACAGAATTCAAGATTTGGGTAGAGTTTGAGCTAAATGTCCTCTGGGGTCTCCTACATACATAAATTCACAATTACAATTTTTAGAGGGGCTAACTACTACCTAAAGTCAACTCAAATAGAAAGAAACAAAGCTATATTTACTTAAATTTATTCCATAGTTTGTACTTTTTACCACTTCAGATGGGCTTTCTCTGCCATAGCCCTAAAGTAGAGTAAAAACCTTTTTAGTGACTAAATCATTAACTTGATATTGGAAGTTATAAGCAGTAATAGAAGAAGTAATTACTGCACAATTTCTAGTTCTATTGAACCTGCCAGTTAGTGTTTTTCCATTTACCCCCCCCCTTTTTTTGCATCAGTGGGGTGATCACTCAATTTGCTGGATGAACAAAAAAAAAGGTTAGGACAATAGTTACCTCGATTGCACTGGTGTATTGCTCCAGTCTGCTGTCAATCTTGGAGACAACTGCTGTAGGGTGACTTAACTTGGCACCACTGCTTAAAAAAAAGAAGACAAGAGACAATCTTAGGGTATCCATATGAGAGTCACTGCTCTGAGATAAACAATGAAATATATACACATATGTATACCTCTTCTGGACGGATTTATTCAAAAATTCTGCCCGTTCTTCTATCTAGGAGTAGAAAAAGTAAATGCCATTAATTTTCTTCATGCTCAAAAAATATTTCTTCATTTTCTTCATGCTAAATATTTCTTGTTCCCACCACCATTCTACTCATGGTGAGAAAAAAAAATACTTAAGACTGTTGGTGGGATTTAGGACTGATAAGATTTTTTAGAGAACAATACAAAAACATACAAAACTGATCGTATCCTTTGACAGTGATTAATTGCTAAAACTTCATCTGAAAGATATCATGAAGAGGAAAAAAGGACCTACCTGTACAAAAATCTTCAGAGCTGTTTTATTTTTAGTAGGAAAAAATTGGGAAAAATTTGTATGTCCCGTGATTAAAATGTACTCAATCCAGGGGTATGCTGGACCTAATCAACAAATGCTACAAATCATGGCTTGATTTGTTGTTTTGTCGATTGTCTAGACTTAAGAAAGTAATGGAGAAAATATGAATAATGCAGACTAAATTTAAAGGTGTGTTGTACATACTCCACCCCTCCCCCACCGTAGCTGGTTTGTACCATCACACGCTGGGCTTGAACAAATTATGTTATATTAATATAATGGATTTTTTTTTGTTCTACTCCTGTACAAGGAATTTTCAGGGAAGAAATTCCCTCTACTAGTGCAGATGGATCACTACTCTGTAATTAATAGTCTTGAAGAGTTGCCAAAATAAGTGAATTGCCTTAGGTCATAGAGGCAGTGCATGTCAGAGACAGGACTTGAATCCAGGTCTTCCTGATTTCAAACCACTATACTACAATCTACATACTACCATATATTGTTCTCTAATTGTTTTTCACAGATTCATCTGATTTCTTCAACTAGATCACAAGTTCCTTACAGGTAAGGGCCAGACTTTATAACTCTTTTGGGTTCGTCACAGTGCTGGGCATATGAATATTACAATCTTTGTTAATATACCACCTTATATTTACATAGCACTGCAGTTTACAAAGCATATTCCTGGATTTTAAACACAATGGGGACATTGAGGGTAACTGGGTCTTTCATCCCTCTCTCTCTTAGGTGTTTATGTTTGTATGTATCCCATGGCTATTTCTTGGATCCCTTCAGGACAGTGTCCCTTCAGAGGACTTTAGTGTACGTACACACACACACACACACACACACACACACACACACACATACACACACACACACACACACACCCCTCAGTAACATGACAGTTACCCTTAAATATCCAAAGGCCCATCACATAGAAGAGGAAATAGATTTGTTTCACAGAGCTCCAAAGGTCAAAGTTGGAGTAATATGTGGAAAGTGCCAAGATGCAAATTTAGCTTGATAGAATGAAAAACTTCCTAATCATTAGAGTGATGATGTAATGGAAACAAGGTAAAGGTTCTAATCTCTCTCTCTCTTTTATATATATATATATATATATATATATATATATATATATATGTGTATATATATGTGTGTGTGTGTGTGTGTGTGTATTTTTTGGCTAGGCAATGGGGTTAAGTGACTCGCCCAGAGTCACACAGCTAGTAAGTGTTATGTGTCTGAGGTCGGATTTGAACTCAGGTCTTCCTGAATCCAGGGCCGGTGCTTTATCCACTGAGCCACCTAGCTGCCCCTCCTATTGGCTTTTGATGCTGTCTATAAGAATGGGTAACTGCTTACATGAGTGGAATAAGTATGGGCTTCTCTTCCCACTTTCCCAAAATTCTATCAGCTCCCAGGCACTGACCTTTCCTTCTCTCACTAAATGATACCATTCTTTCTGCCAGTGAGACTAGCAAAAAGCAGAATAGATCACCTATTTTATTTTCCAGGTTCCCAGATTAGATACTGTTCTCTTCCCAATCCTGGTGCCTATTGTGGCTTCTAGTACTAAGGAAAAGTTCTTTCTTTGGGACTGAAAAATCAAGTGCTATGTGGAGTGAAGGCGGTGGTAGGACCAGTTTGATCCTGGAGGAGGATGCTTCCTCCAGATGCCATTAGAACTCCCCTCCACGTCCATAGTCTTAAAATTCTAGCTGTAGCATTTCTAGTTGCAAAGCAACCAAGACGTAGCAAGGGTCGGAGATAAATGAATTATATTATATATTTGTGTCTGCCTTATCCACTTTAAGTGACAATCAATTCCCAGTGGTTTTATTTTGAGGGACAGGGATGACATGGATTAATAAAAGTCATAGATGATCTCCAAAACTCATTTCAGCTTATACCTAAACTACATACACATAAAAGAGTTTAATGTCACCATTTTCTCTTGCACTGTCCTTCATTTGGTAAAGACATTTACAAACTATGAAATAGCTAAAGGGTGGGTACCAAAGTGTAGGAAAAGGAACAAAGGGCTTGGATAATCCACAGACTGAAATAAAAAAAAAAGATGAAATTCCCTGTATAAACAAGTTTCTTGAAAAAGTTACCTTGAGAGATGAGCCTTTAGGAGTGAAACACTTAAATGGTTTCTTGTCTTCTGATAGTCCATCTTCTGGTATTTTCTGGCGTTTCTCAGCAGCCTCTGCCCGCCGTCTTTCAATCTCTTCCTTCAGCCTCCTCTTTTCCTCCTAGAAAGAAGCAATATATGATACATGTAGTAACTTCAAGCTAAAAAGAGAAGTTGAAAACCTGAGTTCTGGTCCCAGCTCTGGCCTTCACTAGCTATGTCACCTGGGCCAATTCCTGTAACTGCAAATGATCCTCAGTTGTCATCTGTAAAATGGAAATAATGCTTGGCCTTGCCTACCTTACAAGGTTGTTGTAAGGATAAAATGAGATAACATATATAAATGTGATTTGTAAATTGCTATTCAAATGAAGATCTTCTTATAATATTTTTCAATAGGACGCACCATGGTGTATTGGATAGAGGGTCAGCTTGGGAGTTTTACTCAAGTTTTACTTAAGACATACACTCACTGTGTGTTACAGTAAAGTCACTTAACCTTTGAGTGCTCTAGGTACTAAAGGCTACAAGTTACAGGCTGTTGTTTGGCACTGGTGAAAGAGGTTTTCTCACTGGAAGCTACATCAGTGAAACCATAGGTCCAGATTGCCCTCACCCCTGCTGCTTCAGAATTATAGTTTCTAAATGGTTCAAGGTTATTGATTCATCTAACTAAAGATTTTTTGATTGACATAGTTATCATAAAAACCATGTTTAATATGTAAAACCTACCATAAATTGAGAATATTAAAAATATTTAAATTCCCACCACTATTGCCTTTCTGACTTCCTTCATGTTCTCCATGGCTTTCCTCTCTGTCTTCCTTTGGAGGAGTTTATGAACATCAGCCTTGAAATATGGTGCTTATAATTGGATATAATTCACTAGATGTGGTCAAGATAGCATAAAGTACCATAGGACTACTATTTCCAAGACCTGGACACCATATTTCTACTAATGCCACCTAAGATGACATTAGCTTTCCTAGCACCTGCATCACATTAGCAATATTAGCTCTATTATTATTATTAGTAGTAGTAGTTATAATAACTAGCATTTCTATAGCTCTTAAAGGCTTGATAAGCACTCTCTCTATATATCCTATGTCCTTTGATTTTAAAAATATCCTTGTGAGAGATAGATATCATTAGGTTCATGGTCAAATAAAACTCCCAGATCTTTGCTCTGATTCTTCTTTCCCTTTTTTTAAAAATGCTTTGCCCATCTCCCAATTACCTTGTATTAACTTATCTGTGCATATGTTATATAATCCCAGTATAATGTAAAGTCCTTGAGGGTAAAGACCACCTTGTTTTTCTCCTGTGTGTCTCCAGAGTATTAACCATAAGAGAGGCTGTTTGTTGAGCTAAGTTAAGGAATCAGGTTTTCCCCACCTGATCCTCAAGCAACTAATTCTTTACTTTTATCATACTATATTAAATTACATTCCTTTTAGCTCAGTGTTCTCTATCACATAACTAAGCTCTGATTAGATTTGTATCATTTGCTATTGTTTCTTGTGTTAGTCTTGTTTTCTCAACGTCCTTACACTTCTCAGGCACACACACACATTACTGCCTCCTTCATAGGAACCTGTATGGTACTGTACACATTAGCAGTGCTCACAAAATACATATTGGTCTTTTGTGGTTGGATAAACTTTCATACTATGATTTGCTACTTTTGCTTCCTACAGAACTACTGTAGTCTTTATGTTAGCTCACTTACCTTCATTATACCTTTATGACATGGGAAGGGGTCCATATGATTAATCTCATCTTGCATAGAGAACTGTTATAAAGACATTATATGCTTTGCCCATGTTTTATGGTGGGTGAACAGTAAACCTGTGGTCCACAGTGCCCCATTTCCTATAAGTACCCAATCTTGGCTTAGAAAAATGGAAAACGAAATCCTGTGGCTAAGAATATTGGTCTAGTGACTATTTTTTAGGATCCCACAAGATTTCAAAGCTGAATTGTTCCTCATTCCAGTTGGCTTTTGGGACAGTGTGAAATGCTTTTGGTTAGGTAGTTTTAAGAGGCCTGGCAAACAGATAAGTGGGAGGCACTCATTTGGGGCCCTTCTGACCCTGGATAACTTGGCCCTTACTGCATGATTTATGCTTTCAGGTATTAATTGATGAGACCAGATTTACATTAGATGGGGTAGGGAACATTTTTCAGTTTTGAGACCATTGACTTGGTGGGAAAAAAGTCAAACATAGGACCATACAAGCAAAAAAAAAAAAGAAATTTAAGGTTGTTGGGTTGTGGTTTTTTTTGAGTAATAGAAATATTAAAAGCTTGAAATTCTTGGTTTTAAAATTAAAGACAGGATAAATTTAAAGCTTTCTTTAATAAATTTAAAGCTTTCTTCAATAAATAGAATAAATGCTTTAAAATATACTTCAATTTCAAATTATGGCTATTTGATGGTTGGAGAGAGGGAGGAGTAAAGTGGGAGCTGGAGAAGGGAGAGAGAAGGAAAAAAGAACAAAAAAGAAGGGAAGAGAAGGCAGAAGCTCCATAGCTTTTTTGAGGGGGCTGGGGGGGAGTCTTAGTTAAGGAAATAGTTCAATTAATTTGAACTATTGGTTTTAGAGTTACCTGTTAGTTGATAATTTACCTGTGATCACTGTTTTTTAGACATCAAGTAGCTGGCTGATCAATTTCCAGCTGTTCAGCTGCTCTTTACTCTTAAAAATATTTAAAGCTCTTTGCAGAATGAAATAATGAGAGAGGTCTGGGCTTGTGAGGTGTCTATGATCGGGGGTGTGTGGTGGGGAGGGGGGATTACTCCCTGGATTGTCGCCTGGGTGGTGGGTCAAGGTTCTTTCCACTCTGCTTTAAGCCAACCCATTCCTCTTATACATCATTACCTCCTCTCTGACTTTTCTCTCGGCCTCTTCTTGTTTTTTCCTCTGCTCCTCCTCCTCCAGAACCTTCCTGCGCTCTTCCCTCTTCTTCTTCAATTCCTCAAGCTCTAGGGCAGCCTCCTGCTGCTTTTGTTTTAGTTTCTCAAACTCTTCACTCTCTGTCTCTCCCCTGCGGCGACGCAGCTCCTCCAGCCTCTTGCCAGCCTCCACTTGGGATGTGGGCTCAGCCTCCTTTGTGTCCGTGCTCCCTTTCCCACCACTTCGACTGTAGGAGGAACCAGAAGGAAATTCTTGTGTACGACAGCCTCAGCTAGCCCTGCACATAGGCAGCTTAGGTGGCTGCCTGCTCAGTATGATTTGAAGGACACAGCCAAGTACCATTTATTAAAAAAAAAATGTTGCTACCTCCTGGCTATGCATTAGCCTTCCCTTCTACTTGAACTGAAATCCCCAGTACTGTCACTAAAAGGGTAAATAAGAAAGACATAGGCATGGCACTCCACAAGGGCATCTGTTAAAAAAAATACTGGTGACACCTGAGAGTAGCTAGGTAAGGTTACCCCTTTCCCATGAGCACAGTTCAAGATATCCCAAATAAATGAAATTACATGGGAAAGGCCTAAGGTGAAGGGAGCCATTAGGTGTGTGTGCAGGGTAGGTTGGAACACAAAAATAAATTCACCTGCTTTAGAATTGGGCTCCTGTGTAGAATGTAGGTGGCCTATTTCCTGGATCATTTATCTACTGCTCATTAGTAACAGATCTAGGCTTCCAGTTCTCTAATGAGCTCCAGACTTGGAATCAGGAACATCTGATTAAATCCTACCTCAGACACTTACTAACTTTGTGACTCTGGGCAATTCCCTTAATCTTTCTGATCCTCCATTTTAACTATCTCTAAAATGGAGTTTATAGTATTCCAACACAGGATCAAATGAGATAATATTTGTAAAGCACTTAACGAAGTGCCTGGTATAGAGTAGGCACCTAATAAATGCTTGTTTTCTTCCTTTGCAAAACTTAAAATACTATATAAATATGAGATATTATCATCATCATTATCATCATTATTGATATTGAAATTCTGTCAGCATGTGGGCTCCATTTCATAGAATTTTAGAGCTGGAAGAGACTTCTCATTTTCCCAAGAAGTAGTATCCACGTCCTTCATCCTTCTCCATTAGTGGTCAACACTATCACAAGCATTAAACTGCCCTGGTCATAAAATCATAGCCTGTTAGAATGGGAAGTAACTTCCATGATATGGGGTTTCAAAGATGTTCCTGTTTGCTCTGAAGCACACTGCCCTTAGTCAAAGGCAAGTTATTAGGGTATAAGAATCTAATTAAAAGAAAGAAGGAAGAGGGAATGGACTGACAGCACTAACCCCCAAGAAAAGAATCTATGAGAAAGGAGGTCTAAATTTGACGGGTTTAGTCCTGCCATACCACCTGAGAGAAAGGTATCCATCTGGTAAAGTAAGGATTGCCATATAAGTCTATATGAAGAACATGGGTCTGTCCCTACCTGGCAGAACAGATCTTAAGGACTGATAAAAACATTAATGACATTGCTGTATTATAGTAAACTATAAAAAGATGATGGTTTAGGGCATTCTGCAAGGGGTCTCCCACATTTGTAACCTGGTCACATGAGCATTATTTGGAAGGTTTTACATGTTCTCCTAAAAAGCAGCAGAGGCAGCATGGTGTGGCCAATGGAGACTCAGACTTGGGTTTGTGAAGACCTAGATTCAGATCCTGCCTCTGGACATAATTTGACCTTTCTGAGCCTCAGGCAATTCACTCCCTAATTAAAAGTCCCTGCTTCTGCACTGAGACTGGCTGAAACGAAGAGAGCTCCCACACTGGGAGTTCCTCATCCTGAAGAAACCAGAATCCTATCTGGAGAACTGGAAGGCACTCTGGAGGTCTATTCCAATGGCCTCATTCTGTAAAATAAAATGAGAAAACTGAGGCCCAGAAAAAGCCAAGCACCTTGGCCAAAGTCACCCTGGGAAGTGGCAGAGCTGGGATTCCAATGTGTATCCTGTCACTTTAGGGCTAGCACTCTTTTTGTCATACCACATGTCATCTGAATAATAAATAGAAAAACAGAAAGATATACTATGAAATGACTTACATAAAACTATAATATTAATGTGTTAATTGAAGCACCATCAATTAACCTTAATAGTTATATAATGATAGATCGCATTGGGCAGCTGGATAGTGCAGTGGATAGAATACTAGGCCTGGAGATTCATCTTCCTGAGTTCAAATCTGGCCTCAGACACTTACTAGCTGTGTGAAACTGGGTAAGTCACTTAACCCTGTTTGCCTCAGTTTCCTCATCTGTAAAATGAGCTGGAGAGGGAAATGGCAGACTACTCCAGTATCTTTGCCAAGAAAACCCCAAATGGGGTCAAGAGGAGGACATGACTCAACAACAATGACAACATATGTATATGGGGCTTATGCCATAATACTTCTTATATATATGAGGTATATACATACAAATGCATGCACATATACTTACATATAAATATAAATAAATATATATATGTATATATATATGGCAACATAGTATAGAACTCTTGGATAAAATAATATTTGAAAGTAATCTGTTGCAATATATGTACACATATACACATATATATGTATATACACACACATATAGATGTTTACCAGAAGTCACAGGGGATAGTAATTAGAGAGCTAGCCTTGGAATCAAGAAGTCCTGGGTTCAAGTCCCATCACTGACATATACAGGCTGAGTGACCCTGGACAAGGCACTTTTATCTTGAACGTCCCAGGCAACTCTCTCTAAGACAGTAAGTTGAAGAATAGGTGTAATTTACACTGTTAGAGGGAATCTCCTTGTATCAGTCAAATGACAGATGCGATGCCCCCCCCCCCACCATTCCTATGTAATGAAGTAGTTTTGAACCTTGGAATTCCCTGGGGGACCTGACATCTTACAGACACATTTTTCTATTCCTACCCCTTTTTGCTTCTTTCTACCATTCTGAATTCAAGACAACTTCCTAGTTAGAAACTTGGCTATTTTAGGTTTTAGTCAGTTTGCAAAGGCTTCTATGACCATACCAAGGAAGATTAATCTCTCACTTGAAGGTTTCTGTCAGTATTCCTAGGACCTTGGTAGCTTGACCACTCTGTAGGGATTGTATCATCAAGGAATGTCCCTTTCTCAGCTAAAGGGATCATGTGTTAACACTAGATGGTGCTCAGCCTTCTTTTCAGAAGTTAAATCTTTCCAGTCACATCAGAAAACCGAGAAGGTGGGTGCCTTTCTCTTCTTTCTCCTGTCCCTGCTCCCAGACAGAGTGGATCATAGGATCATGGATCCGGAGATGGAAAGGGACCTCAGGAGCCAGAGTCCAACCCCCTCATCTTATAGATGGTGAAACTGAGACTCAGAAGGATTTGAACTCAAGTCTTCTAACTCTAAAACCAGTGCTCTGTCCTCTGTAACAAGCTCTCCTTTTCCTTTCTGGGAAGCCCTTCCTCCTTTCTGGCCAGAATCTTATTCTAACTCACAAATAAGATAATAGGGGTTTTCTTTTCTTCTGGTTTCTGTAACTTTTCTTGTCTATTGAGAAGGAGCCAGAAATATGAATTCCCCTTATTCAGCCACTGACATCCTGTTGCCTCCTTTCTTAGGATGTGGGCTGTTTAATGATTTCCTGTTTCTCCAGGAGGGGCAATCTTACCTCATTCTTCCTCTGAAGCCATTGGTCAGTTGGCTGATTATTGGCTAAATTAGCTTCCTACCAACAGAAACTTTTTCACTCATTTCTCATAAACAAACTGTTCATGCACACAGAAATCTTTTGAACAATTAAGCAATATAATTTCCTTGCCTTCCAACAGGTCACATCTTGGCTTCTAGTATCCAATCTGCTTCCAAGCCCACTATCCACTGTCAACTTTTACCTTTTGGTCAGAGCGTGATCTCTAACAATGCATTCTTTTTGCCTCTTCCCTATTTCCAAGAAACAACCACCACTGAACATACTTAGCCCTTGTGGTTTGTAGGGCCTCTTTTACATGGACCAGATTCCTGTTTAAATCTTCCCACAAAAGTGGCATTTTAGGAAGACTGGATTCATCTGCATCTCAGACTCAGGGAGAAGAGTTTAAGGACTCCCTTTTGTTACATCTCCATCACCTCCATAGCATCAAAGGGCAATGGATGAGAAATAAAGGATAACTGAGACAGTAGTATCTGGTCAGTGACTCTTCCACTTGACAATGTCTTGAGTTCAGAAGTGCAAGTAGGGAGGCAGCATAAGGCAGAAGAATGACTACAGAATTTGGAGTCCAAATTTGGAATTCAAATCCTGTCTCTTACACTTAGTATCTATGTGACTATGGGCCAGTCATTTCATTTCTAAGCCTCAGTTTTTTTCACCTGTAAAATAAGGGATCTGACCTAAATGTCTTCTAAGATCTCCATATCTACGATACTATATTCTTAACATGAAAACTGTATTGTCCTTTATAGATATATATTTATATATACATACACACATAGATTTATATCTATATATTTTTCCATCTATCAGTCATCCCTAGGACATGACCTTGAACATGACAACATGAGTTATCTGCCCAAGAGTGAGGAACTGAACTAGTCACTGACATTCTTCTGTCTTGGTACTTCCTATTACATATTTGCAAAGTGGCTAAAGGTGCAAGTGTTCTGCATAAGGACTGAACTCATGGCCTTGGCTTTATTAATACTATATTCTAATCAGCTAACTTAAGCAATTAATGAACAAGCATGTATTAAGCACTTATTATATGCCAGGCACTGGGCTAAGCACTGGGAATACCAAACCAAAAATGAAACAGCCTCTGCTCTCAAAGACCTTGCATCCTAATGGGCAAAATGAAATGATCCCACATACATACACAAATACACATATGAATAAATACAGAATATATATGTACACATATACATATATACATACATACACACACATATATACGCATAATACAAGGTCATTTGGATATATATACACATATATATACATATACATATATACATACATACACACATACACACATACAAACACACACACACACACACACACACACACACACACACACACATATATATATATGTAGTGACAGAGAGAGAGAGAAAGGTAGGGCTAGATACATAGCTCTGGGAATCATTGGCACAGAGATGATGATTGAACCCATGGCAGCTGACAAGGTCACCCAGAGAGTGAATACAGAGAAAACAGAGAAGTGGTCCCAGGACATTGTCATGGGAAGACATCCGAAGGGAGTAAGTGTGACATGGATGATGAATAAATAAAGGAGACTGAGAAGAAATAGGAAGGGAGTTCTCCCAAGGAGAACGGGGAGAAGACAACATCATGAAAACCTAGAGAAGAAAGAGTATATGGGAGGAAAGGGTGACAAATAGGGTTAAGTGCTTGAGACAGATCAAGAAAGATGAAGATTGAGAAGAGATTTATAAGATTCACCAATTAAGAGATCACTGCTAAATTTGGAGAGAGCAGTTTCAGTTAGGTAATGAGGTCAGAAGCTAGACTGCAGGGAGTTAAGAGAGCAAAAGGAAAAGTGAAGAAATTGAATATAGATGGCTTTTTCCAGGAAGTTTGGCTAAGAAAGAGAGGAGAAAAGTAGGATGATAGCAAGGATGTTGGGATCTAGTGAGGGTTGGGCTCTTTTGCTTTTTAGGATGGGGGAGATAGGCATACTTATAGGCAGCAGAAAAGGAACTAATAGAGGAGAAGAGATTGAAGATTAGAGAGGAAGGATAATAGTGGAGACAATCTGCTGGAGAAGATGGGAGAGGACGGAATCAAGCGTATAATGTAATGGGGTTGACGTGGTAAGAAGGGCCATCTTCAAATGAAATGTGATATGATTTGTAAAGTGCTTTGTACAGTGTTCGGCACATAGTAGGTGCTCTATAGGTACTTATTCCTTTCCCCTTATTCCCTTTCTTTCCCCTTTTCATTAGAGAGTGGATAAAGAATAGAGAGTTGGGAATGACGTCAAGGGGTTGTGAGATGAATTATTAGAGGAAAAGAGGAGAAGAGGGAAGACTTGGACAATGGCTTTGATATTTTTGGTGAAGTAAGTATAAGACAAGTACCCCTGTTAAGGAAGTGGGAATGGGGAGGAGATGCTGTGGGAGACTTGAGGGGAGAAGAGAATATTTGGACAGACATAATGGAGAGTAGGATAGAGAATCAATTAGGGAGAGGTTAAAAAAAGGCTTTGCTGCAGTGAAGTCCCAGTTGAAATTATATGACATGAATTTGTAGTGGACCCAGTCAGTATAGTCATGTGACCTCCTCCAGCACCATTCAACAGAACATGAATAGAAGCAGATGAGGTAGATGGAATACTAAGAATGGATTTACTAAGATATAACAAAATTGAGCATGACTTCCTTTTGAGAGATGTCTGTGTTGGCAGAGGTTAGTTATGTGGTATTTTCTTTAAGCGTCGATCTGACCTTGTCACTACCCTACTCAATAAAATCCAGTGGTTCCCTATTACCTGTGGGATAAATATCAACTCCTCTGTCTTTAAAAGCCATTCACAACCTGGCCTCAACTTGCCTTCCTAGTCTCATTATATGGTACTTCTTTTCTTGCTTTCTGTGGTCCAGCCAAATCGGTCTCCTTGCTGTCCTTCATACTTCATATTTCATTTCCTCTCTCTATAACTTTGCACCAGCCATCCCCTAAGCTTAGGATGTACTTGCTCCTCACTTTTGCCTCATAGAATCCTTTACCTCCTTGCAGCTCCTTCTAATGAAGCCTTTCCTAATCCTTTCAGCTACAAGTGCTCACCCACCCAAAAACTATGTTGTATTAATATTGTATTTATTGTGCATATATTTATATATGAATGTGTTGTCTTCTTCATCAAAATGTAATTATGTTCATTGAGAGCAAAAACGATTTCATTTTTGTGTACCTGGCACAAAAAAAAGTTATATAAATTAGTGCTATAAATTAGTGAGACTAGTTTCTACTTATCACAAAAGAAATTAATATCATTAGTTGTAGAGCTATAGTTAGTAGGCACCAGTAAATGGTCTCTGTCTCTTACCTGAAGGTATTCTCTGTGTGTTTAAGTTTGTGAGTTGTAAGTTCTCCGTTCTGAGATTTGACTTCTGGAAACCCTTTCTTTCGATCCCAAATGCTTTTAATTTCCTCTTTGGGCCCCTTGTCCTTATTGATCTTTTCTTCTTTGATCTATAAAACAATACATTGTTAAGAAGACATCATAGTAAAAATCTGATTAAGCTTTGGTCAGGATGACTAAACAAGATCTTCTCACTTTAGGCAGACAGAAAACAAGGAGCAGAATAAAACAAATGAGGAGTCTGTTGGCTGGGTTGGCCAGCCCCAGAGAGGTAACTGGAGGGTGGGTTTAAGACAGAGATGGAGAAGTGAGCACTGAAGGGAAGATATTGCTTTTACTATTTTATGTGATTTTATCTACCTCACAATTAAGTGATATTTCTAGCGGATTTGATGAAAGTATAAAATTTCAGATAAAATTTGCTAAATAAATTCAAGGCAATGGTAACAATAATATTGCCTTGTGTATAAATGTCATCTTTTGGTGAAGAGTTCAATATATTTCCCCTGTATTAGTTCACCCATCCTCATAAACTCCATGCTTGACAGATGATTGTTATATATTATTTCTACTGTGAAAACTGATGTATATGGCATCTAGTCTTCTAAATACTGCACAACTGTCAAGTGGCATAGTGGGGGCTTAGAACCTGTCTTCAGACTCATTTTCCCATATAACTAACTATATCATCTCTTTTCAACTATTCTTTTTGACAAAATATTCTTTAAGCTTACTTCTCTCATATATCTACCATTACATCCCTTAATTTATTTCTCTGCTGTTTCTGTTCCTGAGGAACGAGGTGAGGGAGGGCATGAACACAGAGACGGCTCCCACCCACATCTGAGCTATATATATATTTTTTGTGATGGGTTTTATTTTTCATATTTTATTTTTTCTTGGTGGCTATCCTAATCTGGCAAAGAAATCATATGGCCCTTGAAAAGGCAGATGCTTTTTTGTGCAGGGAAAAAGAGACAGGGTTCTAGTTCCCTGTTCTGTCTAGCTGTCTGCAGAAACAGTAGACTGAACTTTGAACTAACTTGATCCCTATTCAGAAAAGTCTGAGAATGAAAATTCAGGGGTCCCATTTTCAGTGGTACCCATGAACCAAGTGCTGAGTCATCTCCATAGGTCAAAATGAGCAAGGAACAGAGAAATATTCTTTAACTTAATTCTCCTGTTTTGTGGTCAGAGACATTCCCTCAAAATGCATTATCTAGTTTACTTGCCAAAATCAAGTTTAAAATAGCACTTGAAAAATAACAAATGCTTAACAGAAGAATCCTTTTTTCTCCCTTTTTTTTTTCTCAAGTTTGGCCTTTGTTGGCATAGGGCCTGGGTGGATGCTTGTGCTGTCTATGGAAGATTGTACTTTTTTCTAAATATGTCAACAAAACCTGACTAATTTAGTTTTATTTGAAAATCATTCTTTAAAAACAAACAAATAAATATAAGATCATACCATAGATTTTTTGAATTCTATTTTAAGCAGACTAATGAGCAAGATTCTATGGGAGAATAACCTCGAGCCCAAGTGCTTCTGAGGTCCTTTGGGAGAAGTGATAATTCTTTTAGGCTATTTTGATATGGTGAAGAAAATTATTGCTCTTTTACAAGAAATGGTACCCAAATAGAGGTAGAGTTACCATTGTTTACTGAGTAAAAGGCAGCTTACTCAGCTGGCAAGATTTGGCCTCATATAATTTGGATAAAAATCCAAGTAGGTTTCAAATACTCCCCTTCCTGTAGCTGTGGGCTGACCCATGGGTGTGGTGGGTTAATAGTTCAAATGATGCATTCCTGTACCAGCATACTTAATTTAAAAAAAAAATTTTAATGCCTACTAAGCAAATGGGAAAGGGCTGAAGTTTCAATGACTTCAGCAAGTCTGTTCTTATGCTTTGATACCAGAATGGGGTCAAGCTGATTATGGATCATGACATTTCCAAAGTGACTTTAATGATCATTTGTTAACTACAAAAAGCCTGAACTCCCTTTCTGAGTCCAATTTCTAACTTCTAGGCATTGGAGAAAACTTAAATTAGGACTTCAAACTTAGTTAAAGAGAAGTAGCTCATAAAAACCAGTATAGTCCTAGTCCAGGGAGCTACACTGGAATATCTGATGTATACTTAGAAACTAGAAATAGAGGACACAGGGTGGGGAAAGGGAATTATTAAAAACAATAATAAAACAAAGATATAGGAAAACTGAGCTACAGAGTTGGAAGGGACCCTAGAAGTTGTTCAGGCCACTCCCCAGTGGACCGAGAAACTTTGCCAGAGAACGCCCTCAGTGTAGTCTGTCTTTCAGCATTTGCTTGAAGACCTTCAGTGAAGGGAAGCATGTTAGCCCCTCAGACAGCCCCTTTAATAGTTCTAATTACCAGGAATTCCTCCCAAAATTGAGCCTAAATTTGACCCTTTACAACTTTCACTAATTTTCCCTAGTTCTGAAACCTGAGTCCAAGAGGGGTCTAATCCCTTTTCAACACTGGAAGATAGCTAAACTAAGGTTGACCCTCAGTCTTCTATTCTCCAGTTAAACATCTCCAAATGACTACAATGAATATTGATACTATCTCACGATTTTGAAGCTCTTTACCAATCTGCTTGCCCTCCTTGGTATCTTTTCCAGCTTACCAATGTCTTTTCTAAAATGTGGCATCTGGAACTGAACCTCAATGATCCATAAGTGATCTGACCAGGGCAGAGTACAATGGAACTCTCTCATACTCTGACCAGTGTCTGCTTCTTAGCACAGCGCTGTGTTCTAGACCCTTGTCTCTTCTTTCTCAGAAATTGAATCAGCTCCTATAGGTTGTTACCATCTCTATGCAGGTGGTACCATCTATGTGGATGATTACCAAATCTACATATACAACCCTAAACTCTCTCTTAAGTTCCAGAAGAACTCTCATTAACTACTAGCTACATAGCTTCTCTTGGATATTTTGTGAGCATCTCACACTCCACATTCCCAAATATGGATACTTTCCCTAAACCTTTATCCTCTTATTTACCCAGGTTTGTAACCTCAGAATTATCCTTGACTCTTTGCTCTTATATCCAATCAGTCATCCAGTCTTGCTGATTCTACAGCAGTAATTTCTCTTTATCGTTCCTATATCTACCACTTTAGCACAGGTCTTGGTCACTTCTTTCCTGGACAACTATAACAGCTTCCCAATTCCCCTCCTTGCTTCCACTTTCTCTCTTTTTCAATCTCACTGCTGTACAATGGACAAAATAACCTTTCTCCTATCCAGGTGTGATTTCTGCTCCATTTCAGGGGCTCTCCAAAGCCAAAGAATGAAATAGGAAATCCTAAGCCTGGTATTTAAGGCCCTCTATAGTCCATTCCCCTCCTACCTTTCCATTCTTATTTCTTATGACTTCATTTCATGAACTCTGCATGGTAGTTGAACTGGGCTATGAGCCATACTCTGAACTTGATCTTCTGTCCCCCATTTCCATGCATTTGTACAAGCCATTCCCCATCCCTGGAATGCATTCCCTCTTCATATCCATATCTGAGAAACTTTGTCTTTTTTCAAGGTTCTTATATATGGGAATTGTTCTGAATAATTACTAAATTCCTTATTTTCATGCATGTGATTTTGTTTTTTACTTTTAGCTACCTAATTGTGGGTAGGCATGGAATGAAAAAGAAATAAAACTTTAAATGCAGGAGGGTAACTTACTATTTAAAGGAACTCTATTATGATTACATAGTGAATAAATAATTTTTCTGTTTGTTGCATTTGGATTTTCATATTTGACTTGAATGATATCCTGGTTTTTCTTAATTTGAGTTATATCTGTATGTCAATCCTGTCTTGGAGGGGCTACTATGTTGCAGAAACAGTAATGTAGAAGACATTACCAATTTTATTTGTTTCCATTTGGCTACAACTCACCTTACCAGCCCTGAGAGCTATATGACTCAATTTTTCTTACTTCTGACATCCCTGATTTAACCTCTTTCATATATACTTCAGCAGTCTCAAACATGTATAAGTTCTAACTTTAGCTAATAATGACACTGAGCCAGGCTTTCTAATCTAATGTTTGTGATTATTTGAAGCTCAAGAGCACAATATTCATAGAAGTAAGACCATTGGCAACTTCATTTACTTACCATACAGTAAAACACCCTGGCACCAGCTGCTGTGTGTACCATGGAAATGCAATGCAAGACATTTTGCCAAATTTTTCATTTGGAAATCTGAAATCATTATCTTCAACTCACCAAGTTTTCTACTGGGGAGCATGGGGGACCAGTTTTCTCTTAGAAACTGAGCCATTGGTCAAAGTCAGCTAAATTGGTTAAGGAGATTGGAAATATTATCATGATTGGAAGGAAAGCAGGATAGCTTGAAGAAGGGAGCATAGTACAGTGGGAGAAGGAGGGGAGGCCAATAGAGAAAAGAGGAATGAAATGTCTTGAGACCTCTGTGTCTTAAATGAGACAGAGACATGTTTTTAGAATTGCGACCTCGTTATTTCTCAAGTATATTTACCTCCTCTCTTTTGAAGGCAGGTTTGTCTTCTTGGGATTTTTCTCTTTTAACTTCCACTTTGACCCCTTTTTCTTCTCCCTTTTTCATTTTTTAAGGATGTCAGGGTCATTCATTTTACAATAAACCCTACCCCCTGAAATGGTGTTCAGGCTCTGTGCCATGTGCCCGAGCAATTTTTTTTTTTAGCTGCCTCAGTGATCACACGGCTTTGGTGACAACAACCATGACAAGACCCATTCTAGTGTAATGTGTAATATAGCAAGACATGTGTTTATCTCTTCCCACCCCAAATCTCTCATGTGCCAGTGTTCTCATGGAAGACTAGCATGACATGATATTCCCTGTGGGTGCTGTCAACCTTGTGTAGCTTGGTGAGTTTTTCTCCCACAAATCCATGGCTAGCACCATGCTCACACAGCCTGTGTGAAGGTCTAGGCACAAATAACCTCAGTGGTGAAGCAGTGACAGAAAATTCTCTATGGGGAAATGAACACATCTGGTATAATCGCATGCATAGGCAGAGATGATTTTAAGGCAGCCTTGTAGATTAACCCTAAGAACTTTAATAGCCCACTGACAGTTTTCACCAACCCTCCTTTCCCTTGTCATAGGCAATTTGTATCTAGAGCCATTAATTAGGCAAGACTGGGCCTGGGGCAAATTCATTGGGGTGGGTAGGGGACACAGAAGCCCAGAACACAGGCTCACCACCTAAGATGTCATGCCAGGAGGGGGGAACCCTGTCCCCAAAAGACCCTGGATGGCAAACCCCAGGGGAAGAGCACCATAGTGACGGGACATAGGGGTTAGTGGCCAGGAACAGCTGCACTCCATACCTCTGGAGGATCAGGAGGTGAGGCATGGACAATGTAGTCATTTCCAAGAGGAAATGTATACTTTCTATCCACTCCCACCAGATATCAGCAAATTTAGTCCACCCCAAGCTAGTTACAGCTTTGTGTGCCATTCACATGGTATAGAAGAATAAAATCCACATATGTGTATATGCATACATATACACATATAGATATTTAACTTACTAGACAGTTATAAGTTATTATAGTCTTTCTGCAAGGCTACTTTAAATCTTTGAGTATGGGTCTACATGATGTTAAATAAATGCTTTGGCATTCATTTAAGGTAGGTGCTTATAGAAATGCCCCAACATCAACATTTGCTTGATATCATTAATTAATTAATTAATTGATTGATCCATTTGTTGCCTTTACTACAAGTATATTTCAGACTGGTTGCTTTTGCTGTGGGGATTTCTTTTTTTATTGCAAATCATGGTGTTTGTGGGGTTCCTGTCCTATAGTTTTTCAGAATTTTCTCAAGCGCCAAGTACACAGGAGTGTGAATGTTTCTGACTCCATATTTAGGAACCCTTTGCTCATGTAGACCCATTATGTGTTACAGAACTTGATAATTGGAGCTGTTCAGTGAGAAATGAAGAAAGTTAATTTTACAAAGAATTCGTAAAGAAGCAGAAACAGACAAGTGAGTCTACAACACAGTGCCACCAAAATGACCTGTTCTTTTTAGCTTATACATTTTTCCTTGGCATTCATAATGGTTGATTTCGAAGCAATTAATCTGTCTGCAGATGTTCCAGTTGTTTGGATTAGCAGCAAGTCTAAATCAGATCAACCATTCAGTGATTAATTGATTTGGTGGCTATCTATTACAATGACTGGAAAAAAATGAATAGATTTCCCAAACGTTCACATTGGTGGTACTATATGGACATGGCCCAGTTCTAGATTTGATGTGCATTACATTTCTTGCAAATCACAGGCAATACACACGTGGTGCAAAATGTTTACTGTACCTGAGTTTTTAGGCCAGCTGGTTGAAGTTTATTATCTTGTACTTTCTTTTCATTTACCCATTTTCCTTGTATTTTCTCTTCTCCCTTCCCCCCCTTTATCTGTTTTTCTGTTGCTTTGTCTCTTTTTTCTTCTAACTGCTTTTTATTCATTTGCTCTTCTAGCTTAGCTTTTTCTTCAGCTGCACGTTTCTCCTCTGCTTTTGCCCGTTCCCTTTTCTCTGCTGCTTGTCTTTCTTTCTCCTTAATTCTTTCCCTTTCCTCTGCCTCCTTCCTTTCCTTTTCTTCGGCAGCCAATCTTTTCTCTGCCTCAATTCTCATTCTTTCTTCTTCAGCTCTCCGTTCTTGTTCAGCCTTAATCCTTTCCCTTTCCTCAGCCTCCAACCTTAGCTTCTCTGCCTCAGCCTCCAACCTTAGCTTCTCTGCCTCAGCCTCCAACCTTAGCTTCTCTGCCTCAGCCTCCAACCTTAGCTTCTCTGCCTCAGCCTCCAACCTTAGCTTCTCTGCTTCAGCCTGGTCTTGCTCCTCTACTTTTTCATTACCTGTAAACTCATTTGTATCTACTGTCCTCTCCTCCTCTATTTTAGATTCCTCTGCATAGACCTGACCATTTTCCAATTCTACTACTACTTTTTCCCCTTGGGTTTCTGTTTTCTTTTCTACCGTCACCTCTACCTGATCTTCTTCAATGATTCTCTGCTTGGGCTTCTCTTCTTCCTCTTCCTTCTCTTTTTCTTCTTTCTTGTCTTCTTCAGATTCCCTCCAATCATTCTTCTGGTAGGACTTGGTGATTGTTTCAGTTTCCTCTACTTTGTATCTTTCTTGGCGGATTTCGCTTTTCTCTTCCTTCTCAGAAGTCTCATTTTCTGCCGCATCATTTTGAGCTCTCTGGTTGGATAGTGACAAACTTTCATCTGTTATTGTTGGATCAAACTCCTTCTGGCGCTCCAAAGCTTCCTGAAGACGCTTTTGGCGTCGTTCTTCCCGACGTGCCAACCGCTCCAAGAATGCAGCATCATCACCTCCTTCAACTTGAGTGTTTGATATGGTGGTACTTTTAGTCTCCTCATCACCCACGCTGTACAATATGAGAAAGAAAAATGGCATTCCCATTATTTGATAGTCTGATTCACCAATCCTTTAAATCACTAGCCCTTTGAACTACCATCACCACAGATGTCTGGGGTCATATGTGATCTTCTAGTTTGCTACTGCAACTCTAAGATGGTACCATGTTCCTCTAGAGCATCCCCACAATCTGGGAATGTGGAATAGTAGTATTTAAGGAAGAGCATATTGGGTAAATATGGTATTCCCACTGTCCTGTAGGCTAACAGTATATTTTAAATATATACTATAAGCTCCTTGAGGGCAAAGACTGTTTTGTTTTTGTATTCATAGTGCCTAGTG
This sequence comes from Phascolarctos cinereus, assembly GCF_003287225.1. Classification (NCBI taxonomy): domain Eukaryota; kingdom Metazoa; phylum Chordata; class Mammalia; order Diprotodontia; family Phascolarctidae; genus Phascolarctos; species Phascolarctos cinereus. The sequence continues at coordinate 109,051,261 of NW_027555514.1, forward strand.
CAGGGCCTGGTTCAGAATAGGTGCTTAATTAAATATTTGTTAAAATGAACTGAAGTGAATGTAGCAAATGCTGGAGAATTCTGGGACTCCCAAGGGGTGTCAGAATGTTTGACCCCTACTTTAAGTAAATCAACATTTTTGTGAATAAAGGTGTATGTATCTTAGAAATTTTTGGTTGTCTCTAGGAAATGGAAATAAAAGGGGAAAATGCTCTAAGAAAACAAACTACCTCATGAAGATCCCTTAGCTCCTTCTATCATCAAGGGTTCATGACATAAAGTTAAAAGGGTCACAGTTTAGGATTTTGATGAGCTGATAGCTCTGACTACAGTGTTCTGAATATGCCCCTGAGTCAGAGTTGCTGGCCTTTGTGAGCAGAAACCAAATAGCTCTGTGGTATCAAGAGCTCTGGCCAGAGTTGCAAAATTGTGGCTCACCAAGTTCAGAAACTCCTTCCGATTTTATGATTCCAACCAAGAGTGAACCATCTGAGGTTCAAGTTCACTTATTTTTGACTAAACACAATTTCCCATTTGGAAACAATAATCAAAGGCATGGAAAAACTAGATTTTAAAAATTCCCTGACCTTAGTGCTACCAATCACTACGTACATCCATTAGAAATGCGAAGATTAAATTTCCCTGATGACACTGGTAGTGTATAAATGGTGTTTTTTTTGAAACTGCATGCAGTTTGACTTTAATAATATTTACTGTGCAATTGTATATTAGAGACAAATGTTGAAATTCAATTGTAGCGGCAGCTAGGTGGTGCAGTGGATAAAGCACTGGCCCTGGAGTCAAGGAAAACCTGAGTTCAAACCTGGCCTCAGACAACTTATTAGCTATGTGACCCTGGACAAGTCACTTAACCCTGATTGCCTCCAAAAACAAACAAATTCAACTGCATTTTAAAAAAATCTATATGTATTTGTTAGAAAGAAGTAGAGAGTGATATAGAGATTGATCAGCAGAATAAAGAGAAGATAAAAATTCATATGGCACTTTAAATTTTACAATATGTTTTAGCTACGTTAATTTATTTCAACCTTACAACAACTCTGTAAGGTAGGTACTATTATGATCCTCCCATCTGACAGGAAACTGAGGCAAAACTGGGTTAAATGACTTGCTCAAAGTCATGCAACTAGTATGTGTCAGAGGCAGGATGTGAATCCAGGCCTTCCTCATTACAAGTATGGCTCTCTGGTCACTGTGTTTCACTGCCTCCCTTCTAAAAGGCCACAGTAGCCAGATGAGAACCAAGGTAAGTATTATACATCCTAATTTCTGTTGATAAGTCATTTTGAGTTCACCTGAATTCTAAGCATTTGGAAATCACATAGAAAACCACATACTAAACAGGAAACCGGTCCTTTGTCCCCTCTCTGGTACTAACTAGCCTAAGTGTCAATTAATACTAAGTAACCTTAAGCAATCCAGTTTCCTAATGTTCAAGTTGAATTAAATGGCCTCGATGGGCACTTTCCAAACCTAATGTTCTATGACGATTTGCTGAAATCAGTGTGCTCTGTTACACCTTTGTTTTCCTTGGGAATCAAACACGCAATATAGAGCACAGTTAACTGTAGCTTAAAAACAGTCTATAGTACGCGTCTGAATAGGGCTACCTACGTGGGATACTTGCTGGCACTGAAATAGGTTCAATTTGCAAGACACACTCCCTCTAGAGGCTAGTTCTATCTTCCTGAGACTTGACGAATGGAACTCTAATGCCTACAGATCAGCTACAGTGACACCAGTTAGGGTAGTTTAGACTTGCTTCAGTTGATGGAAAACTGATGTCTCACACTCTTGCATGTTGAGTAGGGCCGGTTTTTTGTTTGGGTATTTTTTTTTTTAACAAAAAGAACATTCGTTATTGCAGCAATACCGTTGGTTGGATAACTCAGCTTTACATAGCAAACGAATTACAATTTGGAGGAAGATTTAAAGAAATAGAACATCCAGCCACTCTACTAACTAAATTAAGATATTTTAAATCCCTTCTTAACTGAATATTGAATAGCAAACATATTTTGACTTGCTTTCTGGAGTCCAAAGGCTTCTCAGGCCATGCATAGCATTTCACTCTTCAGGCCCCGAGAGCAACAACAGCATGAAAACTTTTGACTTCTTCCAGCCTCTTCTGGGCTTAATGTACCCCAAAGATGCTATTTATCAGCTGTGTTATAAGAATGGGGTATCAGTTCCTGCCTGCCTTGGTAGCATTTATGGTATATCTTTCTATTGTTTTTGCTGTTCAGTCATTTTCACTCATTTCTGACTCGTGGCCCCTTTTTCTTGGTAAAGATACTGGAGTGGTTTGCCATTTCCTACTGCAGCTTATTGTACAGATGAGGAACTGAGGCAAAGAGGGTTAAGTGACTTGCCTAGGGTCACATAGCTAGTAAGTGTCTGAGGCCAGATTTGAACTCAGGTCTTCTGGACTCCAGGCCCAGCGCTCTATCCACTGTGTAACCTAGCTGCCCATACCTTCCTATTAGCTCTTGGCTTTTCTTTCACTAGATACTGACTGGCTCTTTTTTTTTCTTTATTCTTCAAGCTGGCTTTTTTTCTTTATTCTTTCATCTTTAATCTTGCCCTCTCCAAAGTCAAAACTGAAAAGGGAAAAAAAGAACTATACTGCCCTGATCCTGATTCATCAGAGAGCCCATGACCACCATCTTCCAATTAGGGCATGCTTAAATGAGATGCCAAGAATTCATAGCCTAGTTAGGTAATGATTACTCCTTTTTGCTTGGCTAACCAGTATTCTCAGTTCCCTTCACTCTCTGAAGTTAGAGATACGACTTTTTAATAAATAATGTCATCAGACCAACGAGCAGTATCAAAGGTGCTTCTTTGAAAACATATCTCCTTCCCTTTCCCTCTCACATTTTCCCCTGCTTCCACCATAGACTTTTTTTATTTTTAAATTTTATTTATTTTATTCTGAACTTAAGAAATAAAAAAAGCATTTCCATAACACAGTAGAATAGAAAAAAAAAGATGATTGTACACAAAACTGCAAATCTATTATGTACAACTTGCTATTCCTTTTAAATATATAATATAATTATCATGTAGCTATTTTTTTTTCTTTTTCTCTCCCCCCACTAACCCTAAAGATGGCTATCATTAGGCACAAATATGTATGTATGTATGTATATATCTCTCTCTCAAATCATTCTTTACATACTCCATCAGTTCCTTCTCTGGATGCAGAGAGTGTCTTCCTTCATATGTCCTCTGTAGTTAATTTGGTTATTTATAACAGTAAAAGTGACTTATTTACTCAAAGTTGTTCTTAAAATAATACCATTACTATATACAATGTTCTCTTCATTCTGCTCATTTCACTATTCATTATTTTATGCAAGTCTATCCGTGTTTTTCTAAGATCATTGAGCTTATCATTTTTTATTGCACAGTAGTATTCCATCACAATAATATACCACAACTTATTCAGCCCCAACTGACAGTCATCCCTGCAATTTCTTGTTTTTTGGCACCACAAAGAGAGCTGCTATAAATATTTTAGAACGTATAGGTTTTTTTTCCTTTTCTCCTAATCATCTTGGGAAACAGACCTAGCAGTGGTAATGCTGGGTCAAATGGTATAGGCAATTTAATAACTCTTTGGGCATAATTCCAGATTTCTCTCCAAACTGGTTTGATCAGTTTCACCAACAGTGAATTATATACATGTAACATATATACCCATAGGTATTATAAAGACAAAACTAAATAGCTCTTGGCAAATAAATTCTAGCTTTTTAGGGGAGAATAATTAGTTGTTAGTTTAAGTAAGACACTGTACCTTGATAAGGTCTCTGAGCTTTGGAAAAATTAAAAAGGTTAGCCTTCTATTAGGAAAAGGCATTCACAATTTTCCTTGAGAAATTTGTTCATATTTTTATTTATCGATGGGCAATAATGACTATAGTAAAGTGAGAAGATATGAAAGAGAAGGTTTAGTTGAAAATAGAAAGTAGAAATATTTACTTAGGCTCGCGAATAAATACCCTACAGAAATTAGCTGAAGTTTCTTTCATTTAACATGTCTATTTGACAAAAATACCAAAATTAAAGAAAAACAAAACAGTTTGGGGTGGGGGTGAAGTCTCTATGACCAGATCAGATTATATAGCAAAACAGATGAGATCAAGTGCATTGAGACCTGTCATTATGAAGTAGCTTGATTGAAAAACAGTTGATTCAGTGGCCATGGGTAAACACCGTCATCCTGAAATTTAAAATCCATGAAATGCTGGAATGCTTTGTTCCAAATAAAGCCTACTCAGTGGACAAACCAGCAAGTTTGACAAGGGCTGCAGTGAGGAATGCATTACCTGTTCTGGGCATTAACGGCCGCCTTCTCGGTCACTTGTCCTAAAGACTCTTCCTCTTCCCTTTGACGAAGCCTCTCTTGGCGGGCTCTGCGGCGACGCTCCCTAGCAGCCTCTTCTTCATCATCGTCATTTCTCTGATGGGCTATTCTGAAAAACACCAATGACACGACCTTGAGAATAAAAATCACCATCACTATTCATTTTCCTTCTCAATGAAAATCAAATCAGTTTGATCATCATTTATTAAACATGCTAGGTGTTTAATTATGAAAACATGATCCCTGCCCTAATGGAATTTACATTTTCATTAGGTGCTTTAGGGTTGGCTTACCTTTCCCAAAACGACATTTTTAAGTTAGCAAGCAAACTATGGACTTCTAAGATGGTTTAGTAAAATGTTACCTCCCAAAGAGTTAGCTTTCGAATGTTTCAAACCAGTCTATTCTTCCCTCTCATGTACATAAACCACATGAAACAGATAGAAGAACAAAATCATCATTCTTTAGTATTGGTCTCTGTAATGTAGCTTTGACTCAAGTGAGAGCTTCTAACATGTTTGTTCTTGGATGCATCTCTTTGGATTTTGTCTTGGAGCAGAATCATTGGGATCACAGATTATGCCTGACATATCAGAGATAGGAATATTACTTGGTTTTTAGTTCTTAATTTGCCAGCCTTTCACTCATGGATTACAATTTCTTTTATTTCTTGAAGTGTAGTTATTGTTCCTTTCTTGCTCTTCCATCTCCTGTTTCCTGCACCATCCACATACTTTTATTCCTTGTTCCAGTCCACAATGGTCTCTTGCCCCAGCAGCCAAGTGGTTGTCCAGGGCAACCTTTGTCAGGAAGGCAGAAAATCCCCAAAGACATAAATACCACCAGTCTATTTTGTCCTGCCTAAAGTCTAGATTCAAATTCATGCATCCTGATGTGATGAACTTAATGATTTCTTCTACTTGATCTTGGCTTGAACTGGCAGTGACCCTCTGGTTTTTGCAGAAGAGGACACGGTTAACTGTTAGGGGACTATAAGTTCAGCAACAGATTGAGGCCAGACTGTGACATGATTTTATATTGCTCTCTACACAGGTTAATAAATGTCTTGGGCTGCAAATTAAACAGTGTAAACAGGTGTCAGCAGCTGGATCACCAACTTTTTATTCACTCTTATTGCTGACTATTCAAAATGTTTGTTTCTTGAGGGAAATGTGCAATACCAAACCTCCTGTTTGGATTCTCAATGAGTCATTTCCACTTGGATTCACAGAAACCCTGCAGATTGGCTTTCAGTGACTCAAATACATCTACTTTACCCTCACCTTTACCCTTTGTTTTTTCCAAGTCCCATTCCTCCAATCAATTTTGACCACACTTGCTAATACTTTACCCTCACCTTTACCCTTTGTTTTTTCCAAGTCCCATTCCTCCGATCAGTTTTGACCACACTTGCTAATACTGTTATTCATCATGACCTCTTCTATGCCAGAATTTCAGAAGCTCACTACTGCTACAAAACCAAACACACAAAAATCAACGAAATTCTGAAGTCTAACGTTCAAAGCTTCTGTCAAATTCTTCCTTCCATATCTATTAAGCTGGCACTCTCTCTCTCCTCCCTCCTTCCCTCTCTCTCTGTCTCTCCTCCTCCCTCCTTCCCTCCCTCCTCTATCATTCCTTCTCCTTTCTCTTCTCAAAAATTACCCCCTCCACTTTATTTCTTTGTGTAGATCATAGAATTCCTTTAACTGATACATTTAATTAAGAAGGTAATCATTTCCCAGCAAACATTTTGCCCACTACCTTCTCTTAAAAAAATGAAGTAAAACAGTCTCATTAGAGATTAGAACTGACAGCACATGCAATATTCAGCTTTTATGGTTTACTATTTCTTAGCAGAAGCATATTTTAACATTAGTCATTTGGGATGAACGTTGGTCTTTGTTAGCCAGATTTTTGTCTCCTTATCCTTTCTTGAACCCTTCTTGGTTATTCCACCTCCATGTCTTTGGGGATATTATTCTTATGTCTGAAGTGACTCTCACTTAATTTTTACCAGTTCACATGCATCACTTTCAAGACTGGAATCAAGATTGATTTTTAAGATATAATCTTTGACTAACTTCACTCCACTTTGATTACTCTCTTCCTTGTCACTCTTCCTCCACTTGTGTATATTAATATGCACAGAATAGAAATTTCAGAGTTGGAAGAGGCCTCAGGGTAATCGAACATTAACTGAACAACATATCTACCAAATGGTCTTCTTGCCTTTACTCCTCCACTAGACCATGAGATCCTGGAGAGCAGGAACTGTCTTTTGCCTTTCTTTGTATCCCCAACTCTTAGCACCGTGCCTAATAAATGCTTGTTTCATTGACTACTCGAAGACCTCCAGCAAATTGAGGTAGTCAATTTTACTTTTAGATAGCTCTCTTAGCAAGTTTCCCCTGATGTCAAGTCTAAATTTGTTGGTTTTTTTGCAACTTCTAAAAAGTTGTAAGTCTAATCCTTCTTCTAGGTGACATTCCTTCAAAGGCTAGAAGAGAATCCTTATGTCCCACCCTGCCCTAAATCTTCTCTTTATAAAAGCTAACTATCCCTAGTTTCTTCGACCAGTGCTCCTAAGGCATGACCTGGATGGAGGCTTTTCACCATCCTGTTGGCCCTCCTCTGATCGCTTTTCAGACTATCAATATCTTTGATCTATGGCAGTGAGTTATAGTAGAAAGAATGCTGGATCTGGAGTCATAGGACCTGGGTTCAAATCCATCAGTCTGTAAGCATTTATTAAGCACTTACTCTGTGCCAGGCAATGAGAATACAAAGACAAAAGTGAAACAGTCCCAGTCCTCAAGGAGCTTACATTTTATCAGGGATCTAAAAGTAACATATTAGAAACCACATTAGACTCTAATGTACATGAAGCCATTGTTAATTTATTATATAACTTTTAATAACACTCTAGAGATGATAACAGTGTGTAATAATGGTAGCCTTGTCCCCAAACTCTGTGTAATACACACAGTAAGACCCTGAATAACCCTGAGCAATCAATCAATAAGCACTTATTAAGTTCCTACTGTGTACCAGACACCCTAAGCAAAACACCTAAATTCTCTTGTCCTAAATTTTGTCATCTGTAAAATAAGAAGGTTGGACCAAATAAATGACCTCTGAGGTCTCTTCTAGAGAAGAGACTCCTAGAACCATCTTAAAATGTCACATCCAGAACTAAAATGCTTCATACTACATTGTCCCATGTTTGCGTTTCACTGTGGGACTTTTCTCTAGTTTTCACATGTGCTTAGCACCTGTCTCTCCCTCCTCCTCCCACTAAAGCATTAATTTCTTGAGGGCAGAACTCCCCCGCCCCCCAATCGTCTTAGTGCTTAGTACAATGTCATGTATAGAGTGAACACTCAATAAATGAATATGATCGAATGATTTGAGACCTAACATAAAGGAAATACTCATAGATGGCCATCACATTACTCAGTCTGTTGTAAAATCCCATGATGCAACTGATTTTAGGATTCCCATAGCACAGCTGAAACTGGGACTTTTCAATAGCACTCACTTGACTTTAAAAAAAAGTTATCTTTTTGGCTTGGCACTGTGGATACAACCATGCACACAGTACAATTTCTCTCTCAGGCAGTGGGAGATACAATAGTCACTATTCCTTCAAGAAGAAGAGACTACCTTCTCCACCAGAACTTTATGCAAAAGCCTGGGAGCCAAGTTGGAATTTGATCAAGATACAGAACAATGACACGGGATCCTTAATGTAAATGAGCGATAAAGCAACCTTTGTTCTAAGCCTCATCTGAAAGATAGTAGGTATCTGAAAGATACCTATCTGGTTCTCTATATGTCATATTCAATATCTGACAGGCTACTTAACATTTAAAATATCATTTAAAAAATCAAACTAATCTTTAATTTAGTTCTTCCCTGTTAAACTGTAGTAAAAAGTTGCTTTATCCACTCTTCTATCACCTAGCATATGTTTGTATCTGTAGTACAGTGATAACAGATATTCAAAATGGTGACCCTGGAACCCAGAAAGATCCTGAGTAACTTCTGAATCACTGAAGAAAGATTAAGTTTAGCATAGCTGTGGTGTTAAGTATATCTTACTATATTGTAAGTCTTTGAAAATTAGTAATCCTCATCTGGCATGTATGGTAACTCACTATTAACTAAAGTGCTGACTAACCAGAGTATCCCATTTCCTGACCATGCTGGACAACAAAGAGATTACTGTATTTTCTTTCTTGGGAACTGTCCCCCTACCAATTCGCTTACTTCTTAGTGTTAAGAGAAGAGCATGATCATTCTCTCTGCAGGGCAGCAGTGCTGCTAACCTTAGAAATGGTTCAGGAGAGAAGGGGATGACCTAAATCTCCTTCCTTGGAGAGCTCTGGGACTCTGTGGGGGCCTTGAGGAGGAAAAGGAGATGGGATTGGCACCTCACCATTCCCAGAACCACAACTTTAAGACTCATATTTCCAGGAAAAACAAAGGCTGATCCCTATGATGGATGATTTTCCTTAGAACACTATAGTTTTCTTACAGGAAAGACATCTCAAGACCTTAGGAATATAGAATTCTACTGTCTCACTGTGTTTTAAGTTATAAGATAATTATATCAGGTTCTGTGGCTGGCAGCTAGAATGCTCAGATTTATGAAATGTTATGTGGCTAGCAAGTAAGTGAGAACTTTGGGGAGTCTGGCTCTCTCAAATGAGGTAGGCTAAAGGAATCCTTCTATATTGAGCAAGGAGAAGAGACAATTGGTGAGGAAGCTGCTTGAATAAGATGGTTATTCCCTATTTGGCATATTTGCAGGTGTATACTTCCTTAGTCTTCAAATACTTTTCAAGACTCATCCGATGGATAAAGAAAAAAGGCAAGATTCTCTCTCCTTACAAGCTCACTTCCAGTGCATGGCTCTTTGTTTTGACTTCTGTTTGTATAGTTTGGTGGGATCCCTGTAGCTTGAAGAAAGCTTCCTTTTACTTCTCTCTCTCTCTCTCTCTCTTTCTCTCTCTCTCTCTCTCTCTCTCTCTCTCTCTCTCTCTCTCTCTCTCTCTCTCTCTCTCTCTCTCTCTCTCTCTCTTCCTCCACCACATCTCCTCTCTCTCTCTTGCCTTTTTCTTCCCCTCTCCAGCTTGCTACTTTTTCTACTGGCTAGAGACTCTTCTGGTAATCCTAACATAAATGCAATGCAAATATCTCAGTAACAGAAGAGGTCTTATTTCTATTTTAGTTAGGAAGAAATGAGAAGGATGTGTGAAGGGCATTTTCCCTGAGGAATATATTTTCTTTTAATGTTTAGAAGAAGACCCAAAGGGATGGACTCACGGACATAGGAAAACAAAAACAAGAGAAATGAGAGGGAGGGGTGTGGGAACAGTGTTCAGGCCTTTGTCTGCTTTCACTTTAACTATTGTAAAATCTTTCTAACTGATCTGCCTCTATCCTCCACCTTCTTCCCCAAGTCCATCTGCCAAAATAATCATGTGACCATGTCACACTCGTGCTTGAGATCTTTCAATTGTTTACTGTTACCTAGAAGATGAACTATAGACCCTTACCCCATCATTTAATGTCCTTCACAATCTGATTCTAATCTGCCTTTCTACACTTATTTCATTCACATCCTTCCCTCTCACATATACTACACACTTGTGAAACTAGAGCACCAGCTGTTCCTTGAGCTCTGCAGGCCTTTTCCCATATGCCTGGATTCAGACTATTCTCTGTATCTAGAATGCAGTTCTTCCTCATCTCTGCCTGTTAAAAACACAACTCTTCCTTCAAGATTCAGTTTAAATGTTACATCCTCCACCAAAACCCCTTGAGTCTTCCAGATGAAAATGTTCTCTTCCTCCTTAAATTTTCCTAGGGTACCTTCTAAGGCTCTTTTCTACGTTCTCTCTTTTATTAAGTCTCATTCCCCACCTTGGGGAATGTAAATCACTTAAGGGCAGGTACTGCCATTTTTTTCCCCTTCTTTGGGTCTCCCCCATTTGAATATAATAGACATTTAATACACAGTTTGTTGGGTTGAGTTGAACTGAAGGGAGACTTGGAAGCCAGTTGGATGGAAGAAGCTTCTGATGCTATCCCCAGTCTTGTCACAAGAAATTTGCTTTCTTGGAGTCTAAGTGCTGGACAGACCTAGTGCTAAAACTATTGTGGCTGATGCACTTTAAGAAGGACCTTTATTTCTCTATCTGTAATGATTTTGTCCCTCTGTCTGGCCCTGTCTTATGTACATCATAGTGCACTTAAAAATGTAAGAGACCTCTCATGCAGTTAAAAAAGGTACTTGTTCATCATTTGGAAGCCAAATAACCCAGTCATATTCCTGTTATTTATTTCGTTTTCCATATGTAATACCCTCTGTCCCTCCAGTCCCAAATGATCTATTTCATAATCAGCAATGTGCAAGCTGATTTTTTTAACCCATCCAAATAGCTCTATACATTGCTTGGAAGGCCTCAGCACAAATTTCAGGCAATGCTATGAACATGAGGGAAAATCCTCAGCTACTGAAACATGTAATCTTTGCCTTCAACATATATTGCATGGACAATAGTTAAAAAGGAATCTGTTGGACTCCTTCTAGGCTCTAAGATGTAATTCTCTCAATATGGAAAGCCTGTAAAGTGTTGCAGTTTGGATTCATGCAAAAACAGTTCCTAATTTCAGTTATTTTAATGTGGATATTTTAAGTATGTAGCATTAAGAAAACAAAGCCTTTATAAGTCAGAAAAAAAGGAAAACTGGGAATCCTCTGACAGGTATTGAATCTACTATTAATTATTAACCATAGGTAGAATTATTAACTCAGAATAGACTAAAAGAAACCAGCCTTAATTTTTAGTAGGAAAACTTTGGTTAGAAAAAAGGGGTGGGGGGAGATTTTCTGATTTTATAGATCTTTGAATACAAGAAAAAACATTAACAGCTGACATTTACATATGAATTTAAAGTTTATAAGATGCTATATATTATCTTTTGAATTACATCATATGTTATATAATTAATATATCTCATTATTATAAAATAAACCTATGAGGTAGTTATTTGAGATATGTAATCTGAAGTTTAAAGATGAGGATGTTGATTGACCTGTTAGGTTAATTGACTTGTCCACTGTCTCAAAGCTTATACATGTCAAAGGAGTGATTTGAATTCAGGTCTTCTTAACTCCAAGTGTAGCATTTTATGCATTAGAACTTCCTTCCAAACACAGGACAATTGAACACATTTTTTGGGTGTTTTAAATGAAACCTTTTCTTAGAAACCTTTTCTCCTCACTTTAGGACATAGTTTCTTACATAATTTTGATTCAACTGTTGGTATTCTTCTAGAGAAATGCCCAGAACAGCAAGCTTTGTGTTAAGTCTGTATACAAAGAGAAATGTGTTCTGTTTATATACATAGAATCACTACTATATAACTGCAGCATTTAAGCTATGGGAAAGAAAAGTTGAATGTTTTGAAACCCAGATATTTTTCCCCCTTTCCCCCCAGTACCAAACTGGGCACTATATTCTATCGATTCTTCTTTTGAAATGCTCCTCACATCTGTCTCCACCAATGATAACGTCAGGACAGACATTACATCTGCTCCCAAAGGGGGAGCTCTACCTCCTTGCCCATCTTGACTTTACTCATGAATCCCACTACTTATGAATACCATGTTCAGTTACATGTTACTTGTGGACCTACATAGGTCTTAGTTCTCCTACTAGACTGTAATGATGATGATGATGATGATGATGATTAAGAAAAGTCACATTTATAGAGTACTTTATATCTTTCAAAATACTTTTCTTGCCAATGTAAACTCTTCAAGGAGAGAAACTACCCTATACGTTTTTGTATGTATGTCTCCCATAGCCATGACATGGGACTTTGCACACAGTGAGCCCTCAATAAAAATTTGTTGAAAGAATGGGGTGCTTCAAGCATTTACCTTGCTTTCATTTTCATCTTAAAAATAGTGATTCTAAAAGAAAAGTGATTTTTTTCTTTGTGTCATCCCTCAAACCACAACTTAACATAACTTTAACCACAGGGTTATTGCTATATTAGGCACATACTTTCCACTATTACTTCACCTTCAGCTAAAGTGTTTTTTTCTTGTTATACGGTGGGCCGAGGGCTATGTAAAAAAGGGAGCTGCTTGTGGCTCAGTACATAGGATTAGACACAATGAGGAGCATCTTTTAATATGGCTTTTCATATTCTTGCAATATGTTGAAGATTGACAGTTTCATCAGCGTGGAAGGGCTCTTTCTACCGGTGTGGATCTCAAGCCTTCTGTGACTTGATAGATGGACTTCAAGAACTGGATCATATAGGGGAAGGAATTGTGGGAAGGTGGCAGAATGTGGAAGGAAACTACCTGGCTCTCAAAGATTGTGCCACAAATAAAATTATGCCTCAGAATAAATTTTAGAGCAGCAGAAATGATTAAAAGTCCACGTGAAGCAGTTCTCAGACCTCTGGGGGTGGTGGTCTGGCCTGACTGAAGGGCAGATAAAGCCAGGCAGATCCTGGACAATAGACAAATAGTAAGCCTTGGGGGCAGCCGTGTTGGAAGAACACTACCTTTGGGAGCTTTCACCCAACAGATGGTGTGGGGGTTGGGTACCTGATCAAGGGAAGATTGTGGAGGCCCTTCACTGGTGCTAGATGCAGGGTTCAGGTGCACTGAGCAGGCGGAGTCCCAGGCTATGGCTGCTGGCAAGGAGGAGTGAGCACAAACTGGTGAGTGCTGGTGGGGCCCTGCTGGTTGTGACCACTGGCAGGAGAATGGAGTCCCTGGTTTCTGTTCTAGGGTAGAGGGGCAAGCTAAGGCTTGCATTGCCCTGAGGGATGGCAGAGAGTAAGAGCATTTGCGGTGGCACCTGTGCTGGTGGGGCGGGGCTGGTCCGGTTTCAGGGGCAAAGAGGAGTACCTGAGGTTACTTAAAACCAAGGTATGAGCCAGGGGAACGGTGACCACACCAGCCTTGGATTATAGAATGTTGGAAAAATCAAGAGGCCAAAGACCCCCAGATAGAACTCAGAAAACAACACAAAAAACTTTAGGTTTGAGACATTACCCCCCACTTCACAGAAACAGAGCCTGATTTTAACATAGCATTAACAGCCAACAATGTTAAATAAAAATGAGTAAAGAAGAGAGAAGGAACCCAACCATAAATAGCTACTATGGTGAAAGAGAAGATCAGAGTTCAAACTCAGAAAACAAAACAGCTTCCTGTAAAGCTTCAAAGAAAAATATAAAGTGGTCACTAGCTCAAAAAAAATTCTTAGAAGAGCTTAAAAGGGGCTTTAAAAAATCAAATAAGAGAGTTTGAAGAAAAAATGGTAAAAGAAATAAGATTAATGCAAGAAAAGCAAGAAGATTATGAAAAGAAAGTCAACCATTTGGAAAAAGAGATCCAAAACCTTATCAAAGAAAATAACTCTTTAAAACTTAGAATTGGGCAAGGGGAAGCTAATGACTTAATAAGACATCAAGAAATAATAAAGTCAAAAGAATGAAAAAATAGAAGAGAATATGAAATATCTCATTAGAAAAACAACTGACCTAGAAAACTTATCAAGTACTATATGAAAGTTATGGTTTTTAAAAAAAAGAGTCATAGAGTTTCCTACCCCGAATTCTAGACACTATACTTCAAGAAATTATTAAAGAAAATTTTCCTGATGTTCTAGAACTAGAGAGTAAAATAGAAATTGAAAAAATCTACTGATACTTCCTGAAAGAGATTTCAAAATGCAAACTCACAGGAATATTACAGCTAAATTTCAAAGCTCCCAGGTCAAGAAGAAAACGTTACAAGCAATTAGGAAGAATATTGTGGTGCTACAGTGAGAATAACACAACATTTAGCAGCTTCCACATTAAAAGACCAAAGGGCATGGCTGAAAGATATGTTACACTGGAGGGGAGGATAGGGTGGGGTTTGGTAGGACTCCTTCTTATCCTATTGTTCCAAATAATTTATTTAATATTGGAATTAGTTGATCTTTAAAGGTTTGGTAGAATTTACTTGTGCTTTTAACTTAGGAAGCTCATTTATGGCCTGTTCAATTTCTTTTTCTAAAATAGGTTTATTTAGATGTTTATTATTCCATTTCACTTAAACTATTAGATTTATTGGCATAAAATTGGGCAAAATAACTTCTAATTGCTTTAATTTCATCTTCATTAGTGTTATATTCACCCTTTTCATTTTTAATACTAGTGATTTGGTTTTCTTCTTTTTTTAAAAAAAATCATATTAACCAGTAGATTATCTATTTTATAATTTTTTTCATAAAACCAACTCCTAGATTTATTTATTAATTCAATATAATTTCTTATATTCAGTTTTATTAATCTCATCTTTAATTTTCAGGATTTCCAATTTGGTGTTTAATTGGAGATTTTTAATTTGTTCTTTTTCTAGTTTTTTTTTATTGCATACTCAATTCATTGATCTATTTGCTCCTTCTATATTTTATTGATGTGAGCATTTAGAGATATAAATTTTCCTCTGATTAGTACTTTTGGCATTCCATAAGTTTTGATATGTTGTCCCTTTATTATTTCATCAGAACTGGTTTAAAGAAGGAATAATATATATATATTTAGTAGGGTATAGAAGTTTTCTTATAGAGAAATACGAAGGCAAGGGAATAGGATAAGGGAGGGAATCTTTGAAAGATTTTCAAATTAAGAATTAGGAGGGCAAAGGTATAGGCTAAGGGAGGGAATTTTAGAAGGGTGTGCAGATTGGGGAGTAAGTGGTCAGAAGTAAATTAGATTTCTGAGGAGAAACAGGGTGAAAAGAGAAAGTGAGAAAGATGAATAGTGAGGAAAAATAAGATGGAGGGAAATATACAACTAGTAATTATAACTTTGAGCATGAATAGGATGAACTCACCCATAAAATGGAAATGGATAGGAGAATGGATCAAAAACCAGAACCAAACAATGTGTTGTTGATAAGAAAAACATTTAAAAATGAAAGACGCACAGAGTAAAAATAAAGGGCTGAAGTAGAATTTATTATGCTTCAGCTAATGTAAAAAAAGCAGGGGTAGCAATCATGAGCTCAGACAAAGTTAAAGCTGAAATAGATTTAATTAAAAGAGATAAGCAGGGAACCTACATTATGCTAAAAGGTACTATAGATAATGAAGTAATATCAATACTAAACATACATGAACAAAATGCTATATAGCATTCAAATTTTTAAAGGAAAAGCTGAAAATAGATAGCAAAACTACAATAGTGGGAACCTCAACTTTTCCCTCTCAGAACTAGATAAATCTAGCAAAAAAAAATAAGTAAGAAGTCAAGAAGATGAATAGAATCTAGATATGATCAACATCTGGAGAGAAATGAATGGAAAAGAAAGAAATACTTTTTTTTTTGGCTAGGCAATGGGGTTAAGTGACTTGCCCAGGGTCACATAGCTAGTAAGTGTCAAGTGTCTGAGGCCTGATTTGAACTCAGGTCCTCCTGACTTCAGGTCCAGTGTTCTATCCACTGTGCTACCTAGCTGCCCCAAATATACCTTTTTCTTAGTGATACATGGCACCTTTACAAAAACTGACCATGTATTAAGCCATAAAAACTTCATAGTTAAATGCAGAAAAGCAGAAATGTTAAATGCATCCTTTTCAGATTATAATGCAATAAAATTACATATAATAAAGGACCATAGAAACACAGATTAAAAATTAATTGGAGCCTAAATAATCTAATCTTAAAGAATGAGTTGGTTAAAGAACAAGTCATAAAAACAAAATTTTTTATTAAAGAGAATGATTAAAAAAAAGCAGAAAATTGGGAACATTTTTATAGTTTCTTAGATAAAGGTCTCATATTTCAAATACATAGAGAACTTTGTCAAATTTGTAAGAATATGAGCCATTCCCTAATTGAGAAATGGTCAAAAGATATGAACAGGCAGTTTTTGGAGGAAGAAATCAAAGCTATATACAGTCATGTGAAAAAATGTTCCAAATCATTATTGATTAGAGCAAGTCCCCCACCTCTGGATTAGAGAAAAGCGAATTGAAACAACTTTGAGATACCATCTAATACATATCAGATTGGCTAAAATGATAGAAGGGGAAAATGACAGATGTTGGAGGGGATGTGGAAAAATTGCAACATTAATACACTATTGGTGGAACTGTGAACTGATCCAATCATCTCTGGAGAGCAATCTGGAATTATGCCCAAAGACTCATAAAACTGTGTATGCCCTTTGATTCAGCAATACCACTCTTAGATCTGTTTCCCAAGGTAATCAGGGAAAAAGGAAAAGAACCTACATGTTCCAAATTATTTATAGCAGCTCTCTTTGTGGTGGCAAGGAAGTGGAAATTGCCTATCAATTGGAGAATGGCTGAATAAATTGTGGTATATGATTGTGATGGAATACTACTGTGCCATAAGAAATGATGAGCAGATTGATTTTAGGAAAACATAGAAAGACTTGCAAAAGAGTAAAAATATCAGAACCAAGAGAACATTGTATATAGTAACAGCAATATTATTCAAAGAGTAAATGTTAGTGGCTAAGCTATTCTGAATTATATGAACGTTCAAATCAACTACAAAGGACCTATGAAGGAAAGTGTTATCCACCTCCAGAGAAAGAATTGGCGTATGTAACTCTGTATTGTATAGTTTCATATATAAATCTGTGTCAAATGTTGGCCTTCCCTAGAACAGGGTAGGGAGGGAGGAAGGGAAACAGATTAGAACTCAAATATAACAATAATAATAACAACAACAAAATAACTGCTGTGTCTGAAAAATCAATCACTTTGTAGTCAACCTTATTACGAACTTCTTTGGACTTAACAAGGCTGATCTTGAGTCATTCAGCTCATCACTAAGTCCTTGCTGGAAGCTTTTCCATCTTAGTAAGCACTGAAAAGTTTATATTCTGCTGACACAGCCTTTGGGAACCCAGGTCATCTTTATTCCATAGTGAAGCATCAGTAGCACAATGAAGGATGATTTTTTTTAAAAATGCACATACTTTTGATGCTAGAAAATTTTGCCGGTGCAGAATAATTAATTTTGTTGTATAATGGTAAGGGCTCAAAGTCTCTAAACAATAGTAAAACTTAGAGGGACGTGATTTTTAAAATTTGCCTAGGGCTCACAAATATATTGTTCCAGATCTGATATCATAAATCACATAGTATCAAGGCATTTATTATCCCTACTTTTGCAAAAAGAAAAAAAACAACTGAAAATACCCTGACGCTATTAGATTTTTCAAGGGAGAGTTCGTCAGATGTAACTGAATATCTTTTGAATCTAGATTATGTAACTGAATATCTTTTGAATCTTGATTAAGTAACTGTTATTTTTATTTTTTCAAAAAATATTTATTTGATTATTTTAAAAAGATTTTTTAAAAAGGAACATTTTCAAAGACTCTCAAGTCTCTTCTGAGTACAGTTATCCCTTCCACATCATGACTTTCCCCATTGAAGTTTTGATATATCATGGGTTGGTATAAGAAATTAAATGGGAATTTTGGGGAGTTTTGCAGAAGCCGTAGACAACACATGAAGGCCAGTATGACACAGAAAAAGTTTAGAAATTCAGAAATGCATATTACACACACACACACACACACACACATAGTATTGTATAATATCAACATATTTTATCTTTTAATACCATAATAATCCAGACTTCTTCTCTGTATGAACAGAGGAGAAAAACATTTGATGTAGATTTTTCAGATATGGGGGGGGCATAGCACCCTAACCCCCACAGTGTAGAAGGGATAACTGTACTAGATTTGGAATTAGAAGACAGAAGCTCAAGCCTGGATCCACTACTCATTAGGCCTTCGGGCCAGTCACTAAATGTGGAATCTCAGTTTTCTCATCTTATCTCACCTGAAAAATGATCAGCTAGTATAGGGATATTTGAGTCTGAAACCTGACTCGGACCTCCTAGCTGTGAAATCCTGGCCAAATTACTTAACTTCTCTCAGTCTTAATATACTCATTGGTAAAATAGGGATAATAATAATAATGATGACACCTATCTCATAGGATTATTGTGAGGTTCAAATTAGGTAATATATGTAGAGGCTTAGCAAACCTGGAAAGTATATGAGATAAATGGAAAAAGCTCTTTGCCATCATAAGGGGTTATATAAATATAAGAAATTATTACATACTATATAAATATAAACGTTATTATGCTGTCAAATGGAACATTCTAGGTGTGGAAAGACTGTTCATCCTAGAAGCTAGCTATCTGTTTTGCCAGATTTTGCTGGCAAGAATTGATTTCACTTACTCCTTCCCTCCTTTCTTTTCATTCTTCTTTACTTTACCAATCTCCCACCCTTCCTTCCTTCCTTCTCCCTCTCCCTAACAAACAAAAAATACCTTAAATTCTCTCAAAACCCAGCCTCTATTTGTTACTGTCTGGTGTTCTAGCTTTTGTAATGGCCTTGCTTATCTGCTGCTGGTCTGTTTGTTTTATGAAGGGAAGTATCAACTGAGAGGTGGGATTACTGATTCCTGGGACCCAGTTGGTTTAATTGGAGCATTCTACTTAAATGTTTCCTGAAGCTGCCCCATTTCTTACTGTTTAAAATGGACATAATAAAATACCACTAGGAACCAAAATTGATGGTTTGCTGGCAAATAGCATTGTTATATAGACATGGTCTTAATTATGTTCCCATCAAAGGATCTCAACCAGCCGTCCACTATTTCCTTTATAGGAGGCTCACATGAAGTTAGATTGACAACATCCTACAGTCATAAGGGTTTTTATGGCAATAAACTATGATATGAGAAAAGATGGGGCTTCCAGCCAAAGCAGAAAGATAAACAAGACTGGGGAGGGAGCAAAAACTCTAATTGAACCTATATACACACAGAATAGTTCTGAGAACTATGAACAATTGTAACTTTCAGTTGATTCTGCCTCCACGGTTATCAAGCTCATTGGAAAGAGTTCTAGGAATGGTCTTACCATCATGGCGGGAAGAGTTTTAGGAATGGTCTTACCGTCATGGTGGGAAGAATTCTAGGAATGGTCTTGCCATGGAAGAGTTCTGGGAATGATCTTGTCATCATGCATGTAAAACTGTAGGCAGGGGTCTGCTGGTAAATGTTTAACAACTGGTTCTCCTATATGACATACTTTTAAGTTTAATCTGCGTTATTAGTATTTTCTCCATTACTTTCTCAAGTTTAGACAATCAACAAAATAATAAATCAAGCTCTGATTTGTGTATTTGCTGATTTCCAAGTGGTAAGTACTTGTACTGAAAATTTAATAATTCTTAGGAGCCGGCTCAAGCTGGCTCCAGCCCACCCTTCCTTCTAAACTTAGAAGTAGGTCTTTTCATATTGTAGTAAAATGGTTAGGATTTGAAGCTAGGTCCTCTGACTTCAACACTAGACATGTAGTCTCAGAAGTATATTTCTGAGCCTATATATACAACCATCGGATAACTGAAAATGACTGACTCATTCTATTTTGATATAAATCTTTTCATTTTAAAAATGCTCTTGTCCCTGCATTCACCGTTATTATTACCTAGAATAATCCATGTTTTGATAGCACTGAAAAGATTTACAAAACTTTCCTTCCAACACGAATTAGATATCAGAAGCATTCTGATCCTCATTTAACAGAAGAGACAATTAAAGCTTAAAGGAATCCTTGGATAATAGATTTAGAGCTGGAAGGTGCCTCAAAGGACAAATCATCAAATTTAGACTTGTGCTGGAGACGGTTCCAACCAGCTCATGGGAGTCAATTGCTAAATTTTCATTGTGAGGATTTATACCTCTGAAAGCAGCAAATACTACAAATCCTAGCTTGACTTACTGTTTTATTGAGTATCTAGGTTTAAGAAAATAAGATTTAAAACATAGTTGTTGTTATTATTATTTTTACCACCACCACCACCACCACCACCCCTCCTCTTCCTCCTTCTTCTCTTCCTATTGGACTGTCCTTAGGAAAAATTCTATAATTGAATAACTGAATTCTCTTTTCTTCTGTGAAAGAAAGAATATTCAAGTGAGAAAGAAAAGTGTCTGTGCTCTAATAAAATCCCAGCTTAGGAGGATATAACCACACTGTTGAAATGTCTTCTTTGATGTCAAACAGATGAGTGATTTCTGTCCATTACTCATAGTAATTCAATTCAACAAACATTTATTAAAAGTACCTATGATACTCAGGATAAGGAGGAGCCTGGCATAGTGGATAGAGGGTCAGAGTTGGAGTCAGGAAGACCTGAGATGAAATATGCTCCCTGGATGCTTGTGAACATATTTTTAGTACTCAGATATGCCACATATGGTAAGATTATGCGATGTTGTGGAAAGAACACTGGCTTTGGAGTTCAAAGACCTGGGTTTGAATCCTGTTTCTGCCATTTAATACTGGAGTGACCTAGGGCAAGTCACTTTATTTCTCTGGGTCTCAGTTTCCTAATCTGTAAAATGGGAGGATTAGATTAGATGGCCTCTGTGGTTTTTTCCAGTGCTGACATTCCATGGTCTAAATAAATTCACAGCCCGGGACATAACTGTTTAACAAGGTCAAAAAAATCAAGGTAAGACTAAATAGAAGTAAATTGCTTACACTTAGCATCTTGTGGTTTCTTTCCTGACTACTCACTTCGTCTCCTACCTACCCTGATTCTTTTAGTCAATTGTCTCCTGTCCAATCCAACTGTACTCTCCCTAGCCATGGGCCCACTTTTCCTGACTCTACCTCTTTTTAAAATGCTATGCCTATATAACTAGAAAGACACAGTGTAGGGGAAATACACAGAAGGTTGGTCCTGGAGGGAGGAAAAAAAACAGTTCAAATCCTGCCTCTGACACATACTATCTATGTGACCATGAGCAAGTCACTTTATCTCGCAGTGTCCCAGACAATTCTCTAAAACTATAACTTATAGATCAGTAGCTGATCTGTAATGGAGTCTCCATGCCAGAAGTTCCTTATGGAAATAAAACTGTACCAATGAAATTATAGTTCTTAGATTTGAACCAACATAACCCTTAGCTATAATTTTTAGTGTGAAATATTATGCATTGGAAAGTGTACACATCTCAAATGAGAAGAAGTCTTTATGTGATTAGACTTAGTGTGCACCAAAAATTCTGTATTAATTACCTAAAAGGTCTTAATTTCCCATTTGGGTCTCCAGAGTCCCTCTCAGTCTCCACAATATGCAATGGTACATCCGCAGGAACCATGAAGGGCAGAAAAGTCTCCCTTAGGTCATCTACATTTTCTAAGGCATCAGCCCACCCCATTAATTACTTCTCTATCACCACATTCTCCATTAAGAGACAAATGAGCATACTTTTCTAGTATTCGAATCCAATTCAACAAAGATTCAGTAAATGAAGTAGTTTCGGTCATGAAGGTTTTATATTTTATTGGAGGGTTGTAAAGACCTTCCCACATATGCATTCACAGGTTTGACAGTTAGCTCTTGGTTTGTGGGAGAAGAATTGAAACTGTTATTAATAAAGAAACTAGGATGAACATTTTGGATGCCTTAATTCCTTTAGGTCATCAATTAAGTGGCCCAATTTTCCATATTCAATAGCCCAATCAGTAAAAGAACATCATACTGGGAACTGGTTTCTAGTCCATGCTCTACCACTAGAAAATACTATTAACAATTTACATTTATATAGCATTTTAACGTTTCCAAAGCACTTTCCTCACAATGGCCCTGTAATTTAGGTATTTCAAGTATCATCCCTATCTTACAGAAGAGCAAACTGAGATCCAGATAGGTTTAAATGACTTGCCTATGGTATCTAATCCAGGATTTGAACCCACAGGTATCCTTATTCCAGGTGCTACATTGTGCTATCTGATATAGAGTGCTATGTAACTACAATCACACAGAGCAGGGATGGAAACCTAGGTCATCTGATCCTCAGGCCAGCATTTTCCCCCTGTGCTCCAGTGAGGCCCTGCCTCTTCACTTGGTATGCTTCCACTCAACCTCATTCCAACCAGAAGTTGCATGTGACTAGGCTGAACAGTAACTGATATTAACTGCTCCTATTCAGAGGTGAGGTGCTAGGGATTGAGATCCTAAAGTACAAGAACACTTATATCTGTCCCATTTGGGTGAACTGAAGGCTTCTGAGAGGCATCAAAGCC
Organism: Phascolarctos cinereus; assembly: GCF_003287225.1. Lineage (NCBI taxonomy): Eukaryota > Metazoa > Chordata > Mammalia > Diprotodontia > Phascolarctidae > Phascolarctos > Phascolarctos cinereus. The sequence goes on from NW_027555514.1 coordinate 109,073,848, forward strand.
ACCAGGACCCCAGATTTCACACTGACTTAATATCATAGGACTTAGAGCTAGAAGAGTAATTAGAAGTTCCTTTAGTCCAATGCCTTTATTGTATAGAGAGAACAGCTGTGGCCCAGAGAGAAGTGACTTACCCAAGTACTATATAATCAGTAGACTGAAGAGTCAGGTTTGAACCCAGGTCTTTTGACTCCAGATACAGTGCTCCATTGTGCCACAAAGCCATTCTCTCTGTGGGTCTGATAACTGCTGCAATTTGGGCACCATTTGGTAAATGAATTCTTTAGACACAACCCAGGGGCCAGTAAGAGTAATGAGTTTTCAGAAAGTGTGCTGTTTACTCCCAATCCAGGCTAGGGACAAATTCATCCTAACCAATAACTATGGGAATGTTAGCATTTTTAAGTGAGGAGAAAAAAAAAAGTTCTGAAAGGGGAATGTATGAATGTGGAAGAATTAATGAGAACTTCAGATGCTCCCAGAGGAGTAAGTAGATACGCTATGTCCCAGGGATCCTGAGTAGAATGCAGAGTTCCTTGGGGGAAGAAAAGGAAGATCTAAACTCCCTAAAACATTAAGTCCTCGCTGTTTAATCTGTTGTCTGTAAACAAGTGAATACTTCCTCTGCACCTGGACTCCAAAGGTTCCTTTAACTATGTTAGCTGTCTGCCAAAGGGTCTTTATGCAAGTGTTTGCCATGTCACCAAACTCGAGTAACTGCTGGGACAAAGAGATGGTGGGAAAGACCTTGGACTAGGGACTTGTACTGGAAAATCACTTCTTCTATCTTTGCTAAGTAGATATAGCTTCAACACAAGTTGTGAGTCTGTGCTCCTCCTTGCCTTTGCAGGGTAGAAGAGACACACACCCCAACTAAAGAGTGTAAGTGGCTCAGGGCTGTATAGAGTTTAACTCACATATGATTACGTGAACAGGTTAAGACAAGTTGGGTTGGGGAGTGGGGAGGAAGAAAGGAGAATATCTATCCTTATTCTGAGTCTCTGAACAATACTGACCAGGGAGGGACACCAAAAAAGGATAGGAAAAGTCTGGTAGGGAGTGAATGCACTAGGGCTCAAGTAGATTTTAAACCCTCTTTATGGGTTTAAAAAAAGTGCCTTGTGTATAGATAGCTAGGAAGCGGTGAGGATTTTTATCTATTAGAAGTTTTATTATTTGTACAAAGTCCAAACGATGGATACTAAGTAAAACCTAGTTAGGATTTTACTGGATCCCAAATCTTCTGCAAACATTTAGTCACATTACACAAATATTTATTAAATATCTTCTAGAGAGTTGCTGACAAGGTATCTGTAGTACAGTGGAAAGAGTTCTAGATTGGCCGTCAGAAGACCTGGGCTCAAATTCCAGCTTTGCCAATTACTAACTATGTGACCTTGGGCAACTTGCCCACCTTCTCTGGGCCTCAGTTTCTTCATCTGCAAAATGAAGGAGTTAAAATAGATGACTCTTAAGGTGTCTGCTAAACTAAGATTCTATGATTTGTTCATTAGGAAATGAGTTATTTTTTGTTATCTTCACTGTATCATCATCATCATCATCATCATTGCTTGCCATAGGATCTCCTTAAATAATCTACTGAAGTATAAAGAAGTTGTGATATATGCTGGGGAAGAGAGTACCCACATTTATGAAATCATGGCTCCTGGAAGTGTTGAACTCTTTCTTGCTGTTGTCATTCAGTTGTGTCTGACTCTTTGTGACCATATGGGCCATATTGTCTATGGCATTTTTGTGGCACCAAGATACTGGAATGGTTTGCCATTTCCTTCTCCAGTGGATTAAGGCAAACAGAGGTTAAGTAACTTGCTCAGGGTCATACAGCTATTAAGTGTCTGAGGAAGATGAGTCTTCCTGATTCCAGGACTGGCACTCTATTTATTGTACCACCTTGCTGCCCCAATGGAATATTATCAGTTTGTAAGAAAAGTTCAAAATTGCATTTGGAAAGAGTTACAGAAACTAAGGAAGAATGAGTTAAACAGAGATAAGAAATATTACACAATGACTTTGTTGTTAGTAATTGTGTCCAACTCTTTGTGTCCTCATTTGGGGTTTTCTTGGAAAATATATTGGAGTGGTTTGCCATTTTCTTCTCCAGCTCATTTTACAGATGAGGAAACTGAGGCCAACAGGGTTAAATGACTTGCCCAGGGTCACACAGCTAGCAAGTGTCTGAGGCTGTTTTGAAGTCAGGTCTTCCTGACTCCAGGACCAATACTCTTATCCACTGAGCCACCTACTTGCCTTGAACTCTATAATTGTTGGAATCTACTAATTGCAAAACACTGGAGTAGAGGCAGAGGAAGACCCCAAATGCAAAGACTTCAAGTGACTGACAAATCAAGTTTATTTTAGCAAAGAGGGAGAGTGAATTACCTTCCAAAAACCTCATTTTTCTCCTAGGAATAATTGGTCCTGGGTCTTAACACAAGTGTTATACTCAAAAGGAAGGAAAAATCCGTTGCCTATCCATCACATAAAAGTTGCTTCCAATCCACACTTGTCAAACATCTCCAACCAAATGTCAGATGTTGTTTACTTTTTGCATTAATAAAACATCCCCATTGGCAAGAGTCCTAGAATCAGGCATGAAACAAACATTAACAGATGAGGAAAACAGGCACTAGAAAACATGCAAAATGATTTAACAAGGGCAGTAAATAATAAGTGCACAGCATTCGGATAGCCTTTCTGTCTCCCCTTCCACCCTCTTGTGGCCCACTCCCCTCAGTCTTTCCTCTTTTGAATGATAACCACTAACAATTGTAAACTGAAGCAGGAGGGGAGTACAAAGGAGAGCTGGAATGAATATTTCTCTTCAAAGCTCTGCTGTTACCAGTAAATTCAACTGGATTGATCAGAGTTCACATTTTCTAGAACTTGAAGGTTTACAAAGCATTCTTCCTACAGTATTTTGTCTGAATTTCCTAGCTCTGTCACCAATAGACTGGTTCAAGTGCCGTTTCCCCCGTTTTATAGGGGAGTCAAGTGAAGCTCTGAGAGGACTTGCCCACATTTTCATTTTGGGAGATGGGACCTGAAGCCAGGCTGCCTTACTCCAGAACCAGAGATCTAGAATGATCTGCCTTCTGACAGTATAGCTCTGGTATTACTGCTCCCTGAGCTTGGTATATTCTCTGCTCTGTACTCCACCACACTCTCTGCTCATTCTACCTGAAGCAACATGGCAGTAGGACTCCAAGAAGTAGTTCTCTCTTTATGGATTTAAAAAAGTGCCTTAGGTATAGACAGTTAGGAAGTGATGCTTGATGATATGGAAAATAAATCGGTCATTATGTGTGGTGAAAAGAACACCAAGACTGACTCTGGAAATAGAGGGTCTGGGTTCAAATCCTCTTTTTGACTCTTACTAGTGCCTAGGTGACCATGGGCAAGTCACTTATTCTCACTAGGTCTCACTTTCCCCATCTGTAAAAGGAGGGGTTTGCACAAGACGGCCTCTGCGGTCACTCAGTTCTGAAATTGTAATCCCATGATCCTACTCTTCATTTGACATGTGACCTTAGGCAAACCATCTGAACTCTTTGCATCTAAGCTTCTTCCTCTAGAAAGTGAAAGAGCTGGGCTGGATTATCTATATGGTACTTCAAATATTTTATGATTCTAAGAGAGCGTTTGGTAAAGGTATGGATGAAGGATTGAGAGTGGTGGATTGTACGATTAGTATTTTAATGGAATTCCAAAAAGCCCAATTTTTCTCCCTGACTTAAGACCCAGTAAATAGAGAATTTGGCTAACAAACATGGAGCTCATCTTCACTGTGCATTTGGGAATGTGAATTCTTCTTTCGTGCCTAATCCAGGATTTTTGCCAAACTCACAATTTCTTTTTATTGTGAAATGGTCATAAAACTTAGGCTGTATTTATGCTGGCAGATGAAGGGAAAGTGAGGCTAAAGAAGCCAGGTTCCAAACAGTATACAATACATGCTGTTTCAACCTTTCCCCTTGGAGGCCTATTCAGAGTGAAGCTTGCAACCAACTGCCTACCCGTACCAAGATGCAAACCAGCAACATTTCGCCAGTTGCTAAGGACTCAAGTTCATTTGACCATCCATATATCAACATAATCTAAAAGGCCCAAATAAGCATCTCGGGGAAACATTTGGGAATTTCTATTGCCATGTCCTATTTTTAAAAAAATGGTACAGAATGGTATAGTGGAGAAAACTCTGATTTTGGAATCAGAAGACCTAGGTTTAAATTCCAGACACCTGTGTGTCTTTGGACAAATCTCTTACTTTTCTTCTGTAAAATGAAAGGGTTGGTAGACTATTCCTCATTAGCCAGGGATGGAACAGAGCATTCATAAAGAGTTGTTGCACCATAAAGATGACTGCAACATTGTTCAGACCAAATGATACCATAGTATGTTTGGAGAGATCAAACCAAAAGGCTAGCTTCTATTCAGCCTCTTCATGTATCAAGATTAGCTTGTATAGTCACCTGCCCCCAGCCGCAAGCCCCAAGCCTAACTTAGTATAAATCAAATCTCTATAAAACCAGACCGAAAGACCAAGTATTAGGGGCAAAAATCTCCACCAGGACTAAATCTGATTCTATTTCCCTTCTTTGTATTCCCACCACTTAGGCCAGTGCCTGGAACATTGCAGATATTTAATAAAGGCTTTGTTGACTTCCTGACTGAATGCTTATATACAACTTTGGGAGGATCTGGCTCTTTGAATTAGGCTGTTGTAGTTCAAATTGGACTTCAGACCCTGGGCAAGTCACTTAACCTCTATTTGCCTCAGTTTCCTCATCTGTAAAGTAGGGATAATAATAACACTTGCCTCCCACGGGTGTCACAAAGAACAAACGAGATAATGACAGCAAAGTACTTAATACAGTGCATGGCACATAGTAAGCACTATATAAACATTAACCATTTTTGTTTTTATCATTGTTATTAGAAATTTACATTCCCTTTCAAAAGACTTTGGTTATAGCACTGACCTTCTGTGCTATGTAAGATGTATAGTAGGACTCAACTCTATGCTATCAGAATGCCAGGTATCTTACTACAGAAAGAAAAGGTGTTTTAAAATACAAAAACAAGATACACTACCAAGCCTTGAAGCAAAGGGATTAGAAACCTGTAGCTAATTAAAATGAACCACCAGCCAAGGGACAGTGGCATTCCAAACATGTGCCCTGAAACTGTACATGGCATGTAGAATATTGCTAATTCAAATCACTGCATTGTGTCAACACAGTGGCTTTTCCCTACAGCCTTAAGATAGACAGCCCTAATACAGAGATTGATTCCAACATGATTTGTGTGCTAATGGATTTCTATAACAGGCCCACCCCTCTCTGTCCCTCCAGAAAACAAACACAGAAAACAACCCAAAACATGTCATCTAGCACTGGGCTCCCTCTGCTTTCATTTGTCTAAAGTGGGGGAAACAAAAGGTTCAATATTCATTTCCCCTCTTCCCAAATGCACCTGGTGACATTCCCTTTCAGTCACATTGGCACCTCTCTCCTTCTGCAGGAAGCACTAGGTCACTCAGAGAGAAGCCTTCAGGGGTATTATTTCTAGCTCCACAGGTCGGAGGGATCACTGCCAGTACTGCACAGAACCCTATTGTTGTGTGATTACTAGTCTAACAACTCCAGAGCCTTTAACATGAAATCCATCCATGCATCTGACACCTCACTGGCTCACCTACCACCCTCTTACACAGAAGCTTGTTGAAATGTAATAATAGCTGATGGCAAGAGGAAGATTCTTCATAGATGGAGGCAAGAAATGGAAAATAAAAGGCCACATCCTGGATGCTGGGGCCTTTGAGAAGACCATTCATTCTTGAAGGTGAACTAGGAACCAGCTTGGACCAGTGAGGCCAACACCCTCTCTTACTGGAAAAGAAAATTAGAACATGTGTTCTACTCATGGTAGATTATCATTCTATACCAAAGAAACTTTTACTAGATTTTTGTTAAAGATGGAAGACACCTTAGAAATCACTTAGTATAGTTCTCTTATTTTACAATTGAGGAAACTGATGTTCCAGTTAGGGTCGAAATAGTAAAATGACTTATTCCATGTCACACAGAGATGTAACTAGGAATTTTTTCATCCAAGTTAAAAAAAAAACCAAACAAACCCAAATCAGTTGGAGGGGCTATGGTGGTAGTGCCAGGGAAAAGTATGCCCCTTGGTATGTCAGAACCCTGGGCCAAAGCCTCATTCCCCCATCCCGAGTTCCTACAGGGTGGGGCCATCTCCACTGGGCCTGATCTTTATCTCGCCACTGGACCCAGATGGCTCTAGAAGACAGAGTGAGGCTGGTGACTCTGCACAGCCCTCCCTCACTTCAATCCAACTCACTCGCCAGTCATGGCATCACCTTCCTGATGCCAGGGTCCTCTTCTAAGAACGAAGGACAAACGACAACAACAACTTCCTGCAATGTGATAATGCTTAGAGAAGGCTGGCAAATCGGACTGAAGGCAGAGTGCCTTTGGCAGGAGGAGGACGGTGTGCCACGAGGGAGACTGAGCCTCTTTTCCAAACAGAGAAGAAAGATAGGAATGAAATTTAATTTTGCCCTGATAATCAATTACTGCTCCAGTAGGCTAGTTAGCACCTCAGTGGCCTGGAGGACTTACTATAGCTTTAGCTGTATTTGACATTAGACTCCAAGACCTAGGAAACATAAGGCTAGTTAAGTCTAATGTAGACATGGTCAGTAAGGGAAAGGAAGTCGGGTCAAGTCCAAGGACAGTAATGCTTCTCGGGAAGCCCTCCAAGTTAACACACTGTGTCTAGCTTCTATTTTCACTTCATGTTCCAGCTGCTTCGTTTTACTTCTCAGCCCTCCCAGTGCTCACATCCCATCAAAGAAATAAAACATTGAGTCCAGCTACTCACTATCAAGGGCTCCATAAATCCTAGTAACAAAAGGAGACTTAACTTCAGCAAATCCTACAAATCGTTTTGAACAGTAGGCTTGCAGAGGACCCTTTGTGAATAATCCAACACAGCTTTCCATTTTTCAGAATGTAATATTTTCCGTGTCACTCTCCTCCCTTCCCTACCCTTACTCCTAAGGCCCCTCCGCTGCCTGCAAGGTTAAGCAATCCTTTCATCCTAATAGGTCATATCTCTGTGTCTGAGTTCCAGTGGAGTGCCCCTGGTTGGGAGATTTGGGAGAGGCCTTAGAATTAAAAAAATCTTTAAAGATGAAAGTCCTTTAGGGATTATCATTTTACAGGTAAGGAAACAGAGACACAGAGAATGGGAGAGAATTGCCCAAGTCCACAGACATGCTGAGCAGTTAGTTGGCTGGGACTAGTAATAATAACGGGCATTTCTATAATACTTTAAGCTGGAGGCAATTAGGTGGTGCAGTGGATAGAGGGTTGGGCCTGGAGTCAGGAAGACCTGAGTTCAAATTCAGCCTCAGACACTCACTTAAGGTATATGACTTTGGGCAAGTCACAACCCTGTTTGCTTCAATTTCCTCATCTGTAAAATAAGCTGGAGAAGGAAATGGTAAAAGTACTCTAGTATCTCTGCCAAGAAAACCCCATATGGGGCCACAAAGAGTTGGAATCAACAAAATTGTATTTAAAAGTTAGCCAAGTGCTTTATATACAATTTGATCTCCCATTTAGAGGTAGGTACCGCAGATATATTATTTTACCAACAAAATGGAATTATTTTATATATGCATTTTACCAACAGAACTGAGGCTCAAGGAGATTAAGGAATTTAACCTCACATGGTTACCCAGCTAGTAACTGCTAGAGATGGCACCGGGTGCCTGGTCTTCCTAGATCCAAGTCTGGCACTCACTCTGTCTTCTAAAGGATACTTGCCTATTAGAACACAGGGCTCCTGACTTCTGGTCTAGTATTCCATGTTGTTTGGAGGCTTCTGGTTGAGTCTTGTTCTAAGATTACATGCGAGAGAATTTTTTAGAATTTCCAAGTTGGAAGAGATCTCGGTGGCTACCTAGTTCAATCCAAAGCTCTGGAATCCTGAACAAAACCATCTTGTGAATTTAGACCCCCAATTAATTTCTTCCCACTATTATAAATCAAATGAAATGTAACCCAGGAAAGCTTTCTCAATTAAGCTTTCTTTTAAGATTCAGATCAAATTCCTCCTCCTTCATGAAGTTTTCCTAGATCACTGCAGGGTTCTTACTCTTTTTTTTTTTTTTGGCAGTGGGATAAATTTACTCCCTTCTCAGGACATTTTAAAATTATGCCTATGATAAAATATGTAGGATTACAAAGAACACCCATTACATTAAAATATGGTTAGCAAAATAATTTTTAAAAATTCACCAACCTCAAGTTAGGAACTCCTGCATCTAGCACAGAACAATCTCTCTTTTGCATTCTGATAGAACTTATGGTCTGCACCACTCATTTAACAATTAATAATGTGATAGTTGTGTTTCTTTATGAAAAGTTATTTCTCTTGGGTGTAACTTTGTTTTTTCATGCTTATATCCTATCTCTATAACTAGTTTATAAATCCTTTGAGGGCAAGTTAGATTCATGATTACAGCTATCCATAGACAACCAAATTCTTTCAGTATTCTAGGTCACCCATATCTCATTATCATCTACTCTAAACAAACAGTTTCTGTTTCTGTATTAAAAGACAGACTGCAAATGAGTGCTACTTTCCCTTCCTCAATCCATATTTTCTATTTTAATTATTCTTGGAAGTATTACTGAGTTTGAAATTATTTAGCATCTAGTTAGGACTGGAATTGAATAGATTCTCGAAGCATCCTAGGTCTGATAACATGAAAAAGAGGGTGTGTGTGTGTGTGTGTGTGCGCGTGTGTGTCTCCTATCCCTTCTGGGATTTAGCTCCATCAATTATCTCCACTTCTGCATCTTTACAGCTTGTATCTCTGATGGCTTTTTCCCTTTTGCCTACAAACATGCTCTGCTAATATAAAAACAAACCAAAAACACCCTTCCTTTGACCCTCCTACCCCAGCAAGTTAATGTGATCTCCTTGAACTTTGTTTTACCACTAAATTGCTGAAGGATAGTCTACATTCAGTTTTTTGCTTTTGCAAGCTGTAGTTTTTTTCTGTTTCTTCTTTCACAACATGACTAATATGGAAATATGTTTTACATGATTGCACATACATAACCTTTATTAAATTGCTTACCGTCTTAGGGATGGAGGGGGGAAGAGAGGAATGAAGAAAATTCGGAACTCAAAGTTTTATAAAAAATGAATGTAAAAATTGTATGTACATGTAGTTGGAAAAAATAAAATACTATTTTTTTTTAAAAAGGGATAGTCTACATTCACTGCCTCCATGTCTTGACTACCCACTCACTTTAAGTCTTAGCAATGTTCACTCACCCTTGTCTCAAAGTTCAGTGTTTCTGCTCACTGGGACAAGAGAAATTCTAAGTTGGTTAATGGAAGCAAAGAAATGGAATTAGGGTTAGGGTCAGAAATGGAATGGGCTGCCTTGTGAGGTGCTGAAGCATACAAGCAGAACTTGAATGAGTGTTCCTCAGGGATTTTGCACTGGAGATTACCATAGAAAGTAGGTTATTGTACTGGATATTCAATTAATCAGCCAACTGACATTGATTAAATGCCTACTACGTGGTAGGCACTGTACTAAGGGCTGGGGATATAAAAAGAGGCAAAAGACAGTCCCTTCCCACAAGGAGTTTATAATCTAATGAATGATCTCTAAGGACCCTTCCAAGAGGTTCTCTGATCCTGTGAGGCAAGCTATGGACAAATGCCTTGTCTTGAGAGTGTGTAGCCTTGGTTTTCTTCCAGTGCCATAGTCTTCTCCTCATTGTTACTGGTTAGAATCAGTCTAGCAGTAAGGGGTTGGCAGTCCAGTGAGATTGGAGAAGGAGAAAAAAATTGAGGATGATACAGTTGGAAGCAGCCCAGAACCACGAGAAGAATGCTGAATTTGGAGTTAGAGGACATTAGTTTAAATCCCAGTTTTGCACTTATTCCCTATGTGACTGAACCTCATCCATAAATTGAGAGAATTGGGCTAAATGATTTTTAAGATTCTTTCCAGAGAGATAATGACAACACTTTCCTCTTTCCTCTATCCGTCTCTGGCTAAGAGGTTATTTCAATGGTAATTGATTACTAGTAACAATCTTTTTCACCAGTAATTTTTTGCAATCCTAAACAATTTTAATCCCTGAGCCGGAGCATAAAACCTTGAAATGCTAGCCAATGCATTCAACTTTTTTAAAAAATTAATTTTCTTTCATGCTGCTTCTTGTGCTTAAGGGGTTCCATTGCAACTAGACATAGGTCATAGCTCTATAATTTGGGCTACTGGAATTGTTCTAGTTTCCTACAGGTCATCTTAACAGTTGTAATGAGATCACTTTTTGACTTCATTTCTTTGTCAATACTCAGGGGTTGAAGTTAAACTAGCCAATGTGAATTAATGTTTGACTATTCTTCTGACCACTGATGATGACCTGAGCAATTATTTCCATTTGAATACTTATTTACTTAACTTACCTCTTTCGTAGGCTATCTCAGTGACCTAGCAGATGAGCAGTGTCTTTTCCTGCTTCTCTAAAGGAATCTTCCTCACTCTACCAGCTTACCCTGCCTTTGCTGTATCCCCATTTCCCTCAGTGTACTCCCTCATACTCTTATGAAGCTAAGGGTGGGCCCTTGGCCAGCTGTGGGGTATGTGGGAAGTAAAGACTTCAAAACCGGTAAAAGATACTAAGAGAAACTCTCCTCCAGTTAACTCACACCACTGATTTTGAGGTTCTTCTGCCAGACTGATAACGTGGTCGTTTCAGTGTATCCATGGGATGTCCAAAGGAACACGTAACATGCTGTACTAGAACTACTCGTGTGGTCATCTGTTTCCCCTCACCCCCTTCACATATAGATCTAGCTCTAAAGTCCATCCATTCATCAAACATTCAATAAGATCTACTATGTACAAGATGCTATGTGTCATGCTGGAGATATAAACATACAAATGGAATAGTTCCTGACCTCAAGGAACTTACATCCCACCCAGAAAGCACAACAGGGATGCCGATCAGAAGCAGCATGGTGCAGTGGGAGGCATTTTGGTTTTTGAATCCCAATCCTGTCCCTTCTTACCTGTATGTCTCCTCCCCCTCCCTCAATCGACACTGACAATCAGTTGACAAATCTTATAATTTCTATCTCCGTACCATCTTTCATATTTGTCTCCTTTCCACTTGCACAACCACCAACCCAGTTAAGGCCCTCATCACCTTTTGCCAGGACTCTTTCAGTTGCTTTAACTAATTGGTCTCTTCATCCCAATTCCCTCCCCTCTCGAGTCCATCTGCTACAGTGATTTCCAAAGCACAGTTCTGACCATGTCACCCCCCTGATCAATAAACTCTAGTGGCTCCCTATTACCTCCAGAATTCAGTACAAATTCCTCTTTTGGTCATTTAAAGCCTTTTACCACCTGGCTCCAACCCCACCTCCTCAGTTTTATTTTATAATTTATATTATAATTATAAATATCTAATTTATAATATAGTGTGCTTAAGGAAACACACCAAGTGGGCATCAGTAGGAACTGGTCTTTTTGCTGTTCCTCATATGTGACATTCCATCTCTCATCTCACAATTTTTACACGTCTCCCATGTTTGGAGTGAACTCTTTTCTCAGGTTGCCTCTCAGAAACCCTCCAACACTGTGGATTACACGTCCTGATCTCCACCCAATGCCTTTATAGAAAGTGTTCCTGAGATGTTTACTTCCCCGGTTGTGTCCCTTATGGTAATAAGACCAGCTGGGCTGCCTCCAGTCTTTTCCCACTCCTGTTTGTCCTCCACTCAGCTGCCAAAGTGATGTTCTTAATGTAGAGGTCTGACTATGGAATCCCTTACTCAGTAAAATCCAGTGGCCCTTATTACCTACAAGATATAATATAAAATCCTCTGTTCGCCATTTAAAGCCCTTTACAATCTGGGCCCTTCTTGCCTTTCCAGGATTCTTACACCTTACTTCAGTCATGTACACCATATTTCTATAACATTGCCCTTCAGGCTGCTGCTCTCACTCACTAGTTTATCTCTCATCTCTGTGCCTTATCTCTGGCTGCCTCCCATGGTCTCCTTCCTCACCTCTACCTCCTGGCCTCCTCTGCCTTTGTCAAGGCTTAGCTCGCATCCTACCATCTACAAGAAGCCTTCTCAAAAAAACTTCTCCCATTGGTAGTGACTTCCTTTTGAGATTATTATACACATATACACATTATACATACATATATCTATGCATATGTGTGTGTATATACACACACAGGCAGCTAGGTGAAACAGTGGATAGAGTGTTGGGCTTAGAGTTAGGAAGATCTGAGTTCAAATTCAGCCTCAGATACTACTAGGTGTGTGACCCTGGGGAAGTCACTTCAGCCTCAGTTTCCTCATCTGCAAAATGGGGACCATAGCCTAAAAGTACTATATGAATGCTAAGTTATTATTAGCTCTGGTGTATCTCATATTCACCTAGTTATTTGCTTGATATTTATATTTCATATATACATATTTATGTACATGTTGTCTTCTCATTAGAATATAAGCTCTTTGAGGGCAGGGCCAGCTTTTTTTTGCACAGCTCCTGGTACATAATGAGTGCTTAATAAATGGGCCTGAACGCATTCAATAGATCTGAAAGTGAGTCAAGATCTATGAGACCTTTGCAACAATGACCAGGGCAACTAAGATGGAGAAAACAGGGCGACAGATCTCTGTTGATTGGCTGTGAACCAAGGTGGGCATTTTTTTCTTCTCATGTACATTCTAAGTTCATAACATACAAGACTATTTTCAGATCTATGATTGGCTTACAATATAAGAAAAAACAAAGAGATTGAATTAAATCAAAAGTGATTGGGGTGCATATTCAAAAAACAGGAAAGCCGTATAATGTCATTTCTCTCCACTATGGTATGATTATGCTTCTCCTTCTCTCCCCAGCCCCAAGTGCTTTGACAAAGTTTAGGGCCCTGGACTTCGAATCTCAGAAACCTGGGTTAAAAAACCAGATACTTACTATATATAAAAAAGTCAGATACTTACTATTCTATAAAAGTCATTTAAGCTCCTTGGCTCTCAGTTTCCTCATCTGTAATAGGGGAATTGAACTTGATGAATTTTGATGTTTCTTCCAATTCTAGATCTCTGATTTTATTCATTAGATACTAAAAATTCAAACATGTGTCTAACAGCTGATTTCACTCAGAAGTACCATTCTGTCACTAAGAATAGATCAACCTCAATAAACCCACGAATCTATTAAGAAACCTGTTTAACTTCATCCTGTCTTCCTTTCTTTCCTGGCTTTGAAATGTAAGAATGGCTAAAGGTCTGGCCATTGGTGAAATGAGGCAGCAAAATGGTGGGTGGGATAACTCAGTCAGAGGAAAAAGCTGGCATGAACAGAGAATTCAGAAAGAAGGGCAGCCAGACGGGATGCATGCCTTTAAAACTGTAGTTTCAAGTCACTAAGAAAACAGTGAGGAGACAAAGAACTTATAGAGTCCCAAAGCCCTAGATAGCAGGAAAGACTGCTAAGTTTGAGGAGAAGCTATGAGCCAGATGGGGGCATTTTAGAGTGCATAGCAGCAGCGAGGTAGCTCAGTGGACAGAATGCCAGTCCAGGAGTCAGGAAGACTCATGTTCCTAAGTTCAAATCTGGCCTCAGATACTTACTAGCTGTGTGACCCTGGGCAAGTCACTTAACCCTGTTTGCCTCAGTTTTGTCATCTGTAAAATGAGCTGGAAAAGGAAATAGTAAACCACTCTAGTATCTTTGCCAAGAAAACCCCAAATGGAGTCATGGAGAGTCAGACACCACTGAAAACTGACTCAACAACAGCAGAGTATTCAGAGTAGTGTTAACGTGGTAATTAGCACCTTTCTTCTAAATAGCTGTTTTGGGCTTAGTAGCTAGTAGAGAAATGGGTCCACCAAGGGAGAAAGAAAAATTCAAAAGCAAACACAGGATCAGTATTTATTAATAGCTAAGTGACAAGGTAATTAATGTTTACCAGTGGAGAGGAGAAGTTACTAATAAATATTCTACTCTAAACAGAAAGCAATCAAGCATACTGGACTCAGTGTGAAAGACTTGGAAATAAATCTCATGATTTCTACTTGTGTAATTCTGAAAAAAATCACTCCATTTCTCTGAGCTTTGGTTTCCTCATTTGTAAAATGAGGGGGTTGGACTTTAATGACTTCTAAGGTTTCTTCTAGCTTTAAATCAATCAGTGATCCTATGATCTTATTCCTTCCCAAAAAGCAAAAATTAAAACTTGTGTGAGCATACTGAAAGACATATTCTAGCCCTACTTTTCTTGGATGCTCAAGCCTTAAGTCAACCTTACGCTTTGCCTTTGCTACCTAAAGCAGACCTCACTGGTCACTTGGGGGCAGTTACCTAGGTATAGCCATTGTCCCTTGGAGGAAAAAATAAAACAAAATAACTTCTATGAGACCTGTCTTATAATCTTAACCTTCTCTTTTTTTGTGTGCATGGTAGAAACATCATACCACAAAGAATCCTCATCTTTCCTTAGCATGTACAATCTGTGTCATGATGAAATTTTTATGGCTTAGCTAAACATCTGCAAAAAAAAAAATTACCAAAAAACCAGCCTGCCTGACAGTCTGTTCTATGGGATTTGAACTGTAAAAGAGACAAACTATGCCGGGAGTCAGCCAAACCAAAGAAATACCTGCCAAACCACACCTTATCCTTCTCAATCAGCAAAAATATTATCCACTGCCTGACTCCTCTTACTTCACCAATAAGGGCTCATTTATTCCCTTATTAGGACACTGGCAGTGAAGAGAAAGACTGGCCATGCATGATGGCCCCAAGAGGGGCTTCAACAGCATGTACTGCTCATCAAGCAAAAAGAGAAGCAGCTCATGGACACAGAAGGGAGGGGACTGGAAAAATTAGAGCCTCATCCAATGGAGGACAATCCATGTGGTATAGGCCACAATTATGGCTTTGTAAAGAAAAGAAAAAAAAATAAACCAAAGCACTAATATACTTTTTTTTTTTAAAAAATGCATTTTTAGGAAGGGTGTTTTTGAAGCTTTACTTGGAAATTCAGTTCAGAGAAGGCTTCAATTAAGAGTGGAGAGGGAATTGATTGTAGGGAGGCCAACATCCATTTGGCTTGGGTTACTGGGTTAGATGGGGCTGAATTCAACTGGTCTTCACCAATCCTAAACAGCCTTGAAACAGATTCTCTCCCTGATGTGGGTCATCATAGTATCAGCAAACGAACCAGTTCTCTTTGGACTTCTGGGTAGATTATAAGAACTATATCTATGGCTATGGCTTCCCCCCATATTCCCTTTACCCTCATCCTGTGCCCTTGGCTTACATTCATATCTCTCTCCCTCAACCCTAACCCATCAGCTAGACTGTATCTTTCATTATTATTTTTAAATCAGTGTTTTAGTTTTTCCTTCTTCCATCACTACTGTTTCCCAAATGGACCTTTGTCTATGCAACTTAAGGTATTATAAGTCCTTTCTTAATCCCTTTGGGGCTGTGTCCAGGGCACCCTTTTTCCCCATCCCTAGTCGCACTACTCTGTTCCAAAGAACTCCAGGATTGAGGTGCTTTCAGAGCTATCTCTTAAGTTCAAGCCTATCCTAAACTGGACCATCAAACTCTTGTGTCTCCTCAAAGCCCTCTTGGATCATGGCTATTCTAGATTTGATCCCTAGGAATCACTCTTTCCACCTAGCTAGCTGTTAGACAAGCCTCTAGAGGAGGGATTCTTAACCAAGGGGTCCACAGATAGATTTCAGGGGATTTGTGAACTTGAACAGGGAAAAATTACATCTTTATTTTCACCAACTCTAACTGAAATTTATAATTTCTTTCAATTATTTAAAAATATGACTCTGAGAAGGAGTCCATAAAGGGATCCATGATACAGGCAAAAAAGTTAGGAACTCCTGCTCTGGAGATATGTGGGAGGACTCTCAGGGAAATTGAAAGCAGGGCCTGTTCTGTCCTGTTTCTGCTGGGGCTTCCAGGTTACAAATTCCCCATTTTAACGAGGATAGAAATTTAAACGTGATAGTCATTGCCAATTGAAAGTGAAATAGAATATAAAATGGGTAATGAATAGAATGAAATGGACAAGATAACCCTGACTGAGAAAAAAGGGAGGAAGGAAAGAGTAAAGAAACAGGTAATATAAAATGATGGGGCATTTGGTCATCTCACTTTGGATGATTAATACAGATAAAGGAATAATTTACAAGTGAGGGTTAAACATTAAAATTCTTTAAAAATTAAGTTTGGGTGGTTTTCTTTGAATGTATATAAAAGGTCGTGTGACAAGAATAATAGGAAGGAGAGCTGTGCATGCATAATCACTTAGAGGTTGGTGATTGGTAAAAAAAAAAACCTCACCATTTGTAACAGGAGTTTATTGAGTGTGCATGCGTGGCGGGGGTGGGGGGGGCATGGCACATACACTTTAGGAAAATTGCTTTGGCAGCTGAATAGATAGATGGTGGAAGAGCCTTGGAAGGAGAGACTTGATTCAGGGATATCAACAGGAAGTTATGGCAATAGCCCAGGCTCGAGGTGATGAGGACCTGCACCAGGGTGACTGTTGACCGTTGTTCTGTCTCCTTTAAGAAGGCTTAGGGGCTTCCCTTTATAGGTTTGCAATAGCCTAATTATCAGTGTCTGCTGAGTCAGTGAATCTTGCTGCATTCAAGTTACTACATTCAATAGTAATGGTGAGTAAGGTACTCCTGTGGGGCCCCATTACTTTCAGGATCAAGGCATTTAAAGCCTTTCACAAATTAGACCCTTCCTCCCTTTCCGGTCTTCTTATACCTTACTTTCCTCTTTGTGTTGCTCTTCAGTCGTTTTTCATTCACATCTCACTCTTCATGACCCCATTTGGGGTTTTCTTGGCAAAGATACTGGAGTGGCTTGCCATGTGCTTCTCCAGCTCTTTTTACAGATGAGGAGACTGAGGCAAACAGGGTTAAGTGACTTGCCCAGGGTCACACAGTAAGTATCCGAGGCCAGAACTGACCTCAGGAAGATAAATCTTTCTGACTCCAGGCTGTATTCACTGTACATCTAGTTGCTCCTCCCTCTGAAATTACCTTCCATTAATACTATATATATATTTTTTACTATATACATTTATTTGTATGCTGTCTTCACCATTATTTTTTGTCTTTTCTGGACCTCCAATACTTAGCACAGGATCTGGCAAAATAAATGCTTGTTGACCGACTAGCAATCACCAAGGATTCCTCTCTGTCACTTTTTTGGATGAATCTTGGAAGAAAGTATAGTTTCGGTGTATGTGAGTTATTGACTATATTCAAGCTGAGTATAAATAATGAGAACCGAAGAGAGGTTCTTTACTTTAAACATCCTGTGGAATTTGGAGGGGAAGAGGGCGAGAACTGGATAGAATGTTCTTTCTGCCCAAAGAATCTCAAACATCTTGTCATTGATAATAACAAGACTAGATAGGGCCAAGAGATGCCAACACTCCAGGGCAAACTATTTATCTCCGGACATTGTCTCCACGGTCCATTTGTCTTATTAAGTATTTAACTTCCATCAGTCTATACTAAGTATAGTTAGGCTTAGCTATTTATAACTAGAGAAGTCAGACCTTTCCATGACTAGGGAGACATATTTCCTGGTCATCAGGAAGAAATAATTTCACACTAGCCCCCTCCAGAGTACTTTGATTTTGTATCCTTGGATGGGTTTACATGCAGTCCGAGTTGCAATAGTAATACTAGTAGCAATAAATATAACAATAATAGCTAGCATTTATATGGTACCTTAAGGTTGACAAAGGACTTTAGAAATAGCTCATTTTATCCCCACAACAACCTTGTAAGGTTGGTGTTATTATTATTTCCAATTTACAGATGAGGGAACTGAGGCAGATAGGTTAAATTACTCGTCCAAAGTCACACAGTAAATGCCAGTGGTGGAATTTGAATTCAGGTCATCCCGACTACAGTCCAGTGGTCTATCCATTGCACCACCTAGCTGCTTCAAAATCCGACCAGAAAAATGACTAAATCAGAGCCTGAGGTCCTAGGCATGATTCTTAGTTGTAACATTCATCTGCAAGTTTCTAAGACATACTAATGTTTTGGGTTACCAGGCAACTGGTCAAAGAAAGACATATCCTCATTTCCTCCCTCACATTTTCCAGCTGGCCAGAATTTTAAATATACTTAATGCTCGTTGATTTGTTAATTAGGAATAAAAATTCATGTAAAATTACTTGAAATTTTATAGTGCTCAGTTTCAAGATCAAATGATTCTAATTTGCTTCCAAGTGGCATTTTTGGATGGCTTCTATCTTTTTTTTGGGTTGATCTTTTGACTTTTTTCATTCCTTTAGTGGCAGCAGAGAATATGTCTAATTAATCTTACAGATGGCCCTTCAACACTATCTGACATCATGTGTAATGGGTAAACATATACTGTAATATGTGCTGTTGTATATCATTGCTGATGAAATCTAATGTTTAATTAGTCGTGTCCTCCATTTTCTCTCCTTGCTGTTCTCCTGGTACTCCTCTGATGTCTGGTAACCATATGTAGGAGAGACCTAGGACCTACTGCCCTGCAACCTAGAGAAAGCCTGGAGAGTGAAAGCATTCCTCTACATCCCATGGGAAATGGGAAGAGCATGGTTCTCACTGTGGAGGCCATTCCATCTTCTGCATGGTAGGTGCCTTTCTGAGGTCCACCTGCAGGGATTTACCTAAACTCAGTCTTCCAGCCCACAGGTCCAAGAAAGTCAGACTTGCAGATTGACTATGTTATATAGATTTCAGGTTACATGAAGTTAGCCACTGTCATCTAGAGTACCTAGCATGGGGGAATATTATACTCCAAGAGCAAAAGTGACCAAAAAGAAAATTGCCTCCTTCTGATCAGAGAACCTAGAAATAGTGGTTTTGTATTGTTAGCACAGAGATACTTTTTTAATAGTTTTTCTCCCCTCTTCTGTTCCATAGAGGAAAAAAAGAAAAAGACTGAAGAGTTGGATACCAGAACAGGCAAGCTAAGTTCTTTCCTTAAAATGTCAGACAGAAGAGTTGGTATTTTATGTTATGTGCTCGAAAAAGAAAAGATGCCAAAGGTCAACAGAGGCAAGTGGGAGTCAATTTAATATCATGTTAGCCTTATACCTGGAGAGTAAGGTTACCACAAGCCCTGGGAGGGTTTAAACTCTGAAGTAGGATTCAATGAGAACTGAAAAAGAACATTCGAATTAAATTCTGAATCTAATATAAGGGTTGTAATAAAATGATAAGAGAACATCCTAAGTTTTTACTTTATTAAAAATAAATAATACAATAATAATCTACTTTTCTCTGAAGTACAGTGGATAGAGTGTTGGGCCTGGAATCAGGAGGACTTATCTTCCTGAGTTAAAATCTGACCTCAGACACTTACTAGCTGTGTGACCTTGGGGAAGTCACTTAACCCTGTTTGACTCAATTTCCTCATCTGTAAAATAAGCTAGAGAAGGAAATGGCTAAACACTCCAGTATCTCTGCCAAGGAAATTCCAAATGGGGTCACAAAGAGTATGACATGACTGAAAAATAATTGAACAATAACAACAACAAACTTATTATGTTCAAAGAACTGTGCCATTCTCTGAAGATAAAAATACAAAAGAGAAAAAGTATCCCAAGGGACCTTATATTTACTGAGGGGATACTAAAAGACCATAGGTACGCAATATAAAATATGTCAAAAATAAACACAACACGACTGAGTGTGAAGCTCCAAAAGGGCTAAGGAGGGAATCAGGGAAGGTCTCTTGAAGGGAATGGTGTTTGGAGCACTGAAGGGGGGCAAAGGTTTCAGGAGGCAGAAGTGGGGAGGAAGAACATTTCAGGTTTGAGGGATAGCCTGAGCAAAAATAGGGAGGTAGGAGATGGACTTTTATGTACTAAGAATAGCTCACAGGCCAGACTGGCTGGAATGTAGGCTACATATGGAATGGAATAATGAGTAATCAGTTTGGAAAGAAGCTGGAGCCAGATTGTGAAGGGCTTAAAATGTCAGACAGAAGAGTTGGTATTTTATGTTAGAGGCAATAGGGAGCCATTGAAACTTCTTCAGTAGGGAAAGGGTCAGACCCTTTAGTAATATCAATTGGGCAGCTATGTGGAAGATGAATCAGAGAAGATGGATTCAAGGATACCACTTAGGAGGTTATTACAATTGTTCAGGTGAGAGGTGATGAAGACCCGATTTGGAGTGGTGGGAGTGGAGGGGAGAAGAGAATGAGGGTGACAGATGTTATCGAAGTAGACAACAAAATCTGGCAACTGCTTGGCGATGGGGAGTAAAGAGACAAGGGAGATTCCTAAGTGGTGAACCTGGTGACTGAATGAATGACGATGACCTCAACAGAAACCAGAAGTTGGGAGGAGGGGTTGGTTGGGGGTGGGGAGGAGAGAAGGATAAGGAGTTCTATTTTAGTTCTATTCTAGTTTGAAATGCCTGTGGGACATTCAAGGGGAGACGTCTAGCAGGCAGTTGAAGATACAGGATTGGAACTCAGGAGAGAAATGAGAGCTAGATATGTTCATTTGGGAGTCACCTGCATGAAGATGACATCGGAATCAGGGGCAGCTGATGAGATCACCAAGAGAGAACATAGAAAGAGAAGGAAAGAGGAGCCAGACCAGAACTGTGGAGTGTACCCACAGTTGTGCACATGGGGGTTGGAGTGGCAGGTGGGGAGGCAACATATGTGAGAATCCTACAAAGCAGACAAAGAATAGATCAGAGAGGAATGAAAAGAATCATATCATCCAGAAGGAGGTGGCGGTCAAGTGTCAAATGATGCCGAGAAGGCAAGAAATATGAAAAATGAGAAAAGATTGCTGAGTTTAATGATGAAGAGATCACTGGTGATCATGGAAGGAGCAGTTTCAGTCAGATGGTGTAGATGGAAGCCAATTTCAAAAGGGCTGAGATGTGAGTAGGTGAAAAACTTGAGGTAAAGGAATACAGAGAGTTCCCCCCTCTCTGCTCCTCCCCATAATTTGCCTGTGAAAAGGAAGAGAGCTATGGGAAGATAGCTTGAAGATCAGGATAGTAGAGTCAAGGGAAGTTTTTTTTTCTTTTTATAAAGATGTTAGAAAATGGGCATTTGAAGTGGAAAGCTACCAAAATTATATTCTGACCCTAGCAAAAAAATGGCGCTTGTCAGAAAGCCTCATGGTGAAGAGAGAAATAAAAAAATACATAAAAAGCAGACAAAAACTACAAAAACATGGTAGTTGGAAACCAGTTAGTGTAGGAGCAAATAGTCCTATAAAACTCAATAGCTCCTGAGGATACCACTTGTTATTACTAATTCCACTCCTCTCACCCAACGTTCACAATCACAGCTAAGTTATTAAGGAAAGTTTAAGTTACGTTGAGAATGCCCTTTTAAACAGGCCACAAGAGTACATTTTGGAAAGTTTTCCATAAAAATCGTTATAACTAAAGAAGAGTTTCAGTATTTGAAGTAGGCTTGTTATCTGAAAGCTTTACTTATGAGAAATACTTCTTTCCCTGTAAATGTCAGATAAGTATGGTTTTATTGTGCTTACTGCTTCAGATCTCAACAGACCTGTTTCATTTCTAAAGAACCATATTAAAGTTACTCCTCTAACATGGGCCAGTGGTATGATAGGGCAGCCAAAAACAGCTAATGCTTAGGTTACTTTAGACTTATTGTTTTTGTTGTTTGTCCTTCATTCTCAAAGAGGACCACGACATCAGGAACGTGATGCTACGACTTGCAAGTGAATTGGATTTAAGTGAGGCAGGGCTGTGCAAAGGCATCAGCCTCATTTTCTCCTCTGGAGCCATCTGGCTTCAGACATATAGATCAGGATGACTGGAGATGGCCCCCCTACCTTAGGCTACATTAAGCAGGACTAGGGAGGTTATAGTTTTACTGTGTTTTGCCAGGGTCAGACCACTACTGTGTTCAGTTCCAGGCACCATATTTCAAGAAGGACATTGATCAGTTGAAGCACATCCAGAGGACAGACAAGCAGGAACATTGAGATGATGCCAGATGGACATGAGAGGAAGAAACTAGGGATGTCTAACCTGGAGAAGAGAAGACCTATGAGGAACAGCATGACTCTCTTGAAAAATCTGAAAGCCTGTGGAAGACAGATTAGATTTATTCTGCTTGGCTCCAGAGATCAGAAATGGGAGTGAAGGACAGAAATGAGAAACAGGCAAAATCAGGCTTGACAAAAGGAAAGACTTCCCCAAAACAACAGCTGCCTGCAAATAGAATGGGCTGCCCTGGCAGGTATATGCCTCCCCATTGAAAATCTTCCAACAGAGACCAGATGACCACTTGTCAATTGCATTGCAGAGGTAATTCCTCTTCAGGTATGGGTTGAACTAGATGTCCTGTGAAGTTCCTTCCAACTCTGGATTCACAAGGAGATTTCTTTTTGGGGGGGAGGGGATGCTTTTGTCCTCCAATGGGAAAATAGAATAGATGATTCTGAAGGATTCTTGGAGCCAAAGTATTAAAGACATGTAGTGTCCTTCAAAGTTTCTTCTGTTACATGAATACTGTAGCTTTTAAATGTTTTCTTAAATCATCATGCCACTTAAAAGCCTGTTTCTTCACTAAGAATGCTGCTCTTCGCTGGTTAAAGCAATAAGTATTTAGCCTTGAACCTAAATACAGTGTATCTCAAATTTCAACTCTGTCCTTTTCCCCATCTAGAGAAATATGGAAACCCATGTCTTTGGGGCTCATTATTGAAGAGAATTAGATAGAAGTGCCATTATTAGCAGCTTGTTATCCTGGACAAAGTACCTCTCAATGATCTTCCCATAAACTTACTAGTCAGCCCAGCAATTATTAAATGCTTACTAGGTGCTAGGTACTGTGCTAATATCTCAAAATTCTATGGCATTCAACAGCCAGTTTATACACACCTACAATAATAGCAAAGCTTTTATGTAGGTCTTAGCATTCAAAAAGGTTAATATTCTCCATATCAAATATTGCCAAACTCTTTTTATACTGTTAAGACTGAGGTAAATCTTACAGGAAGGCAGGAGAACATAGAACTCAGGAAGCAAGGTGCCCATTGTAGACTAATACTACCTTCAAGGCAAAGAGATCTATTCATTGTACCTGAGTGCACTTTTACTGCAACAATTCCCCAAAGTTATGGGCAAGAGCGCTAGACTTGGAGTTAGGAAGACCCGAGTGCAAATCCTTCCTCAGACAATTATTAGTTGAACCTGTTTTGTCCTCTGTAAATGGGAGGTGAGGCTAAATGGCCTTAATACTCCCTAAAATGAAGGAGTTGGACTAGATGACCTCTTAAGGGTCCTTCCAGCTCCTCATCTATGATCCTTTGATCATAGTCTAGTGCTTGTCTTGCTGTCTTTCTAGAGTTACGTTTCACGTGAGCTTTAATTGTTTTGTTCACTGCCGTGCAACAAACCTTTCGACATGGAGCCAGAAAACTTGGGTTCTAGTGCTGACTTTTCCACTATCCATGTGGCTTTCAGCACGTCATTGAATTACCTAGCTTCTGTTTGCTCTTATGTCTAACAAGGTTGTTGGACTAACTGCCCTCTGTGGCACTTTCTAGCTCCAATATTCCATGCCTCCATAATTCTCTAACCTTGGAGCCTGCTGTCTGAACAATTCCCTCCCTGATCAATATCATATGTTCTTAACTCTTCCTACCCTTTTCAGATAGCATGTATAATGGAGGCTTTTTGCTGTTTACTCTGAGGATTGGGCAATAAATGACCTCGATGAAATCTGTGTCCTGTAAAGTGATCACTCTGAACCGAGGGACTGGGTTTAAATTAACTGCAGGCTTTTTGTACAATTTGTTTTGTTTTGTTTTTAATCTTAGAATGCTGATCTGTAATGTATAACATCTCTAAAGAAGCATGCCCCTAAAATACGACAATGAGCCCACCTCTGATCATGTATTACAAGGCACAACAAGATGGGAACAAGGAAAATAAGAGATGGTAGAACACATATGGCATTTAGACCAAGTTTTGTATAGTTTTAGAACTTACAGTAACTTATTGACTTCTTACCCCCTCCAGGTTTCTACTACTCTTCCAAACCTCCCTTCCCCCAACCCCATTACTCAAAATTCACTGCAGAGAAGCAATAGGGGCAAAAAATCAAGACAAAGTAAGCACTCACTGAGAGAGACTGGATAGGCTCCGTCTTCCCTGCGATCTGCTGAGCATGTCTACAGCCGAAAATCAGTGGTAGCTGCTGCCAGGTTCAGTGGGGGACTGGACAAGTCGTTAGGGTGTGGAATGGGACAGGAAGAATGTCATTTTCGTTTCAGTCCTAATGGAGTTTGCAGGATGCTCTCCTGTTCACCCTATGTATTAACATTCGGTCTGCCCCTGTGACGAAAGTCTGAGCTTGTCCTCTGCCAAATCTACTCCTCCCAACCCTTCCCCTCTGCATATGATCATCAGAGAGCGGATTGTTATTTTTTTTACTGTAATCTCTCTAATAGAAGCCCTTATTTTTTGTACCTCAAAGGCCCCCATATTTCTTCAAGTTTCCCAAGAATACTACTACCAGATAGGAGTATTACAGCGAGGACTTGAAATGCTTACCAACAAATAACTCCTATTTCAGAGTCAGTAACCATTCAAGGGAGTTTTAAATGCAGATCTACTCAAAATTTTCTGAACATTGCTGATCATGGTCAACATTTAACATACATACACACACACACACACACACACACACACACACACACACAATCTAATTGTGGAAGGATCATTGGGGAATTAGCCTCCTGTAAAGTTCATCTGGGTACAGTTCTCTAGCAGTTGCTCAAAGATCTGTTCTCAATTAGTATTGGTGTAGGTGGCCTCCAAAGTAAACAGTTCCCACTATGAAACTAAATCTACGAAACCTCTCTTGTCCCTTTTATCCAGGAAAGGATGCATGAAATGTAAATGCAAACCAAATGCAATAAAGATGGAGACTCCCCCACCAAGTAACTGGAGGCGCTGGGTGCTCATACCCCTCTGAGCAAGGAAGGCAGGAGGAGGCCTGTGAACATGTTGAAACAAACAGCCAGAGGTGGAGATTGCACCCATGCCCTTCAGTCTGTGAGTTCACCAGCTCAGCCAGGGCAAGGTGAGCCTGGATGGAGACCAGATTTCTGCCTGCATGAAGGAGGAGAAGGAGGAGGTGGTGCTGGTGCTGGTGTTGATTCTATCTGGAGATTACCCTCCACCTTTGCCTAAGCAGATGAAAACATTTCCCAACCCTAAAGTGAACTGGACAAACTGATAGTGAAGGACTGATAGAGTCAAGTATCAAAGGAGGGATTTTTACTCTGTCAAAAGGGATAAAAAACCCAGCTCTTTAGTAACTCGGGTTTCTCAATACAGATTTATTCTTTGGCTGAGAGGAAGGATCCATATATAGGGTAATAAAGTCAGTCATAGCATCACAGAATTGGAAGGGACCTCAAGGAAGACCCATTAAAATGTAAGCTTCTTGGGGACAGGACATGTTTTTTTTGTTTGTTTGTTTTGTCTTTGCATTGTCCCAATGCTTTGCACATGGTAGGGTCTGAAAAAGAATGCTTGTTGGATTAGATTAGGTTTGGATTCTGACCATGCCATCAATAAACTTCAGTGGCTCCCTATTACCTCTAGGGTCAGATGGAGATTCATCTGTATCTAAAGACAATTAAAGCTTTTCATGCCCTGGCCCTTTCCTATCTTTCCAGTCTTGTTGCACATTATTTCCTTGTTTGCATTTCCACCTCTCCTCACCGTGCATTTACCCAGACTGTCTCCCATACAGGAATGCCACCACGGCCTCTGAGAATTTCTAAGCTCTTTTAAGGTTCAGCTCGAAAAGGCCACTTCCTTGAGCAGGCTTTTCCTTGTTCCCCTAACTTCTGGTGACTTTCTCTCTGAGGCTACTTTCCATCTACCTTTTCTCTCTCTTGTTTGAATCAATTTATGCACATTTTGTCTTCCCCAATTAGAATGTATGCTTGTTGAAGGTAGGAACTAGTTTTTTTCCTGTTTTTTTTTCTTTGTAGCTTCTGTGTTTAGCGCAGTGCCTGGTACATAATAAATACTTTTTAAAAAAAGCTTTGAGGTTGATACATAGAATCTAATCTCCCTCATTTTATGGATGAAAAAAAACTGGTACAGAGGTCAAGTGATTTGCCCAAGGTCATGCAATTTGTTAGAGGCAGAAGCTAGATGAAAAATCTAGATTTCCTGGCTCAGTGTTCTAGTTAAGTGATTTCAGTTCTATTGGATTAAGTTCTTTGGTTAATTTTAGCTAACTAGGAATCGAGCTTGTTTTCTTGCTCATAGGTTAAGCAGCGTTGAGGCAATAGTTTATAGAATAAACTGAACTTCAAATTACATGATCCCACACTGTTTTTTTTCTATATACAGGAGGGAATCATTTTAATTATGATGTTACATTTATTAAACCCCATTTCTTATTACAAGATTATATATTTAAAAATGGAAGGGATAAGAAAACAGAGGCCTAGAGAGGTTAGGTGATTTGTCCAAGATCACATAGGTAAAAAAACATCAGAGAATAGATTTGAATCCAGATTCGCTGTCTCTTCTCATTATATCATGCTGCCTCTCCCATCTACAATACACCAGGCATTTAAAGACATGGTTTCTGCCTTCAACAGAGTATGCTCTTAAGAAACATTTGTTGAGTTAACTTGACTGTGATTTTCAAGGATGAGATAGAAATGTGTGTCTAGCAAGAGGCATTTTGTTCCTTCCCCATTCTGGCATAATTGGTTGTACTCTCTTTCCTCATTCATTCATAGAATTAAAAATGATTACCTATGGGCCTCTTTTTTTTCCTCAGGGTTTTGGGAATGAAGCCCATCTCTGCTTCCTGACTGCTGACTCCCATCTTATCTGAGGGCGTAGGTGTGGCTTTGGCATAGACAGAACTAATTTTTTTTTAAAGTCTGCAGTAAAAAAACCCAAAAGCCTCACAAAGGAAGTAATTTCAAATACACCACTTGTAGGATCAGGCCAAGAAATTTTCCCTGGATAAGTGATTGCCGAGAGGTGGGCGTAGATGATGGAGAAAAGCTTTCTTGTACATTCACAGGCAATCCTATTTCCTCTTCCCCCTGACCCTTGTGTTTCCTCCCAGAAGTTTGCCCCAGTTTGTCCCACCCAACTGAGAGCTTCCCTTTGGACCATATTCCTCTTCTGGTGCTTATATACTCAGTTTATGCTATACTGCCATGTAGTTGAGGTAGTGTTACTGTGAAGTGGATTCTCATAAAAGTCTTCATTTGGTGTAATTCTCCCTTTGTATCCCCTCTGGAAGGCTGCACAGAACCTCTTTCTTGTTTTGGTGCCTTCTAGTAGATTTATGGAAGACCCAGAAGAAAGCCCATCAGAATATGCTATCCTTCCTTTTCCCTCTTGCTCTATCTTCTTCTGTACCTCCTCTCCCACTGTATAATTTCAGATTCTTCAGTTTTTTTCTGTCCTTCCTTTCCTTCAATTTCCACTTTTGTATTTGATAGTACACACTCATCTTACCCTGGCTTGTTGTGGTGGATTGGGGAGTAGGTTGGGAATAAACATAGTGTTAAGCTCTTTACATATTCAAACTTGCCCAAGTCTGAGGGTCTCTGTCCTTCTCCACTAAATTCTGCTTGGAGCCGTTGCTTATATTTCTGCCTCTTCTATCTCCTAGGCTCCACCGGTGCCCTTCTAGGTCCTTGGGTGCAGCCTTTTGACTGAGTCTAAGCTTTACAGAACAAATCCTTTTATTAAGGGATTTACTCTGTGAAGTTGTGATTCAGGCAAAGGGCCACACTTGAGGACCAAGAGCGCCACATGTAGGCAGGAGGCCACAGGTTTCCCACCCCTGTGAGCTAGGCTGTTTATCTGAAATCCTATAGGATCTCTTGAAGCCCCTCAATCTTTTTTTTATTCACCATCCCCTCCGTGGTATGTTATCTCCTTCTAAACAAGTACCACTCACTACCATGGAAGGAAGGCTAGAGGATAAAGCATTGTGTAGAAGTTCAAATGATCTTGAAGTCAGAAGATCTGGGTTCTAATCTCAGCCTCACTTCAGAATGAAAGGTGACACTGTAAAATCTGGATAATAGTTGGTACTTGCACTGTATATCTTGCAGAATTATTATGAAAAAAGTAAACCTTATAGTACTGTATAAATGTAAGCTAGTACACAGCCTATGGTAGACTGTCTCAGAGTTCAATCACCCTTGAATAAATGAATAAGCATTTATTAAGTGCTTATTTTTTGCTCAGTAAGGCTGTAAGTGATGGAGAATTCAAATACAAAAGCCAGACAGTCCCTGCCTTCAAGAGTTGACTTGTAATAGGGGAATGCAACACATGGAGGGAAATTGGTGGGGTGAAGAATTTTTTAACTGGGGAGTCACAGGGATGATGAGTAGAGTTACATGGGAGTTGACACACCCTTTCCAGAAGCAATGGTAATGATGATTTGTCAATTATAGTTCCCACTAATCAAATTTTCCTGCTGAAATTTAAGGCTATAAGTGGTATTAAGTGACCCTTTAGCTTTGCCATTTCTAGGCTAAATGCCAGTGACTGTAATCTTCTTTTCAGAGTTTCTATTTTCTAGTTTTTTAATTATACCTTTTGAGAAACATATTTTCAAAAAGGGAGACTAAAATTAGACACGATACTCTTAAAAAAAGGCCCAACTTATGCCAAACATCCCAATTATAACTAGGGTGAGGTGACCAGAGTTTTACTCCAGGGTGCCCAGTTTTAGAGGGTACTGACTGCTTGCCATGGTCCAGTAGAACTGAAACCAAGAAAGATACAAGAATAATTAGTTTGCAAGAATAATTAGTTTGAATAGAAAGTCCCAGAAGCCTCTCCCAGCCGAGTGACTGTTTCTCCCAATGATCTCCTCTCCACTGCACACAGATACACACAGAGCCTCCTCAGCAAGAGATGTAGCTGTCCTAACCTTGATTATTTTGCCTAGGGCTCAAAATTAGCTAGTTATAGCTAACACAGTAGGAGAAATTCCCTGCTCTTGTATACCATGAACATGATAATGCAACTTAATGTCATGTTCTGTTCTGTTTTTGGTTCAGACCTGCCATTTAATTGGTGTAGGACATTCCCTGTGTGGGGCCTGTGATTTAATTGGTGTAGGACTCTTTTCTCAGTGTAGATTAACAACTATTCTTAAGGTCTTAGACAGTTTCCAGGGGGCTCTAAGAGGTCAAATGACTTGTTTCTGGTCACCCAGCCAATAAGTGTTCATGGCAGGACTCAAATCCAGGTCTTCTTGATTCCAAGACTGGCCCTCTATCATTTATACCACATTGCCTTTCAAAATCACATTAGCATTTTAAATAACACTGGTCCTTTGGTGATTAATTCAGCTTATGGTGCATTTAAAGTCTCTTTCTATTCTCCTTGTTCCTAGTCAGTTTTCCCTCATCACATTCCTACAGAATTTATTTTTGTCTTTAAGTTCACTCTATTACACTAGTTTTATTGGACCATTTCTCTAACTGTTTATATGATCATATAACTTAGAACTGGAAGTGACATTAGGGATCCTCTAGTTCAGCTCGCTCATTTTAGAGAGGATGAAACTGGCCTGAAGGAAAGGAAATGACTTGCCTAAGATCACAAGGTGTAGAAGCAAGATTTGACTCCGGGTTCCCCAAACCCAGTGCTCTTTTCATGATGCTACACTTATTGCCTAGCAAGTTTTCTATAAATTGTATTTTGGTCTAAGTTTGTTAAAACAATTCAGGTGGGAAACAAGCAAGTATATAGTGTTTGCCTTTAAATAAATACATAAATGAATCCTATAATTCACATAAATATTTTATATATATATGTATATTATATGGCACATATATGTGTGTGCGTGTGTGTGTTTAGAATTAATACTTGGGAAAATACTAGAACAAATCATACAACCCTTTTGAAACCAATAAGAAGAGTCTGGACCATTCGAATTTCCTATCAAGATGGACTGTCAAATCAGCAAAAGATGTGAGTATGGTATTTTTTTTTCTGACTGAAGGAAGAGGCTGGATGTGACTACCACACTCAGGGAGTGTCCTCCCTCTGCCTTCAAGGCTCCCTGTTTATAAAAGGCAGTTTCTTTATAAAACTACTTCTAGTTCATGGCTGTTGTGAGAAAAGCGCTTCATCAACTGGAACAAAATATATAAATGTAAGCTTTCATTGCAGTTACTTAAATTTCTTAATGCTATTTTTAAATTAAGTTATTTTCCTTCTAGTATTTTGACTATCTGTATTTTTGCTGAAAGTTTATTTCTTAAAAGGGCCACACCTTTGTCCCCACGTTGAACAATTAAAAATGTAATTTGAACACAGCAGAATTTTAAAACATGCTAACATACTAGTTTATTCACAGCACAAAGTTACTAAACAAAACATAAAGACACAAACACATGTAGCACTCTAACTAATATAACCTAACTGTTAGGATGGGGGATACGGATGATATCTACATTATAATCTATTTTTCTATGGCATTATATTTCACACTCATTTATCTTATTTCATCAGCTAGATTTTAAGTGTCTGTAGGCAGCGATTGTCAAGTTTTTTTGTTTTTTTGTTTTGTTTTGTGTTTTAGGCAATTGGGGTTAAGTGACTTGCTCAGGGTCACACAGCTAGTACGTGTCAAGTGTTTGGTCATAATTTGAACTCAGGTCCTCCTGACTTCAGGGCTGGTGCTCTATTCACTGTGCTACCTAGCTGCCCCTCAAGTCTTTTTTTTTTTTTAATAATAATGCATAACACCTATATTTTCCTACGTCCATGACTTACAGCTTAATATAAGGTCTTTGTGAGATTTCTTTATAGTCTGAAGAGCAAGCTAGATGATGTTACACCTAGGTGGACTTGAACCTGGTTGAAACAAAACAAAAATAGACCGCCAAAGTCTTGTTAATGGATTATACATCAATAGGCTCTACTCTCAGTTCAGTTATGGTCAGTGTTGTTTAACCAGTGATTTGGATGAAGTAAAGATAACACACTTACCAAATTTACAATTGACATAAAACTTGGAGGGATACTTAATACACTAGATGACAGAATTGGTTACCCAGATGATTTTGATAAGCTGGAATTATGGACCAAATCCCAGAATTACAAGACTCTATATTTTAATTTTGTTATTTTCTGGCACAGTTTGGTAAACTGTATCTAGATACAGTAAATTCAGATACTAGCTGTATGACCCTGGGCAAGTCACTTGACCTCTGAACCTCAGTTTCCTTGTCTGTAAAATGAGGAGGTTAGACTCAATGGCTTCCCAGGTCTCTTCCAGCTCTCCATCTCTGATCCTTTGAATTCTGAGAAATGTAGAACATTTTATATGAACTTGGGCAGGGTGAAATGTGCCAAGTCAAGAAATCTTGATTACACAATTATAAGAATGTGAGTTTAAAGATTGCTAAGAAGAAGTTGAACTCTGAATAGAAGAAAAATCTGTGAGTATCCTGGAGAAGAGATAATGAAACATATCTTCTCCTCCCTCATGGCAGAGAAGTGAGGGCCTACTAGGACAGAATATTATATTAGATGCTGCTTTTGCTTAAATGTTCCTTGTCACAAGTTGGAGGTGAGTGGGAAATGAATGTGATGTAAAAGACCAGGGATATCAGTCAAATCTATCAAATATAAGATTATATTTTCTTTTCTGCATTATATTTGAATCACGATATACTCAACTTTTTCTTAGCTTCTGTTTTGGAAGGTATTGTCTGGGACACTGTTTTTTTTTGGGGGGGAGGATGCAAAGGGTAACCTAGGAGCTTGATGGGTCATGACAAAATATTAGAAGGAGGCACGCTAGCTCTCAAATTATAGGATTCTAATCTATACTATCCAGATAGTTTCATAGCCATTTGGACTGGTTAGGAGTACTTTACATGTCTGGATATTACATTTGCATATAGAATTTGCAGCTGGAATATGAGCCAGATTTTTTTCCAATGATTTCACATATGGCCTTTTAAAAAAAGACAAACATCCTGTCTAAGACATGGATTTATACTCATCTCTGCAGATCTTTCATGAGATAAATAATCATGTGCTCTGCATAATTTAGTTATATCTATACTGTGCAATTAGTATCTTTTCCCATATTATTCATTATAGCTGTCATCATACAATTTAGTAAATTATATCAGGATGTAATAAAGCAATGTTACATAATGCAGTAAGATTAGCTGTTAGGAACCCTGTTGTCCATTTGAAACTGAAGCCCAAATAATACTACACACAGCTAGCATCTGAGACAGTCTTTCAACTCAGGTCTTCCTGACTCCATGTCCAGAATTCCATCCATTGTATCCCTAGCTCCCACTTATGGGTAGTAATGTCTTTATAGGCAGGAAGACTGGGTTCAGATCTCTCTCCTGTCACTTCCTGTGTGACCCTGGGCAAGTCAGCCAGATTAAATTAGTTTTTAGAAAAGAGTATTTAAGTACAGTTAGTACAAAATATTCTCCCAAAAGACATGCTTCCCATAGTCAAGCGTAGGCTCATGTTTAGAGAGCACTATAGCAAAGGGGTAATAATAATAATAATTAACATTTACAAGGAATAATACAGCTCCTGGAAGTTCTTTTACTGAGGCCCTCAAGATGTTCTCCTTAAATATGGTATACTTTTTTTTATACCAGGCTCTCTGTAGACCCTTGAATCTGTGTCCAATATGTCTCTGGCTTCCAGTGAAGGCACTACCATTAGCTGTTCCAGGGACACTAATACTATGATGATTGGGAAGTTGGGAGGTCCAAAACTCTTTAGACTTTTTAAAGCTCATACAGCCTTTGACCAGAGTTGAGGGGTTGAGGAAGAGATAGAGGCACTCCCCTTCTTCCCCAGGCAATTCCTTGTCATTCTTAGCTAGAATACTTTCTGTGGCCAGGCCCTGAAATCTCCAGGATGCCAAACTAACTCCTTGGTCTTATATAGTCTCCATAGGGGATAATTAAATCTCACTCAATGGGAACAGACTTCCCATCGTACCTAGTTGACATACTTTTGGTACAAGGAAGAGTACAGGCCTGGTTCACACTTAGTTCTGATCGACTTAATAAAAATTTTTATGTGACAAAAGTAATTAATTACTTTTTTAAAATGAGGTAGGTTAATGAGTGGATCCTACTCCTACACTGATTGCTGGGAATTTCACGTAGCTCACTTTTCTTCCTTCCATAAACTTCACTATTACTTGTAGATCTTCTCATTCTTTGGTCCTGAGACCTAAGCGCGACATCTTTTCTCATTAAGTCAAATAAGTATCCTAGTGGTCCCTTTCCCTCAAGCTGAGGTTTTATGACTACACTTGATTCTTCTTCCTTCCCCCTGAAAGCATCCTGTAAAGTTCTCTGGCATTATTTCTCCCCCTCCCCCCCTTCTCTCTAATATACACACGAAAGTCAAAAGTCCACACAAAAGTCCTCATTTGGGAAGATTTTTTGTTACTCTTTCTTTTCTTTTCTTGAGGAGTAGAGAAGCAGTGGTGGCTTATAGCTAGCTACTGCCAACATCTTTTCTAGCCTAAATCTAATGATATTTAATTCTTTTCAGTAATATCTGTAGGGCCAAGAAAAGGGCCAGCAGTTAGAAGTCTGAGAATACTTTCTCTGAGCCATGCTGAAATATTGGCTTAGACTGCTGTCATCTGCCATGCCTAGATGGATAAATCAGAGTATTAGAGAAATATTACATTAAGATCCATGCTTTATTACTAGTTAACAGGCTCACAATCTCAGTTTTAGTTTTTTAAGTAATGCTAAGGTAGCATGGCACAGAGGACAGAATTTTGGATTTAGAGTCAGGAAGATCTGGATTCAAATTCTGCCTCAGATACTTATTACTCTGTGACCTTGGACAAATCACTTAGCTTTTTTATTTTTATTTTTATTTTTTATTTCTTTTTCTTTTTCTTTTTTTAAAGCTCACTTTCTTCATTTATAAAATGGGGGTAAAATTGCACCTACTTCATAGGGCTGTTGTGAGAACCAAATGAAAGTATCTAAATAAAGTGCTTTGCAAGCCTTGAAGGTGCATATATCAGTTATTTGTTACTCTTTCATTATCTCCTTTTTTTGCAAATGCAAAAATACTTTCATTGAAAAGACAACAAAATACGTTGCATTTTTATAGGACTCATAAATTCATAAAGTAATTCAAATATTGATGGGTTTCAATACATGCTAGGCCCTGAATTAGCCCGTTCTGCCAAGGCTCAACAACTAACAGTTATTCCAGCGAGCCACTGAGGTATAGATACTTAAAGATCAGGTATTGTGGTCATTGCTTGCAGAACTTAGACTCAGAGCCAGAGAAGGTCTGAGCCTAGAGACAGGTCAGAATTTGGGATGGGTTGAGGTAAGGCTAAGTTTCTCATTGAGTCAGTGTGGCTGGTGGATGTTGGAAATAATAGACGGATGTGTGGTCAGTGGAAGAGGTCAGGACCAGAGTCAATAGAGTGAACAGGAGTTAAATGCCCTGTTGAGGTCAGAAGAAATAGCTAGGAGCTGTCCAAGGACAATGAATTGTGTTTCCTGAAGGAAGTAGTCTGTCCTGACTTTAACTCTAAACATACTGGGATTATAGAAGTGAGAGCTAAAAAGGCCCTTAGGGATTAGTATCTAGCTAAACTTCATTTAGTTTTCATTTTCTTTTTTAAACAGATGAAAAAACTGAGGCCTAGAGAGATGGCTTGCCGTCACATAGATGCAAGTGGCAGAGTCAGAATTTAAACCTGGGTCATTTGACTCTAGATCCAATGTTCTTTCCACTATACCATGTTGTCCTCCAATGGGGGAATCATTCTCTTCTTTGAGCCAAGAGTCCTATAAATTGGGTTCTGAATTAAATAGGCTGTGGAGGCTTGGAAGAAAGAAGTCCATTCTGTTCCACTCCTGTCTACCTCATTTTAATACTTAAATTCACAGTTTAAGCCCAATGAGTGTGTTTTGAAGAGCTACTTAGAATTAGGGTAAGCTCTATAATTAAATGACAATAGCTGTAAATTAAATGCATAAGAGTAGTCTCTCATCAGAATTATCCAAGGTTGTTATTACATCTTAATTTTTTAATAAAAAACTTATTGCTTTTACAGTTTATTTAGGGCTGGACATCCATGGATCTGTTTAAGACTTTGATGATTCTTTTGATCTTACAATGCAGAAAGGTCAATATAACAACACTGAGAATTTCCACAGTGATGAAATGAAAGTTGAAGATCAAAAAATAAAGGGGAGAGGGATGATAAAGAAAGTCTTATTGAAAGGCTTAGCAATCACAGAAATGTAGAGAAGAGCTAAAAAGTGGAATAAACTAAGTGTGTTTGAAAGTTGGGGTGGGTAGGATTTCAAAATGGGGCAGAAGTTACCAAATGTAGACACTGTCTGCTTTATGATTCTATCTTGGGCCCTTTTTACAGTCATATGTCTCTTCAGTTTCTTCATTTGGGGGGAGTCAAAGAATAAACGAACATCAGATGCCTGAAATGAAATCCAACTGGACAAGCAGGATAGACCGAACAGTACTGATTAGAGAAACAGAATAAGACCACTGTTCAAGGAAGGAGTGGGAAGAGACTAAGATCAACCCTTACTGCCAATAGCATCGTGGGAAGGAGGCAATGTGATTATGTTTGGAGATGCCTCTTGTCTTTGAAACAGCACGGTCACCATACTTATTTCTTGGTTCGTTTCTAGCTCAGTTATTTTCCACATTAGTTTCAGGAGTGCCTCAGAAAAACCTGCCAGCCGAGTGTAAGATTTTCTGTGGGGGTAGAAAATGGATTGACCACTGTTATTCTAAGCTGAGGCAGGCGCTCCCTGAGCTCAAGAAATAAAGGCCTCATTCATTACTCAGTTTCTGGTGACAGCTCGGGGAGTTATCCAGCTTTCATTTGGAGAGCCCCACGAAATCTGCAGTATTCCCACAAGGTAGTAAAAGACCAAAGTCAGCCTTAGAAAAATAAAAACAAACCTTTAGCAATCCCCTGGAACAAATCAGCTGGAATCTTAAATCCCTACAGGAAAATGGAGGGCAATGGAGATGGTGCAGATGTGTTACCCACCCTGGAAAATATGGACATCGGAAGAATTTCCTATTCTAAACAATATGTAGTTAAAAATACCGTCCCACGAGACTTTCTTGAACATACAGGCTCATCGCCAGTATTTATAGCAGCCAATGCAAAAATTACAAAGATTTTTATTCCAACAAAGGAACTGTACATGAATTTGGGGAGTTACGAAACCACCGTACTTAAAATCATCCAATCAGAACTGGCTTTAAGAATATAATCTAACCTCACTAAGGGGCGGTGAGTATAAATTAGCAAAAAATTAGAATTATGTACTTTTTTCAAAGAAATGTGGTCTTGTGACATTTTAGTATATTAAGCAGGATAATAAATTGAAGGGATCATTAGAAAATCAGCTTTAATGAAGTTGAGAATGGCTTGTAATTAATAATCATTTATATGTAAATGAGTGATAATAATTACTCGGGAGTTAGAGGGGTATAGCAGAAAGAATGTTAGATTTGGAGTCAAAGGACGTGAGTTCAAATCCTTTCTCTGCCACTTATTTCCAGTATGTCTTGTTGAGTCATTTCAGTCGTGTCTGACTCTCCACAACCCCTTTTAGAGTTTTCTTGGAAAAGCAACTGGAGTGGTTTGCCATTTCCTTCTCCAGTATAGTCTTGGATGAGTCATTTACTCTCTCTATGCTTTGATTTCTAGTCTTTTGTTTTGTTTTGTTTTGTTTTTGTTTTTGGTGAGGCAATGGCGTTAAATGACTTGCCTAGGGTCACATAGCTAAGAAGTGTCAAGTGTCTGAGGCTGAATTTGAACTCGAGTCCTCCTGACTCCAGGGCCAGTGCTCTATCTGCTGCCCCATCTAGCTGCCCCTGTGCTTTAATTTCTTATCTGTACAGTGACAGATGATTTTCCAGACTTAAATTTATGATGATGATGACCCTTTGAGGAAAAAAAATTTCTCTTAAGTGGCTTAACCAGAATCAGAAAAAACTCAACTATATTATTAATTTGCCAGTCAACCCAGTCTCACAGCATTTGGATCTGCCTATATTAATATACATTTCAAATGAATGGAATTTGAATTCCCAAATTCCACAGAGACATTGTGGCATAGGGGATACTAAGCTGGCTTTCAGAGCTCTAACCAGAGGTGTCAAACATGAGGCCCAAGGGGAATCAGATTAAAATGTCATTGGGAAATAGTTAACAAAATAAATAAAAATAAAATAGGACATGGATAATGTTATTATGTGGTTTTCTAAGTCAACATGCCCCACACACGGACCTGATACATAATCTAGTGGTCCCATTTCTATTTGACCTTGCTCTCTGGACAACTCTCCCAGACTGTAAATTACAGAGAAAGTGACAGCCTGCACTGGGAGAAGGAGTTTGTTAACGCTTGCACTTCCCCAAACTGCTGAAGTCACAGGTCTGGTTCCCAGTTCACCCATCTACAGTCCCAACATAGCTTTTTTTTTTTTTAAACTGTTGAGAACCAATGCTTACCAGAAAGCTAAATAGCTAAGTGAAAGCTTGTCACTTCTTTCTGGTAAGGCCATTGCTGGTTAATCTTTTATGGAAATGTAGACTTCAGGTGTGTTAGGACACCTGCTTTTGCAGCTGCATAATAAACTGGGCTTTTAACTTCAAAAAAAAATATATCTATATCTATATATCTCCAGGCTTCCAGGGTCTGACAGGCTAATCAAGGAGACCAAAAAAAGCAAAATGCTATAGTGGAATGAATAACGGGTCCAAAAACCTGGGTTATATCACTTACTAGTTAAGGAGACACATTAATGAAGTGGAGTTACAGTCAAAAGACGAGGGTTCATAACCCATCTGGGTCCTTTACTAACTGTGTGATCTTAGGCAAATTAATCATCTTTCTAAGCCTCAGTTTCCTCATATACAAAATAAGAATAGTGCTATTTGTTCTATCTACCCACCAGGGCTATTGTGAGGATCCAATAAGCTAGCTTATATAAAGAATTTAGTTTAACTACAAAATTACCTGTGAATTATTATTGGGAGAAGGCAATGGCAAATCACTCCAGTATCCTTGCCAAGAAAACCCCAAATGGGGTCATGAAGAGTCAGACATGACTGAAACAAATAAACAACAGAACTATTATTATCATTATTATTCCAATACATTCTGATTGAAAGCCTTACTTCCCTGCTTCTGAATAGTTGGCTTTAAACAGTTCATTTAGTTGGTCTTACTGCAAGAATCCATTTTATATATTCAGAAATTCACGTTCATGTTGAAAGGAATTGGTTTGATTCTGCCTTCCCTGGAAGCTGTGTTTTGGCAATGCTAGCATATCACAACAAAAAGTGAAAAAAATAAATGAATCTTCTGGAGGCTTGGTTTAAGAACATGCTGTCCTTCCCGTTTGAAGATAAGGTAGCCAACGAATGAAATTGCTTTTGAGTAGTGGAGCTGGGTTGTAGGGATCCATCCACATTCTCTTATTCAGTCCTTTTAGAAATAATGGTAGCCTTTAGTGAAACGTCTAGCTGGAATTGGTTGCGGTCAGGTTGGGAAGGGAAATAAAAAAATTAAACAGAGTTTTTATTTTATCTTAGAGGTGATAGGGAGCCACTGAAGATTATTTGTCACCTGTAGGCAGATTTCTAACTTCAGTTTGAGGAGTGAGCTGTGTGACCTTTGTCAAGTCCCTTACCCTGTCTGTCTCATTTTCTTCAATTGTAAAACAGGGATAATAACAGTACCTACCTCCCAGGATTGTTGTGAAGAGCAAATGAGATGATAGTTGTAAAGTGCTTAGCATAGTGCCTGGTACATAGTAGGAACTACATAAAGCTACCTATCAGTATTATTATTATTATTATTATTATTATTATTATTATTATTATTATTATTATTTCTGTAACTGTCCTGTGTTAGGGTTTTCTTCTAACTTCAGTTTTTAACTCACTCATTTTCATTGGTGAGGCAGAGGAAATGGAAAACAGCACTGTATAAAAGCCCTTCATTAATCTGGTAGGACATTACTAAGTTAATCATCAGTTTTCTTTTTGCTGGGCTAAATAATCCCAAATCCCTTCACCTTTGCTTGCCCTTTTTCCTAGAAGCAGGATTCCACTCTATCCTAGCTCATTTTCAGAGGATTTTGGAGTGTGGGTTTGTGTAATGTTACAGTCTATCAGAGGAAAACTATCCCATAAAATTCATTCTCTGGACACAGTGCAGTATAAGTTTCAAATATAACAACTTTATATTGGGCTTAGGGGGCCACCAAACTGATGCTGATTACATCATTGTTTCCATGGTAACTGTGGTCCTTCAAAGGAGAGGAATTAAAGCGAGATTTTAAGATGTAGAAACAACTAGCTAAATAAGAAAAATAAAAGTTGCTGATTGGCTGTGGAAGAACTGGTTGGGTGAAGTCTGTAATTTCCATCTCCTCAAAATTGGTCCTTTCCTGGATTCTGTTTCTCAGATTTGAGGTACAGAATGGTATGTGAAATCAGCAATAATGGGTCCTGAGACAGTAATGTCAGTGTTCTGAAGTTCTGATTACTGAGTGACTGGAAGATATTTCACCAAACGTTATCACCTGTAAAATGTCTTGGCTTTTCAAAGATGCCAGAGACTGCCCTGTACTGTACCACCTCAGTCCACCCCTCTTTAGTGAAGAACCATAGAATGCTTAAGAACGGTTACCTACATTTTTCAGAAGAGGAAACTGAGGCACAAGAGGTGATGTGGTTTGCTTCAAGTCATAGAGTTGATTTATGGAAGGACTAGGGCTAGAACCTAGGTCAGCTAATTCCCTGTTCAACATGCCTTCCCAAAGTTGTATTTACCTGAGTGCTCAGAAAAGGTCAGTTTTATCCTTTCATTGGACTGATGTTCTTTCAGTAAGACATTTAGCTAGTTATCTGTGATAGAACATTTAGAGGTGCTCTCTCTTAGCTCATAAGTCCTCAAAGAAACAGTGTCCAACAGGATGTGGGAAAACTGGGACACTAATGCACTGTTGGTGGATTGCAAACTGATCCAACCATTCTGGAGAGCAATTTGGAACTATGCCCAAAGGACTATAGAACTGTGCATACCCTTTGATCCATCAATACCACTACTAAGTCTGTATCTTAAAGCGCAAAAAAATGGAAAAAGACCTACATGCACAAAAATATTTATAGCAGCTCTTTTTGTGGTGGCAAAAAATTAGAAATTGAGGGGATGCCTGTCAATCGGGGAATGGCTTAATAAGCTATATATGAATGTAATGGAATACTATTGTGCTATGAGAGATGATGAGCGGGATGATTTCAGAAAAACCTGGAAAGACTTACATGAACTGATGTGAAGTGACATGAGCAGAACCAGGAGAACACTGTACACTGTAACAGCAACATTGTGTGATTGACTATGAGGACTTAACTCCTTTCAGCAGTATAGTGATCCAAGACAATTACGAAGGACTCATGATAGAAAATGCTATCCACATCCAGAGAAAGAACCAATGGACTATGAATGCAGATTGAAGTACACTATTTTCACTTTATTTATTTTTTTTGTGGTTTTTTTCCTTTTGGTCTGTTTCTTCTTTCACAACATGATTAACATGGAAATATGTTTTACATGATTGCACATGAATAATCTATATCAAATTGCTTACTGTTTTAGGAAGGAGGGAGGCAGAAAAAAATCGGAGCTTAAAATTTTGTAAAACTAAATATAAAAATTAATCAAAATTGTCTTCATATATAATTATAAAAAATAAAAATGCTATTTAAAAAAATTTCCAAAATGAGGGCACAGTTCAAATTGCAGAATTATTCCGATTTGGAAAAAAAAAATTACTTGAAGTATAAGCCAAATTTGAAGTTGTGATTTTAGGAGAGCCAGCTTCATGTAGTAGGGCAGGTATTGAACTTTGAGTTAGATGACCTGAGTTTGAGCCCTGTCCTGGTTCTGCTACTTAACTAGCCATCTGGCAACCTGCAAGCCATTTCCCCTGTTGAAGTCACAGTGCCCCCTCTGTAAAACGGAGGTAATTATGTAGATAGGTCCTGATTAGTGTGAATAAAGAATCCTGCGAAGCCGTCACATGTATCTGAGTTCACACTATTTCAAGTTATAGTTACATAGAATACAGTATTTGGTTCCAGCCTAGTAGAAATCTATGCAGGATGAATTCAAATAATGAGGAAGCCTCATGAGATTCCTTATTCACACTAATTGGGACCTGGCTGAACTTGTACTGTCCACCTCATGGAGTTGTTGTAAGGAAGGAATCTGGTGAACTGTAAAATGCATGCACAGTTCTGACAAGATAAAAATGAAAACGATGTGCAATGTTGGAAAAAACGCTAGATTTGGACTGAGGACCTCCATCTAAACCAAGGCTCAACTACTTACTATCTGTAACCTTAAGCTATCTACACTTAGTTAACATTTGCACCTCAACTTCCTCATGTACAAAAATAAAGAGTTTTGACTAGATGAGGGATTCTTAAGCTGCCATCTGTGAATTAATTTTTTTTGATAACCATATTTCAATATAATTGTTTTTTTTTTTGGTAATCCTATGCATTTAAAAAATGTTATGCATTTAAAAACAGAAATATGAGAAGGGATTCATAGGGTCCCCCAGACTGCCTGAGGGGTCCGTGGCATACAAAAAAAAAAGGTAAGAACCCCTGGACTAGATGTTCCCCAACTGTTAGCTATTGTTATTACTAAGTATTATTGATGGCGATGATAATGTTTTGGTCTTCTCCTATTTAGCTCCAAATCTAACAATTCTAAAAATTCTCAGAAGAATGGCTAGACCGCCAGCCTCAGAGTTAGGAGGACCGGGGTTCAGGTCTTATCCCTGACACATGCTATGGAAGG
Source organism: Phascolarctos cinereus (assembly GCF_003287225.1). Classification (NCBI taxonomy): domain Eukaryota; kingdom Metazoa; phylum Chordata; class Mammalia; order Diprotodontia; family Phascolarctidae; genus Phascolarctos; species Phascolarctos cinereus. The sequence goes on from NW_027555514.1 coordinate 109,115,961, forward strand.
CACTTAGCCACTCAGTGCCATAGGTAGTACTCTTAAGACTCTCAGTTACAGATGAGGTTCTGATCTGCATTATTCAAGGGAGTTTCCTTACTGATATTCCCTATACAGATGAAATCATGGGTACATAAAAAAAAAATCCAATTTCAGTCTACGGAATCTTTGTCTTCTGTAAAGTCCAGCTTCGCAGCCACTTCCAATAAGGTTCCCCTAATCCTCCCTAGCTGGATATGACCTCTTCCACCTCCAATCTTCATGGAACACTTCATCTAGCCCTCTTTTTTGGTCTTAACCCCTTCTACTTAGCATCATCCCTATTTGTGTGCCTGTCACATCCACTGACTCTTCCTTTCACTTGAATATTTAGAGAACGTTGTCTTAATTGGCCTAATTTCAGTATTGTTGCTTTTCAGGGAATAGGGAGGCCAGAGGAGAGGGAGAGAGATGGGACGGGCTGGCGGCTAGAGCAGTCAGAATACACAAAACGTTTATCGATTAAATTCGTTGCCATCTATGGCAATGATTCGTGGTTCCCCAAAATAATTATAAAAGTAACATCAAAGATCATTGATCACAGATCACCATAATAGATAAAATAATAATGAAAAGTTTGAAATATTGCAAGAATTACAAAATGTGACAACAAAGACATTTTGTGAGTACGTGGTGTTGGGAAAAATTGCACCAATAGATTTGTTTGGCATAATAAAACGAGGTATGCCTGTATAAGAATAATAATAATAGCACTTCCCTTATAGGGTTGTCATGAGAATTGAATTTATATACATAGATGCATATGTCTATGTTTCATCTGACTCTTATCTATGTATATATGTATGTTTATACATACACATATATGGAGTTACAAATCTTAAATCAATAGTCAACTGTTAGCTATTGTTATTACTAAGTATTATTGATGGCGATGGTAATGTTTTGGTCTTCTCCTATTTATGTTCAATTATTGTTATTTTTATTGGGGTGACAGCATAGGGCAGTTGATAGATAGTAGACTTGTAGTCAGGAAAACTGGGTTTAAATTACTCCTTAGGCCCTTACTTACTTGTGTCACTATAGCAAGTCACCTAATCTCTCTCAGGCTCAGTTTCCTCATCTATAAAATGGGGATATTAATAGCTCCTACCTCATTGAAACATTGTGAGGATTAAATACAATAATATATGTAAAGTGCTTTGCAAATCTTATGTTTAGCTATCATTATTATTATTATTATTATTATCAACTCTTTGGAGAGACAGGATACCTTCCTTGCATCATCATCTTCTCTCTGGGAAGGTGGAGTATAAAGGAGATTCTCAATTCCTTTGCCTGTTCCTGACACACAGAAGCTGTGAGATCATGGGCAAGGCACTTACTTCTCTGTTCCCTTGGCAAATCTCTGAACCAACTGGGTACAAACTGGTACTTTGGAGAGGATCTCCCTACCTGAGGAAGTTTCCTACACTCATGAAATTACAAGTCCAAACCCCTCAAAAAGTCTCTTTTAGCCTCAATTTCTTCATCTAAAAATTGGAATGATATTGCTTGTACCACTACCCACTTCATGGGAGTATTGTGAGGTAGAAGTTTCGTAAAACTGCAAAGAGCATAAAATGTGGGTTATTAATGATTATTCTCCACACTGTCCACCATGGCTTTGCCTCACCTAGTCCCCGTAATTCTCCCGCAGAAGACTTGCATCAATAATGACTTAACAGGGATGAGGTGCCCTCCACTGAGAGTGCTTTCCATCTACTCTGCATATATCTTGTAAATACTTAGTTATTTTCATGTGGTCTCCTCCGTCTGAATGTGAGTTCTTTGAGGACACGCACTGTTTTTGCCTTTCTTTGCATCCTTAGCCCTTAGCAGAATGGCTGGCATATAGTAAGTGATTAATAAATGTTTTTGATAGATTGATAAATTAAAGGTAAGGGGGGTAGGGAATTGCTGTTTCAGAACCTGGAGTTGTTTTTACTTGTCCTGCCCTAAGAAGTAACTAACTTCAGAGGGAGAGAATTCCTTGGTTAGTTTCAGTTGCTAAAATGAAACCCTGACAGTCACAGAAGAATTCTATTTAATACTTATCTCCATAATTAAGCCTTGTATGAAGAAGCCTAGCCAAGGAGGCGTGTATGCTAAATGAGAGGCTTTAGAAGCTGGGCTGAAAATGGAGTTTCCTTTGTAGATCACCACATTTTTTTTTTCTTTTTGGCTTGGAGAGCAGAGCTTGGCCCCAGCTCCCAGCAATTTACTACTAATGTTTGTGCTTTCTGACTATTCACATATAAAACTTCTATTTTCTGTTCATTTGCTCACTATAGAGAAAGATGCTCTGGGCTGCTTTAAGAGTCTAAACCTCTTCACACTACAGAAAAAAAAATCTCCCAAGATCAATGTGAACTGCACATTTATGGAATAATAGAATTTCAGAGTTGAAAGAGAGTTCAGAGGCCATGCAGTACCTGAAAAATAATTCTGTCTACACATATCCAACTGGCAGCCTTTCAGCTGTTGTGTGAAGACCTCCAATGATGGGGAAACACGCTATTTTCAGAGGCAGCCAATTATACTTGAGGTTAGCTATTTATTAGGAAATTTCCCCTTACATCAAGCTTACATCTACCTCTCTGCTCCTACCTACTCTCCTATTTCTGCCTACTGGGGTCAAACAGAGCACGATTAATCCCTCTTGTATTTGACATCCCTTCAAAAACTTGAAGACAGCTACCATGTCCCCCACTCCAAATTTGCACTTCTAGCTAAACTAGGGATGGGGAACTTGCGGCCTTGAGGCCACGTGTGGCCCTCTAGGTCCTCGAGTGCAGCCCTTTGGTTGAGTGAAGTTTAGATTCAGTCAAAGGGCTGCACTTGAGGACCTAGAGGGCCACATGTGGCCTCGAGACCGCAGGATCCCCACCCCCAGCTAAATGTACCCTTTTCTTTCAACTAGGTGGCAATAAAGTGGCATAGTAGATAGAGCATTAGATTTTTGGAGTTGGGAAGACCTGAGTTCAAATCCTGCCTCTGACACTAGCTATGGGACTCTGGGAAAATTATTTAACCTTTCTTAGTCTCTGTTTCCTCATCTGTAAAATGGGGAAAATAATAGCACCTTTCTCCTAGGGTTGTTGTGAGGATCAAATGGGGTAAAATATGGTAAGTGCTACATTTAAAGGCTTCTCATAATGTCCTTCTGATCCACCCACTTGTTAGTGCCCTCTGTCCCTAAACTACCTCTTCTTTATTTTATCTATGCTTATACATATGCAGTTAGGTGGCATAGTGGATAGAGTGCTGGGCCTGAAGTCAGGAAGCTCTGAGTTCATAGAATCTAGTCTCAGATACTTACTAGCTGCATGATCCCGGGCAAGTCCCTTAATCTCTGTCTGCTTTAGTTTCCTCAACTTTCAAATGAGGATAATATCAGCACCTACCTCACCAAGTTATCATGAGGATCAAATGAGATAATATTTGTAAAGTTCTTACCACACCGCCTGACTCATAATAGGTGCTTAATAAATGCTGATTCTCTCTCTTCCATCTCCCAATAGAGTAAGTTCCTTGAGGACAGGGATAGTTTAAGTTCTGTTGAAGTTAGTCTATTCAACAGCACCTTTCACAGCAATTAGTATATAGAAGGTGCTTAATAAATGTTGGTTTGTTGGTTGATTTGGTTGATCATATGAAACGAACTCAAGGCCCTGGACAATCTGGCTGGCCTTCTCTGATAGGACAAAGTTTGGTGGAACATTTAGAAATTCAGGGCACTGGAGTGTGAACCTACGACAGTTTTACAGAAAGCACATTATATTACCTATTTTTACAACTGTTGTTATTTCTATCAATTCCAGTTTTGTCAACCAACCGTCAATTCAATTTGGCAAATATTTATGGAGGAGCACCAGCTACTGTGAGGGGACTGAAGGAGCAGTCTGCCATGGCACTATTGGACTAGCTTTATGGCCTCAGATCAATCATATTTGGGTCTTAGTTTCCTCATTTATCAAATGAAGGGACTGGACTGGTCAATCTTTCCAATTCTCAAATACTGTGACTCTACATATGATATGGCAATCTCTGTCCTCAGAGAGATTGATTACCTAATTTTAAGTCCAACTAGAGGCAAAATAAGCAAAATAGTTTTTTTAACTGAATTTACTGTCAGCAACAATTAAATCCATAGTCCTGTTTGACTTAAGGGAGAAACTTGATCTCTGCCTATTTTTCTGTTTATGTAAAAGGAATTAAAAAAGGAATATCAGGCAGGCAAATGAGATGTTGGCTATATCTACACATGCAAAACAATCAGACTTCATTATGGTGAAAGACTGAATTAAATCGGTGTTTCTTATGTCTACAAAGAATCATAGATTCAAAACTGGAGAGGATTTTAGAGGTCATCTAGTCCAACTCCTCTGTTTTGCAAATGAGGAAAACTAGAACCAGAGAAGTGACTTACCCAAAGCCACACAGTGGTAAAAAGAGTTAAGATCTAAAACCAGGTGCTTTGATTTCAAATACAGTGGGTTTTTTTTTTCCTTTGCACCATGTAGATCTCCTGGTGCCAAACAAGTGGCTTGACTAAATCATTTGAATTTTAACTGGTTATTTTCATATACGCACAAAGCAAAAACAATGTACTAAAATCAATCAACAACTAATTTTACTTATTATTTTTCCACTGAATTAAGCAACATTTTTTCTGATGTGAATTTGAATCATATTGTATGAAATTGAGTTTCTTGTTACAAAAAAAAAAGTTATTTAAATAGAGTATTACCAGTGGTAATATTAATAGTGAATTAAAAATAGACTGAGAACCAACCCCAATAATTGTGATGCTTCCTACTTGTATAGGAATTCAAGGTTTATGAAATACTTTCTTCACAACAATTCTATGAGATGGGTAGTATGTGTATTATTATGTCAATTGTATTCTAATGCTCAAATATGAGAAAAATCTGTGATTTCCTTAATGCAGGAAAACTCCCAGTGTGAGGACTCTTCTACTAAGGCAGATTGCAACTTGTTGATGATTTAATAGATAGTCCTAGATACATGAAGGGGCACAAAGATAGTAAGTGTCAGAGCTAGGATTTGACTCAAAGCCTAACACTCTATCTGCTATATATCATATAGTCTCATATCTCCATTTTACAGATGAGAAAACTAAAGCTTAGTACCCATAGCCACAAGTCCTCTGATTCCAAGTCCAATATTCTGCCCTCTGCACTACTTTGCCTTCCAAATCCTCCATAGTTTATACATTCAGAGTAGAAATAGATATGGCGGAAAGAAAAAAAAACTCTCTGGTTCTTCTGTCTCATTTGGATATCCTTATAACTGGCTCCTGAGCTGATATAGATCAAATGAGAATAAATGAATCTTTGAGGCCCACCCTAAATTCTGAATGAGTCAGTAAATCAGTCATTCAGTAAACATTTATTAATCACCTGCTGTACACAAGGCACAGTGATAAGCATTAAGGATACAAAGAAAGAAAAAAGACAGTCCCTGCCCTCAAGGAACTCACAGTCTAATGAGGGAGACAACATATAAACAGCTGTGTACAAACAAGCTACTATCAGAATAAATAGGAAATAAAGAGAAGTTGAGAATCTTTCTTGAACTAAGAGGGATTGGTAAAAGCTTTTAGAAGGTGGGATTTTAGTGAGGAAACTAGGGAAGCCAGATGGCAGAGATGAGGAGGGCTAGCACTTCAGGCATGGACGGTCAATGAAGATGCCCAGAGATGAGAGGAGTGTCTTTGCTCAAAGAAGAGCAAGGAGGCCCGTGGACTGGATCAGAGTATACAGAGGGGGTATAAGAAGATTGGAAAGGTGGCGGGCAGGAGAGGTGAAGTTATGAAAGGCTTTAAATGCTAAACATTGGAAATAAATGTCTACCAAAACAGAAGTAATATTTGTTTTTAGTAAAATGAAGGTAGGTAAGTTCTGAAGTGTTACAAGTATATGTTATGGAAATGAATTGACTGTGATTTAAATCAGTAGTTCTATTGACTCATATATGGGCCAGTTTAAAAACAAATTATTGATGTCTTTTATTTTCCTTATTTTTTACATCAAAGTCATTATTCATTATGCCTCTTTCTCACTTCAACCCTTTGCCATCAAACCATCTCTTGTAAAAAAGACAAACAGTTAAGTGAAACCAACCAACAAAATGACCATGTCTGAAAGCATACACAACATTCCATTCCCACAGCCTCCTACCTGGTGACGGAGAATAGGGAAATATTTTTCAACATCTGTTATCCTGGACCAGTTTGTACATTGCAATCAATTTGGGTTTGGTAAGGATTAGATTTTAAGCTGAAAATAGAATACAGTGGGATATGGGAGGCTTTGGGGATACAGAAATTCAAATTTTTTCGTCCCTAAAGTTTAGGTGCACCAATGAAGTGGTGGTGACTTGTTGAATGAATTCTGGCTCCTGTAATCTATCATTATTTGTAGGAAAGAGGAGCTTGCTAATTACTAAGGAATTGGTCAAAGTAAGCATTCTTGCTCTGAACTTAAAACAATGTAAAATGATGTCTATGTTCAGAGAAAGGCATAAATAGTTGTACCTTCTGCACGTGATTGACTACACATAGAAGTAAATAACTTTGGGGCTGAGAGTTCTCTCTGATTCCATCAAATTCATCCCTCTACATCCAAGTTTGATTGCCCCTAAGTCATCCCAAATAGAGATAGCTAAAAAAAATTCAGGAAAAAAGATTTTATCACTGTTCTCAGACTGGCTACCTAATTAATATTAAAACAACTTGTTTAAAATTAAATTTAAAATTCAGTAAATAAACTGGTTACTTTGCCCATATCACCCTTGGAACAAAGTGATGAAAACTGTTTTCACTTTCATGAAGGTAAGTGTTCTGAATAATAGCCTTTTTAAAAAATCCTGATGCTGTTATTAATTAAGCTGCTACTATAAGTTAAGGAAAAGTTTTAGTGGCTTATGTCTGAGAGTAAACTACACATGCCCAGAGGATTTTTAAAAGTTGTTTTTCCAACATCGTGAGAATTTTGTTTCCAGTTTACAATCCTCAGTCTCTGGCAGAAGCTCATAAAAATGTATGAAAGATGACAACAGTAAGGGTGTTTTCATTCCATGAATTTATGCCTGTGAATCTCTGAATCTGATAACGCAGCCCTACAATAGGTGTCTTTCTTCCGACCAGAATGGGGAGCTCACACTGGGGGTGTAGAGCACGGGCTGGGAATGTAATGAGTGCACCTCTTGGAGAGGTGAGAAATGTGTGTTGTGAAAGTCAGTCCCATGCCAGGCAAAACAATTCATGGCTTCAGATTTCCATATGGAGAAAAAATGCCCTCCAGCTTTCTTGGAAAATGTACATGGACTCAGGAAGCTTTTAAAGAAACCTGAAAAGGTTGATTCAGAGTCTCAACTTCATTTCATGTACTCCCTCCTGTCTCAGATAATGTGACCCTAACCCTATTCTAACCTTGCTCCCTGCTCTGTCCATTTATGATCCTACCCTTATTCCTGAATTTCTGTTCTCCTTAGGGATTTACTTGGGCTTTAGTATTGTTTAGGAAGCACATACAAGTGACATACATAGGATGTTTTATGCTTGTGTAAAAGCTTACAACTACTCCTAAATGCTTTCTGTATACCCCAGAAATCTAGGATAAAGAACAAAAACCTAACTTTAGCACTTTTCACTATATGTATTTATTGTTAGTGCTTGAGTATATCTATTTTTGCCAAACATTTGCAGAAGTAATACAAACATTCCTGCACTCATTGGACAGGGGTAGAGATGAACCTAAGTTCCCAAGTATGAATGTCTTCCCCTCAGGGAACCCTTGAAGAGACAGAAACACATATGATCCATACTTACGCTTTGCCTGGAGGAGACAGACTCATTTGGACCAGAGGAGAAAGAGGCAGATGCACACAGACCAAAGATCCGGTGAGATACACTGAAATACCTTTGGTGGCCTGGCAGAGGGATCATCTCCTGTAGAACGTTTCCTCTCATCTTCTGATCTGAAAGGGACTCCCTTCTCCTTTCTGGAATGTCTCATAGCTATTTGCTCTTACTTATTATGATTTTTTTAAAAGAACCTTAGAATTCTTCCTCATTTTATAGACGAGGAACCACATGGCAAAGAAGTGAAAAGGTCTGGCCAAGCTCAGACAAGGAAAATGTATGACAGCTGGGATTCAAACCCAGATCACTTGACTCCAAATACAACACTCTTTCCACTATCCTGTGTTGCCCCATGGGATCATAGTCTAATTTATTTTATAGTGTCGGTTTCTCTGTCTCACTGTATTTTGATCCTTCTGATTTTGTGGGGTGCTGTGTGTAGTTGATTCTTGAACTTAAGTACATGAATTTACATTTATCCCTAGTACATTTCATTTTGCTAGTTCCAACCTCTTATCCCAACCTGCCAAGATCTTTCTGAATCCTTATTGTCATCCAATATGTTAGCTATTACATTAGCTACCCTTTTGTGTCATCCAGAAGTGTAAACACATCCGCCTTACATGTTTTCATCCAAGTCATTGATTAAAAGTCTTGAACAACACAAGGCCAAGAACAGAAGACAGCCAATGTCTTCCAATGGTTATTTCTCAGTCCTCACTTTCCATGACCTTGTAGTCATATTGCTGAACTGACCCCTCACCCGCTCTCTTGAAACTCCTCTTTTGGCTTTTGTTACTTGAACATGGCTTTCTCTAGCATTCTAGAATCTCTAAAACTTCTTCCTTATTGGTTCATCCCAATGTATTTTGTGATATTCCCTAATTTCTATCCCTTAGAGCAGGACTGGGGAACCTCTGGCCTCGAGGCCACATGTGGCCCTCTAGGTCCTCAAGTAAAGCCCTTTGACTGAATCAAAACTTCACAGAACATGTGGCCTCGAGGCCAGAGGTTTCCCACCCCTGCCTTAGCGTAATCACCAAGCCTCCTCCGGCTTCCCCCATTCTGGGTGCATTCTGTGGAGCACACATAGGATAACATATGAGCTGTGATTTCTGAACCTCCAGAAAGCCAGAATAGAACTGGAAATGGTCCAGAGGAGAACAACATAAAAATAATTGAGGGGAGTGGGCAGGCTTCTATAAAAGCACAAATGGGAAAAAAAACCGTACAGGGTGCTTCAGTTTGAAGATGAAGGCTAAGAGGGACTATTTTCCAAGTTTATAAAATCATGAAAGCAGATTTGGTCACCAAACACCAACTACTTAGAACTAAAGATCCCCTCTTAAAACCCAAGAGAGATAAATTTGGGAAAAATAAGAAGAAATCACTTTTTTAATGTGACAGGCAGCAAATCATCATCATCATCATCATAATAGTTGGCATATAACTTTAAGATTTGCAAAGTATATACATATATATATATACATATACATACACATATATATGTATATTATATAAAATCTCATTTGAGCTTAACAAAAACCCTGTCAAGGCTATTATTATCCCGAGTGTCTTCCCTCTGTTAATTATTTTCTATTTATCCTATATATAGCTTGTCTCCTGTATATTTGTTGCCTCTTGTCTCCCCCATTAGACTGTAAACTCCTTGACTTAGGGACTGTCTTTTGTCTCTTTTTGGATCCTTGGGGCTTAACACAGTTCCTGAAACATAGTAGGTGCTTAATAATTGACTGAGACGAAACACAGAGAGGTCACTTGATTTACCTTGAATCACATAGCTACTAAGAATCTGAGGTGAGATTTGAATACAGTTCTTCCTGACTTCAAGTATAGCATTCAATTCACAACACCATGTTAAAAAGAGGTAAGGTGGCACAGACAAATATATAGATTCATGAAGGGTTTGGATTCATTCATGAATGGTTAATTCCCCAGTAGGATGTTAAGGAAAGCTAAGAAGTTTAAATGTACCTTTTGAGGTTGACAACAAAGATGGAAAATCCTTTCACAAAACTTCTCTTGATAATACTTCCTGAGGCAGAAAATAGGGCGAAGTAGGCTATGGATATGACCTAGTGTGGAAATTCTGATGTAGTCTTGGAACTTTCCTGTTCTAGAACATCAGGCCTAATTAAAGGACTGAGAAATCCTGGATTACTCTAAATTCACGTTATTTACTTACAACCTGTCCCCAACCACCCCAAGTTAGTCTTAATATTCCTTTCACATCAGTGGTTTGAAACATATTCTCCTCTCTTGAAACTTCCAGTCTCTCCTCTCAGTCCATACAATTAATGAGCTTGTCTCACTTCCCTGCAAAGGCCCAGAATACCAGGTGTGAGCTTCCCTGGACAACTGTAGATCCCTGGAAGGGAAATCACATTAGAGGCAGAAGGAATGAGAAGTACCAGATAGCTATGGCTGTGGTTGACACCACTGTCTACTCTTCCTGAAGGTGCAATTTCCTTATCTACAGCTGGTCAGGGTTAGAGATTACCTGGAGCTGCTGCAGGCAAGGCAGTGCTGGACAAGGACATGAAACTGGAAGGAACTGGCCCAAATAAGGATCTTTTTATCTTCTGGTAACAATTCCTTCCGTGAGTCTTTTGACAGGGTAGTTAGCATTCCAGTTCTTACCTTCATGCTTTGCCCTGCCCTAACTGTGGTCACTTGTTTCAGCTTGTAGTGGCCCTTTGACTTGTCTCCCCCCATGAGATATAGTGCTTGGCTACTGTCAGTTATTAAGAAAATAAGAGAACCTTACAGGTCAGAGCTGTGCTCTGGTTTGTTAATCTTGTCTCTTCATCTGGTCATGAGAAATTCCCTGATTACTGATATTTGATCCTGTTCTGATCTGGTTCACAATGCTGATAGACCTTTTGGTTTTCCCAGAAGCCAAAATTGGAGGGAGGGAGAGAGAGAGAGAGAGAATGAGAGAGAGAGAGAGACAGACAGACAGACAGAAACAGAGACAGACACAGAGACAGAGAGAACAAGACAGAGACAGAGAGACAGACAGAGATAGAGACAGAGAGACAGACACAGAGAGACAGACAGAGAGAGACAGAGAGAGACAGAGAGAGAGAGAGCCAGAGAGAGAGAGAGAGACAGAGAGAGAGAGAGAGAGAGAGAGAGAGAGAGAGAGAGAGAGAGAGAGAGAGAGAGAGAGAGGAAGAAAGAACCTTCAATTTTAGATTATGACAAGAGTCCTGAACAAAGAAGGGGATATGAATCTCTAATCTGGAAATACCCTCACTGGATTTTTGTGCCCCTACCCATATCCCTGGTGATATAGACTGTTTAGGCAGCGCCCCTTCCCCTGGGGGGGGGTGGAGGGCCAGGGAGATAGAGACAGCTAGAGTGACTGATGAATATCTATGACTGCAAACTCTGACTCCAAAGGAATTCTAAGCTTTATTCATTAAAAGGCTCCAGTTCCTTTTGATTATCTCAATATAAAATCAGAACCCCTAACAGCTGTGGGCTATCCAGGGGTTGGTCTGTGTCTGGACGGAGCACTTATGGCAGACCTTTATGTGTATAGCTTCATTTCCTTGAGTTAGACATAAATGAAGCCCCAGAGGATGGCAGTATGGACAAAAATACACTCGATCTACCTTTGTTGTAAATCTGTCCACTGGTGGTTTGTTTACTTCCAATAAACACTTAGATCAACTTAATGCAAGATCATCTTTGTGCTCTTTGAAATCCTAAATCTGATTAGCATGACATGAAATCCTTGCCTACACTTATGCCTCTTATCTTTTGTGTAACTGTGGCACTGGGTTCTTTGATTTCTTGGGTTTTTTTTATAGCTTTTCTTTTTCTTCCCAAGGCTCTATTCTCAGCCTTCCCTTCCCCTTACCCCTTTAGCAGTTCATACTTTTTTTTTTGCATGGGAAACATATTCATCTTCACCTATCTCTAACCTTTCCAATACAAGCTCTATACTGAAGGTACCCAAACTGACATTTCTAATTCTGTCCTCTTTGTGACAAAAATTGACATTTTCCACAGCTAAATTCCTACACTAAACTTCCATTTAGACATATTCTGAATGCCTTAAATTTAACAACTAGAAAACCAAAATCATCATCTCCTTCCATTCCAGACTTTTAAATACAGTACCCATTCCCAGCTTCCTCAAATTTTTTTTGTTAATGTCATTATTAAGTTTCTAGATTTGGGCAATTTGAAGTTATCTTTTCATCTCCCATCTTGTTTGCCCCTCAAATACATCTAGCTACAAAGGTTTAACTGACTTCTTGTACAATGTCTCTTGGATCACATCCTTTTTCATTCTTATGGCTCCAGATCCTCCTTATGTTATGCCTGTTACCAACAACCATTTAACTGATATATTGAATCTGTCTTTACTCTACTTTATCCCTTCTTCAAATACTGCCAGGATATGTCTCAAAAAACATTTCCAGCTCATGAGTATAAATGAAGTACATGCCTTTTTTTTTCCCTATTTTTCAAATAAAATCTGAACTCCTCAAAGTGGCAGCCAAGGTCCTCCATCAACTGGTTCACATTGCCACTCCCCTTTGCAGTACCTCTTAGACTCCATTTGTTAGGATTTTCCAGGTGAGTCTCTTAGAATCCTTGAACGACTTTCTTTTTTCTCTCTGTGTGTCTTTTGCCGTGGGTATTCTCCAACTGATAGCCCTTCTCTCCTCTCTCCACCAATCCAAGCCCACTGTTCCCTTTATGGCCCAACCTTCCCCAAGCAACTTTCCCTGGCTAATTTTACTACTGGATGATGACTCCCTCCCAGAGCTATTTATGCCTACTCCCAAAGAGTTTCCTTTCTAAGGGAAAACCAAATAGGGTGTAAATGCCTTGGGGTGGGGTAGAGATTGCATCTCCTGCTTCCCTATCCCACACAATGCTGGGCATGTCCTTTGTCTCAATAAGTGCTTCCTCTCGTGACTGCTGGAACTCTTTGGTTTCTGTTCTACCACTGCTTCACAGCCAGAAAACCCCTGACCTCAGGTTTCTCATCTGTAAATGAGATTGTGAATTCTTATTGTCAGACTATCTCACAAGGATACTGTGAGAAATAATGAAATTTAAGGAATCAGATCTTTTGCTGTTCTTTTTCTGAAGACCTATCCCTCTCCAGACAGAAGAAACTATTTTAATCCTACCAAAACCACTATTTACTGCCATCTGATTAACCAGCTTCACTTCTCAGACAGCAATAAAAATTATAAATATATATAAGTATATATGTATTTCATATACACATAAATACGTGTATGAATTTATATGTGTATATGTATTTATATACATATGTATATATGAAATGTGTATATATAATTGTGTTTGTGTGTGTTTATATACGTATTATATACACACACACACACACACACACACATAAATATATATATATATATGCATATGATGTGGTGATGGTTATCACCATACAGGTTTCTTTGAATAAGACTGTTACTGAATCTTCTCATTCAGACATGGAATTGGCTTATGAACCTGGAAGATTTATGAAGGCCAGAGTAGATGTGCTTTTCTAGCAAGAATAAAGAAAAAAACCATTATACTATCTGACTAGGACAGATTCCTGTTTATCAGTGAGGCTGAAGATTTCTGATCCTTTTCTGAACCTTTCTAAAGGTTCTGATCTCCAGGCTTGCTCATTGTTCTGTCATTTCAACATTTCAGCTCCTTCCGGGCGTTTCCACAACTCAGTGTTCCTCTGCCACCCAAAATACCACTCATGGTGCTTGTGTGTCTTCTAAGTATCTCCGTCTCTCGGAATGCTTACTACCAAATAACTTGTAAGTGTTCACATGGAGCTCAGAGATTGCTTCTGGAAACCGTAGAAACGGATATGAACCCACAGGGTTTGGCTTGGGGGGGAGTGAAGGAGACCCACAAGGCCTGCTCAACCCCCCTCCCCCCAAGCGCCAATGTTCCACAACCCCCAACACCTTCACTAACACAGTATTGGCATTTTCAAAGCCCCAGTCTTTACCTCTCTGCTTCGAGGCGCATTTCCTCACGTTTCTGCCTCCTCAGTTCTCTGCGGCGCTCAAAATCATCCATGGTGTATATTCAGGTTTGGGGAGGCCAGAGAAGGTCTGGTTCTGCGAGGGAAAAGATTCCAACATCAGATGGGACCCGGGCTGGCACTAGCCTACAATAAACTTGTTCTCCTTTTCTAGTTTTATTTCATTTCATTATTTTCCTTTGCTATTAAGAAGAGGAGTGTCTGAGGACTCGCAGGGAATCCATTGGTTTCTGAGTTGAGTTTATGAGCAAGATTGCCAGCATATGTTAAAGTCAGTGTCAGTTAACGGTTCATAGCAGCAAAGGAATAAGGTCCCAGGTTTACTGGTGTCCCGCCCCCTAAAAAAAAAAAGATGCAAAAATTCAGGAGAAAGATAGCTTTGTCTACTTGAAACATTTGTGGAATCACTAGAGAGCTGGGAGATGGTTTTTCTCTTTGAAGTTTGCTGTTCCCACAGGAAAAAGCTAAAAGAAGAGGTGAACAGAGACAACAGGGAGACAAGGGAGAGAAAAGTGAAAAGTGGCAAGAAAGGAAGAATGGACATATAGGACCTGGGGGGAAAATCAGGAAGGAGAATGGAGGGAGAGAGAAGGAGAGAAGAAGAGAGGGAGGGGGAGGGAGATAAGGAGAGAGAAAGAGAGAGGGAGAGAGGGAGAGAAGAAGAGGGAGGGGGAGAAGAGAATTTAAATAGTATGTTACATATTATGATATTATATTACCATTGGTAGTAAGGACCACAGCAAAGAAATCACAAACAAACATACCTAAGCAGCAGCACATTTAACAATAATGAAATTAAGAACAAACTCTCCCAGGTATCAAAAATCCAGGCTCCTTTTTCTTTTCACAAATACAATCCACCAAGTTTACTCTTTCCTACCTCCTCCTCGAGGGTTTTAGTGCAGGCAAGATCTCCCCTTTCCAGCTCTTCAAATGTGAAACCCTCTCCCCCTGGCTTTCTGTGCCATGGAGTCAAGTATTCCAGAATTCCCCTGCAGCCCCCAAACCCAAAATGACTCCCAGAAAAGGGAAAGCTGGGCTCTTTTTGTCCTTGCTTTGTTTACAGAGCTGTCAGTGGCTAGTTAAACTCAGCCTGGAATCTGGCATTTAAGGCCTGCTTGGAGATTGTTTCCTGTGTGGAGCGGGAGGCCTCCACTTCCTCTGGAATCCCAGACTTCTCCTCTGCACTCCAATCACAAAAAAATATTTTCCAGCCCTTTCTGTGCACATGAGACAAGCCATTTGCCCTGCATAAAAAAAAATATGGGGAGCTGTGTAAAATCTACAGTCCCTACCTCATGGCATCACCTTTGAAAAGAGCAAAAAGCTAACCTCCACACTGGAGTCCAGGCCAGGAACTTTCTCTTGTGAAGTTAATTCCTTTTTTTTTTTTTTAATTCTTTCTAATTTTCTTTAAAAAAAAAAACACTCACACACACAAACAAAACAGAGTTCATGTTCTGTCCCCCTTCTCTTTTTGAATCCTGTAGGCTATTGTTTCTATTAACAATCTTTTGAACCTTGAAATTATTAGCTTGGAGCTCAATTTTAGGATCATAGGCTTATAGGATTTAGGTACTAAAGGGACTTCAGAGTCCAGACTGACTTCCTTGTTTTACTGATGAAGAAACTGAGGCCCAGAGAGGAGGACCACAGACTTTTCCCCAAGGCCAAGTAGGTAGGAACTGGCAAATCAGGGATCATATATTTAGAGCTGGAAAGGACCCTACAGACAATTTACTTTAACCTCCTCCATTTTACATATGAGGAAACCAAGGCTCAGAGAGGTTAAGTCACTTGGCCATGGTCTCACAGCTAATAAGTGTCTGAAGTGGGGTTTGAACCCAGGTCTTCCTGACTCAAAGTCCAAAACCCCCTCCACTGCACCAACTGTCTCTCAAGTGGGATACAAACCCAGATACTCTGATTCCAAATATTGTACTGCAGGATACTCTTATTTATTTCATACTTAATTTCTTTAAAAAACATATACAAGGAGAGAGACTGGATTTGTGATTTATATCTCTATCTATAGATATAGGTATAAGCACAGATATACATATACATATAAATATATGCATATGTGTGAAGGCTTGTACATGTATATATTTCTTTATTTTATTTTATGGCAATTGGGGTTAAGTGACTTGCCCCGGGTCACACAGCTAGTAAGTGTCAAGTGTTTGGTCTGAGGCCGAATTTGAATGCAGGTCCTCCTGACTCCAAAGCTGGAGCTCTATCTGCTGCGCCACCTCGCTGCCCCTTGGGTCCTACTTCTACAAGTTTTTAATGGTTAGAGAGGTGGATAGTAAGACAACCAACTTCCCGCGCCCTAGTTTGCCAGTTCTAGCTACTGCTTAGTAGCATCTCTGCATTTCCCAGCAGGTCACCCTACAGTCAAGTGAATACAGAAATAGGCAGGAAGTCCTGTAGGCTTAGATAGATAGCCCCAGGCTCTCCTTCCTCCCATATCCTTCTCCAAGACTCTGTTGTCTTGGGTGGGGGAGGTTGCTGCACCCCTTTTTAACTCTCCAGACTTAAGAGGGAGGGAGATGGCACTCTACATACAGATAACCATCTATTTGCTTTCCTTCATGGAAAGAGTCTTCTAGTCTGTGCAGAGTTCCCAGATGGATATATCAACCACAAGCAGAAGTGGGAAAAGACAGAAATCCATTTCTGCTTGACAATGACAAATTTTGAGATTTCTGTGTAGCTTGGATGACTGAAATCATCCAAACCACTAGGTTTTGCTGTCTTCCCCATCCAACTTCAAATGAGTCATTTTGGTCCCTAAACAGTGGCTGTAGTTAGAGTTTGTGTTTCTCTTATTTCTTCTGCCTGCCCTCTGATGGAGGTGCTAACAAGTCACCCAGGAATGCATTTATGCCACAAAGCCTAGTACTATCTCATGAAGCTAATATAGAAAGTTCTTTTTTGACCTGGTTCCTTGTTCTTTTGGCACTTTGTGGCCACCCTCCCTTGCTTTCCACCCACTCAAACCTCTCCCCTCTGCCCATATTGAACTTTTTGCCAACAACTTATACCTTCCACCATCTGCCTAGCTAGCAAATTATTTTGTAACTCAGCTGTCACCTATCATTGGAGTTCGTGTGCTTATGTGCACTGCAGAGTGTGGGAGAAAAAGAGAATAAAATAAGGAAGGGGTGGGAGTGACAAACAGGCAATAGAAGAAAGAAACACACACAACAGTAAAACACAGAGAAGTGTGCATAGGGGCACACACTGATTCACACACTGGTGGACATATACATACCTACACACATGCATATATTTATTGGGTTTGTGTATCAGTATGTGTTTTTGTCCATCTGGAATGTGGTTCGATGTATGTGTGTGGGATGTATCTGTTGGGGAGTGGAAGCCTAGTATTGAATTAATTGCGTGAGTGTCAGTCTCCGGGTATGTTTTGTTCTGTGTGCATTCTCTGTGGGTGAGAGGGTGTGTGTGTGAAAGGACATGAGGTTCTAAGTTGGTGAGAGCGTGACTTTCAGTAGGTCTCAGACTCCTGTGTGGGGGCCACCTTAATCCCTACTCCCTTCTTTTCCATAGCTTCCCTAAAGTTCTCTGGCACAGTTCCCATATACAGGGGGCCCTGCTTGGGGAGGCTTTTAAATATTATTTCTTTCTCTCCCCCCACCCTTCTCTGTTTTGGGAGCAGCAGCTTCCGTGCCCCAGCTAGTAATCCCTCATTTCCTCTCTTACCCCCAGCCAGTGTTGGCTTCTTTCCAAAAACATTGGGGGATGGGGATAGAGGAAACAGGAGAGAATGGTATGATGATTGGTTAGGGAAGAATCTTGGAACCAATGAAACGATGTAAAGTCAGCTCAGAGATGTTTTCTTGAACAATGCAAATTCCAAATATCACAGAAGAACACATCAGAGAAATATAATATGCACGCAAGGTATGCCCTAATTTATTCAGTAGGTATATTCCTGAAAAGTTTTTGGAAATGTCTGAATGTTGAAATCGAATTATATGTTCTAGGAAAGATTTGCTACTTAAAAAAGATTCCCTTTGTAAAGTGAAGAACACTTTTGCGATGCTAATAAGCATGTATTGGTTTATGTTTATTTCATTCAGGCTTTTGCATGTCATATTCTCTTCAAATGAGACTCATTCTTATTGCCAACACATTTTCCCCATGATTGGGTAATAAATCTGAGCCATGGATTTAAAAATTCTAATATTCTCCTTTTTCTACCCTTTCTTTTCTCCATCCTACCCTCTATTCCTTGACATAATGAAAAATTGTTATAGCTAATCCTATTTCTGATATGCTTATGGAAGGGATAGAGAATCTCTGAACTTAGGACCATATCTAGTCTTCAACTTTATTTCCTCTGACCCTCATTGTTATATGCCTTAAAACCCAGAGAATTTTCACCTGTGGGTTACTGTGATTATCACCTTTGTAGCAGAGCCTGTGGAGGTTTGAGGATAAAGTGGCTGCAGAACTATGAATGGTGATTCATCAGTTGATTGCAATTTTGAAGGGCAGTGATACTTCAAAACTTACAGACCAAGTGAACAACAGGAATTGATAAAACTATCTGACCAAGAACAAGGATTGTCATATTTCCCCCATCTTGGTATCCCTAGTGCCATAGTTTCTTGGCTTTCTTAGAGTTCCCATGCTGTAGTATCACAAACCAGAAGAGTTGGTTTAAGTTCTGAAATTGGAAACTGGCAATTGATGATATCTGACGGGGGTGTAGAAATCAGCAGTGGCTCCAAGTGAAAATATCCCAACATACTCAGTCCACATGCAATTGATAAAGAAATGGCAGCACAGCCTAGGTCTACTAATTCATTTGTATGGACTCTTGGCAGGTTGCAAATACAGGCTAACTAACTATAGGAACCATGGAATCTCAAGAGTTCTAGCTGTCCTCTAGTTCAATCTACACACCACGACCAAGAATACTTTACAATATCCCAGATAAGCAATCATCCAGCCTTTGCTTAAAGACTTCTAGTGATGGAAAGCCCACTATCTCCTGGTTAGCTCATTCTACTTCCAGTGAGATCTGATTGTTTGAAAGATTTTCCTTACATCGTGCTGAAATCTGCCTTCTCTAACAACTTCCAACAGTTCTTAGTCATCTTTTGGGGGAGGGGGTCAAGTGGAATAAGTCTAGGCTCTCTTCCGTATGATAGTCCTTCAGACACCTGGAGGCAGCTCTCTTGAAGGGCTTCTCAAATCACCGCCCAGAGAAATGACTAAAATGAACACTTGGCCTATTTCAACAACTGAATGGGATTGACCATGCCATTATTTAATTGAATTTCATTCAGCTGTGATGATGGCTAAAAAAACAACAACAAACAAGAGCACCACATTTTAGTTGGCTTGTCAAGCCACAAAAATATGGCCACAAAGACTATCCTTGGACTACTTGAACCACACAAGTCAGTGGTCATAAAGGGGTAATCAGAGCCTCTGAGTCACAGGGCCTCTTAAGATATTGAACATCATATCACTGCATTTGGTTCCTCGTGCCCACAGCCCCGGTTGAAGGTCTACCACACACACATTACTCTTGGAAAGCTATAGTTATGTGTTTATCTCGGAGTTTATTCATAAGCTCCCTCCCCCTTGTTCTCATCCCAGTGAATTTGATCTTTACCTTTTTGATTCTATCTGGAACACTGGTTATTTCAGCCTATCATCGCATTTCTTCCTGTCTTGTACTTCTACTTTTCTCCTCCCCCAATTCCTCCACCATCCTTGTTATCTACCCATAACACTCAGAGGATGAATCGCTTACCCCTGAGGTTCCTTACTCATCCTTCTATTCTCCCTGCTAGAGCTCCAGGAAGGCCTTCATTACCAATTGCCCCTAGACTATTCCAATAGACTCTTCACACCTCTATACCTCTCATGTCTCCCCATTCAACTCACACCTCAAACTGCTACCAGATATTTAGTCATCTCCTCATAGCACCTTTCCATGGCTCCCTATTGCTTATGAAACAAAGTCCAAATCCCAGGTCAGCAGTCAAGGTTTTCCGTAATCTAACGATACCCTGGGCAGCTAGGTGGCACAGTGGATAAAGTGCTGATGCTGGAGTCAGGAAGACTCATCTCTCTGAGTTTGAATTTGGCCTCAGACACTTACTAGCTGTGTGACCCTGGGCAAGTCACTTAACCCTGTTAGCCTCAGTTTCCTCATCTGTCAAATGAGCAGGAGAAGGAAATGGCAAACCACTCCAATAGCTTTGCCAAGAAAACCCCAGATGGAGTGATGAAGAGTCTGAAATGACTGAACAGCATACAACAAGCTTACCTTACCTTTGCAGCAGCATCGCACTCTACCTCCCATCAGGGACCGGACCGTACACTATTTCCCACATAGGTTTCTTACTTTCCTGTCTCTGGACATTTGTTTACACAAGTACTATGCCTGACTCCCTTCCCTCTCTATTGTTATCTATTGAATTTCTTCACCATTCTTTTTTTTTTTTGGCTAAGCAATGGGGTTAAGTGACTTGCCCAGGGTCACACAGCTAGTAAGTGTTATGTGTCCGAGGCCAGATTTGAACTCAGGTCCTCCTGAATCCAGGGCCGGTGCTCTATCCACTGCGCCACCTTGCTGCACCGACCATTCTTAAAATAGAGATAAAACCCTACCTCCTCTATGAAGCCTTCTCTGATCTCTCTATTCAGGAATAAACCACTCTTCCTAGAGACAGGCATTATCATTAGATCCCTATCATTATATCATTATATATCCCTATACCTTCATCTTGTTTGATTTTGTATTCCAGTTATATGTGTATGCCTTATCCCTAACCAGATTGCATGTGTTATGTCTTAATGATCTTTGTTATTTCCCCCATAGCCAAACACAATTATCTACACATAGTAGATGCTTATTAAGTGTTTGTTGAATTGAATGGAATGGATCTGGTGGATGGCCACCCAATCTCATCATCACTGGCAGCCATCATCACAGGTAACAACATAGGGAATTCTTGTAGAAAAGGAGCCATCCATTCGACCGCCACAACCCCCAGCCAACCGTCACCAATGGCCGGGTAAACCTAACAGTCTTGGAAATAGCAGTGCCTCTTCCCCCTGACTCTGACCATTGGATCTGTTTGTAGCCCAGTCCCCATAACTGCTGTCCAGGGCAGCAACCCTCATGGAGGTGTGACATCCTGCCTCAGACACTTACTAGCTCTGTTACCCTGGGCAAGTCACTTAATCTCTCTCAGCCTCAGTTTTCTTATCTGTAAATTGAGGGATTTGGACTTGATCATCTCTAATGTCTCTTCCAGACCTAAAATCTATGATCCTATGGCCTAAAAACAACCTCTGTAGCCCCTGCCTACTGTGTTGTTTCCCCCATTAGAATATGAGCTTCTTGAGAAAAAGGGACTATCTTCTTTATTTTTATCTTCAGTGCTTGGCACAGCACTTTGCATATGGAAAGCACTTAATAATTGGTTTTTTCCCCAGTTACTCATCATATTTACTGGCACTCGTGTACTACCTTCTGACACTGTGTCACATAGAATGTCCTTTGCACTTTTGTTTGGCAAACTCTTTCATCCTAAACCAACTTCTCTCTTCTTACCACTTGCTCCTCCTTTCTTCCTCTTCCCTCAATTGCAACCATTTCCTTGACTTAATGGGAATACTGCTTTTCTTTAGACACTATAACCCCCGTTGCCCTCTCTCAGGGAGGTGTCATCTCCCAATCAATCCCTCAACTAAATAGGTAAAGAGAGACTGTTGGCTTGTTCCACAGTCCCTAGTGTCAACTGGAGATGTTCCAAATGCCCCTCCCCTTGCATTCTCATAATTTGTAGTCCTCCCTTCCTCCATTCATCTACGCCACCTTCTCTGAACCACCATTTTTTTTAAACTGCTCTTCCAGACCCACATCCGTATCCTTTAGTGACTTCAGTGTTCTCTTCATTGTCCTCAGCAACTTCATTGCCCATACAGGGGGCCTAAGTGTTGCATCATGTTTTCTCTATTTCCTTCACTCCAAAGATCCATTTCTACTCCGAATTAACCAAAAACCACCATGTGACCACACTTCAGACTGGATCACCATAGTCTTTCCTTTCCAGGACTGAACTTTGGAGATTTCTCTCCTTCATAACAAATGCATTACTTCCCAACTTTTCTACTTTCCTTAACTTCTCTCTCTCTCTCTCTCTCATTCTCTCTCTGTCACCACACACACACACACACACACACACACAACTGGTTCTCTGCTTTTTGCTTTCAATGTAATTTTCTCCCAATTCATGCAACCCTTTCTTGGCTATGTTTGATTCTGCACAGACCACACTTCATGGTTAGCCACAAACAATAACAACAATAACTACTATTTGCTTTTCTATACTGTTTTAATATTTGCAAGACATTTTCCTTCATACCAACCCTATGAGATGGACAAGGCAAATGTTATAATCCCCATTTTACAAATGGAAAAGTCTCTCTCATTAATGCCCTAGTCAATCCTCTTTGTTGGGAGGGGAGGGGCTGATCATCCCTACTGCCTTCTCTGGCTGTTTTTTGCTATGAAGCCTCAGAGTACAGCTGAAGAAAAGTCTCTGATCTTGCTGACATGTTACACTACAAATTTCTCATGCTTTTATATGTGACTACTCTGCTATGCAATATCCTTATTTCTCCCTGGCTGGTTCCTTAGCATACTCTCTACAACTACTATTTTCACAGTCTTCACTCATCACTAACTCACCAATCGCTAACTCTCCCCAGGCCTTGACTGCCTCTACTAAATATGTATATATAAATCATATATATATATATACATATATATATATATGTGTGTGTGTGTGTGTATGTGTGTATATGTATATATATATATGATAATTTATTTTATGTAAAACATGAATATATGAACTACATAAATATATCTTCAATGAGTATGTATTAAGTTGATTTTGTCTACTTGAACAGCACAATTTTCATTTTATTTTTCCAAGATTCATTTTTTTTTTGCCAAATAGGCACAATTGCATGTGCTTTTTAGTACTTTGCAGGATTTGTGTACCTGGGGTAGGCACTCTGCACATAATAGGTAGGCACTATTATTGACTTATCAGTGTCAATAAAGTAATTTGAAAACCTTGTTGACAGAATATGAACTGACCCCAACATTTTCATTAAAATTGTATTTTCAGTGGGAATAGCAAATTTGGCAGGGCTTTCAAAGTGACTGCTGAAAATGAACTTTTGTACTCTTAAAAAAAATTCGATTTATCCAACAGTTTTGCTCTTTCCTAAATGGGATGGTTCATTTGGGACTCAAAATCAAATAAACACGTGAAGGCTAGCATACAGTTTGGCTTGAGTTTCACCCTCCCCTTTATAATCTTGTTCCAAAGGACTGTGCTTCTTTAAAAATGAAAGAAAGAAAGAAACGCAAACTTGCCCAATCACACATTTGTCAAAACTAACAATGTAATAATAAGACTTTATGGGATGAAATTTGTAGGGGGAATTGTCTTCTCAGGATATTTGGATTAGAAAAGGTATAAAATGTACAAAATGGCACTAGGTGGGGAGCTGGGAGCCGCTATTCCTGATTTGCCTTTCATTTACAATGCATTCCATTACAAATTAACTTTCTACACTTTCACAAATTAACACTCCTTCCATTAATTTTCTATGCCTTTTCCTTCACATACATGATAGAACATCTGCCATAAGAAGTGACCACATTGGCCAGAGCATTGTCCAAATGCTGTTCGTGCTGATGGCCATGTAAGACCTGAGTATTTTGAATAATTTGGTTTTGTAAAATTATAGTGTGTGCTCAAGAACAGTAAAAAGAGGACTGGATTTGGATTTATAAGACTCGAGTTCAAATCTATTCATCTACCACTTACTCTTTGTGTTAGTGAAAGGGAGCTTGGACAGGTCACTTAATCTCTCTATGTCTCTGTTGCCTCATTTGTAAAATGAGGGGATTGGATTAGATGTGTCTATGATCCTTTCCGGCTCTATATCTGTGATCATATTGCCCACAATGTCAAGCACGTGGTAAATGCTTGTTGTCTCACTGAGATCTGGCCTACGATTCTGATGCTTGGGGAAACTTGTAATTAGCAAGACTCATAGCTTAAGTGACTATGGGTAGCTTCTTAATAATAATACGTTATCTATATTAAGCTTTTCTTTATTCAAAAACATTTTTATTGATAGCCTTTACATCACTTGCATGTACCATTATATTTCACCCCTTGCCTCCCTCAGAGTTACCCTTTATAATAAAGAATAAAGAAGAGGGGGAAAAAAAGAAGCTTTATTGATACATTTTGTCTTTGCATCATAGCCTTCATTCCTTCAAAACTGAACCCTCCATTGTGAAAAAGAAAAACAACTGAGCAGAAACATTTGATAGATTGTGCCTCTGTCTACTCTAATCTAATCCTTCTAAACTCCACCCTACCCCTTCACCTCATTATCTCATCTCTAGTATTTTTCAGTATCTCATCTCTAGGACCATCAGTGGGTTTTCCCACTGGGCAGATTTAGATTTCCTTTTAGTGATCTTTTATTATATTATTTTTATTAGATATGCTTTTGAAAGTTATGCTTGATATTGGGTGGGATTTTGCTAGGTGTAGAGGTTACAAATGTCCCAGAAAGGCTGAGGGCAAAGCTGTGGCATTCCTCTAAGTACTGAAAGCCATTTGAAACTTTTTCCAACTTCAGACGGCAGGAAGCTGGGCAGAGGTGGTCAGATGAAGGCGGGGAAAAAAATCTCCTGATTAAACAAAGACCAACATGGAGAAGCCACTCACACATAGTCATGTTATATACATTTCCATTCCTTCCTTCCTTCTTTCTTTTCTTCCTTTCTTCCTTCCTTCCTTCCTCCCTCCCTCCCTCCCTTCCTTCTGAGATAAGTTTAATGACATCCATAGAAAGGGGCATCAGTAATCTACAATCAGGAGTGTGATTCAAGGAACACAAGTTATATATTACATTCTTTGTGGCTATATTCAATTAGGAAAACCCCTAAAGCATTGGGAAGATATAGGGCCAGTTTAAAGGACAGTGAGTGGACCAGGGTGCTTTGAAAAGAAATTTCATTTTGAATAGTAATGGAACATAGGGTTGGAAAAATGTGTTGGAGATAGCTATAACTGGTCCTTAAATACTGGGGGGGGGGGGGAAGAGCTTGATTTTAGCCTTTAAACAAGTAGGAAGTATCCTATGGAAGTCTTACACACTGACCTCTCGACTATTAAAGAGAGGAAGGACTGAATGACAACAATAATTACCTAAATGTATTTAGTCCTTTAAGGTTTATAAAGTGCTTGAGGCATAAAACTAGGGTGATTACATTACAAATAAGAAGAAAAATTCATGAAAGAGATGTGAAAAAAAATAGTGACTTTTCAAATACAAATAGCACAGGAGAAAGAAGAATGCAACACATCTATGAACAAATGAAAAAGTCACAGGAAACGGCCATTTTTCTAAAAACAAAATAAAGCAAAAGTATTTAAAAAAAGGAACACAAGTTACAAATTTCTTCCTCTCTTCCTTGTCTCCTCCTCTTCCTCCTCATTTCCTTTTTTAGCTTTTCTCTCCTCCCCTCCTCTTCTCTATTATTTCCTCCTCTCCTCTTCCTCCTTCTCTCTCTTCCTTTCTCTAGCCATAGAAATGTCCATGAGAAATATCTCCTCCAAGGTAGAAATGAGAGTCTAAATAGGAACCAGAGTCCTCACACCCTTAGTGTTGTCCAACACTATAACGAGCTGCCTCATAAATGATTGCATTTCCCCACCTGGAGAGATATTCTAGCAGGGCCTGAATAACCATCTGTCAGGATGCTGTAAAGGCGACTTCTCTGAATAAGAGGTTAGACTAGATAACCTCTAAGACCTCTTCAATGGTAAGATTCCCTAATCTTAGGATTGTACTATGTTCAGAGCATTGCACAAAGCCTCAGGGGAGATAAGAAGACTCTTCATTTTGTAGAGAACTCGATAATTTGTCATGTGTTTTTACATATGTTGTCTCCTCTGACATATCACTGTGACACGGTAGTGACCCTGCATGGTCTAAGGCTGTGCCAGTGAATCAGAAGGTCTGGCACATCCTACTAAGTTAGAATTGCTTCAAGCATGGGCACCATTGACTTGACTGTGTCTGCCAATCAGCTGGCTAGGTTCAGAGAGACTCTTCGTCGGGTTGCCTGCTGGGTGATGAATTTCTTTATCCCAACAACTATGAAGACCATTCACTAAAGTTATTGAGGAGTTGTAAGCCTCACGTGGATGAAATTGCAAACCCCTGAAATAGTGAAGTCTCCAAACATTGAGTTTGATCCTCACGTTACTACCTCAAGGTAGACAACTACAACAAACATTTATTAGGTATCAACTATGGGAAGGACCTAGTTATTTATGGGCACATAATAATGAGGATAATAGCTAACCTTTACATATTATCTTAAGGTTTTAATCCATCTTATGAATAAGGAAACTGAGGCTGGGAGGTTGTTAGTTACACAGGGTCTCACAGTAAGTGTCTGAGGTAGGATTTTTTTTTAAAATATGGGAGTGGGAGGTGCTAACTGTAGAGATGACATGAGCTAAGGAACCTTTGAGAGAAGCAGGATAAGGCAGAGAGGCAGAAACAGATGAGCTGTGGGGCAGCATAGGATTTGAACTCAAGTCTTCCTGATACTAAGTCTAGGGCTCTATCCAGTATACTGCTAAATTTGAAAAATAACTTGAAGGCAGGGAAAAAAGAACAATGGAGCAGAAATTAAATTTAAAAAAAAAACTGGACAAGGCAGGGAGTTCTATGCTTACTGTCCAGATGAAGAAACCGAGTTCCAGAGAAGTTAAGTGATCTACCCAAAGCCACATGACTATTAGGTGGAGGAGCCTAGAATAGAATCTTGGTTTTTGGAACACATGATTTCCAAAACACTCACACACAATGTTGTTCCTTCCTCTCTATAAGAAAGATCCCTGGTTTTAAGTAGCTTACAATATCGGAGGGAAGATCAGAACCGTGTACAAATAATTACAACCAAGGCTTTCCTGCCTGGTGTATGCAATGCTTTCTCCCAGTCTTTTCAGCCAGCTGGCCTTTGTTTACCATTATCCCATTAACTTGCAGAGTGGGAGGGCTGTGCCCTGCCAGTAGTAGGAGGGACAGTCTTACTGGTACAGGGTGGGCTCAAGTCAGAATGGAATATTTCGCCAAAGCAGAGGAAGTTGAGGACAGACTGAATATGAAGCAGGATTACATTTCAAATTAGAAATCTTGTCTGTTCCGAGTCCCAGAAAGGATGGAGGAGCCACACTGTGGCTCTAAGTCTATGATCCCAAAAATATGGAAATGAGTTCTCCTAGATACAAGGACCAAACTGAGCTATTGCTACATATGAGGAAATCAAGTCTCAGGGAAGTAATGACTTGACTAAGGTCATAAAGTTAGGGGCTGGTAGAAATAGGAGCTGAATCTAGGTTGTCTGGCTCTGAGGCTGGTGAAACTCTGTATGGGGCTCAATTTCCAATTTGGTTAGTGAACTTTTTATGTCTAGCCTAGCTATACTGCTATCCTACAACCTGCCAGCTGTCCCCCTGATGCTTGACATTGGTCACAAGAGGAGGACTAGATGAAAGGGTATAAATGGATCAGTAAAATGGAAAATAACTCAAAATGCATTCCTTGTTGATGATGAAGGAAGCCATTTTATTTACTTTTAATCACTTTAATAATCTTTGTAAATATTATCCAGGTCCTTTCTATTATTACGGTAATTGACAACAACAACAGTAACAATAATAATATTAGTGATAATAAAGCTAACATTTATATAGCACCTATTATGTACCAGGTGCTATGCCCAGTGCTTTCCAATTATTATCTCATTTTATCCTCACAGCAATCCTTGGAGGTAAGTGCTATTATTATCCCCATTTTACAAATTATGAAAATAAGGCAAACAGAGGTTTGCCCAAGGTTGCACAGCTAGTAAATGTCTGCAGTGGGATTTGAACTCAGGTCTTCTTGACTCCCTGTACAGTGCTATATCCCAAATATAAAGCAAATTAAAGACATAGATCTAGAAGCCAAGAATTTAAGTTTAAAATCTAAACTAGAGCACCCTGAAATAGAGGTACCTTGATATAACAAACCCCACATTTGACATATTTGTTAAACAACAGAATGTAAATCAAATATGTACATTCAAGTTAATGCAACAAATTAATAAGAGCTGAAATACTAGCTGAGCTGATTGAGCAAGTTACTTTGCTATGATTCTCCAGTAAAAGTTTAATAAACTTGGCTCCTTGGGACTGAGAATGTACAAATCTTGGAATCTGTGGGTTTTAGGTATAGAGTACAGATTTCATCTAAAAACACCTAATTCCACGTTATTGATATTGCATGTTATATGATATCCTGTGAAATATTCTATAAAGACTTCTGAAACTTAATGGTGTTATAATTATTTACATGGGCAGCTAAGTGGTACAATGCATACAACACTTAACCCTGTTTTCCTCAGTTTCCTTATCTGTAAAATAAGCTAGAAAAGGAAATGACAAATCACTCTAGTATCTTTGCCAAAAATATCTCAGATGGGGTCCCAAAGAGTCATACACAACTGAAACCACTGAATGACAATAAGTTGATGTGGTTTATCTCTACATCATCTTCCCCAATAGACTATAAATATATACCCCCACGGTCAACTGTCTTGAGTGCAGACATTCTTTTTTATACAATTTTTAGTTTCCTACAGTGCCTTGCAATTGCTACCAGCTCAATAAATGGTTATACAGATGAATTAATCAATTAAATTTTGGGACAGATCAACACTTTAGTTATTTATTTGCTTTTTGGTGAGGCAATTGGGGTTAAGTGACTTGCCCAGGGTCACACAGCTAGTAATTGTCAAGTGTCTCAGGCTGGATTTGAACTCAGGTCCTCCTGACTCCAAGGCCAGAGCTCTATCTACTGCACCACCTAGCTGCCCCAGATCAACACTTTATTGACAGTAGGGTCAACTCTACTTTGAGATATATGAGTTTTCTGGAATAAAATCAGTTTCTCTCTTGTATGTTAAAAATGACTGGGCAGAGAGGGGCAGCTAGCTCTCTCAGTGCCTTAGGGCATGAGATTTTCTGTGTAATCTGGATAAGATCCATCCCCTTAGAAATGTCCGATAGACTACTGAAGATACAGAACTGAAATTCAAGAAAGAGCAGGGTTGGGTATATTGATCTGGGTATAATCATCGTTTGGTAAATGAATCCATAGGAGCTGACATGATCACTGAAGAAAGTATGACAAGACCGAAGAAGGCTCAGGACTAAGCCCTAAGTCATGGTTAGGAGATAGGATGGGGATGACGACCAAGTAAAGGAAACTGAGGAGATGAGGGAGAGAAGCAAGAGACAACAGCTATTTCATGAAAACCCAGAGAAGAGTATTCAACAGTTCAAATACTGCAGAAATGTAAAGAACGCTTTATTACTCATTAATAATCAATGTTCCAGTGTATGACCTCAGGCAGGTCACTTACTCTCTCTGGGCCTCAGTTTCCCTATCTGCAACATGAGGAGATTAAGGCTGGACAATCTCTGAGCTCCCCTTCAGCTCTCGATCTATGACTCTGTAACTCATGGGAAGGAAGAGTGATATAGGGACAGAAAGAAGGCAGATGAAGAATAAGAAAAGTAGAGAATCAGGGGGCTTATTTGAAACAACTCAAACTCCCTTGTCCTTGGAAGGCTTCTTACCACTCCCTCATCACAATTAGAAAACACTGACAGTCTTTTGTCCTGACATTCAGTTCTGATTTAAATGCTTCCATCAGTCTAAAGAAAGTGTTGCTTGATTTTGCTCTCCAGCCATGCTCAGTAATTAGAAACATAAGGCCCCATTCTTGATGTTTCCTTGGGAACCTCCCCCTTCTCGGGAATGAAGGCCTGCTCATTGGCTGGATGACCTTTATCAGCCTTACTCTCGGCCCCCCCCACCACTCTCCACTCCTCCCCACAGTAAACTGGCAAGGTAGCTCTGGGCAATACTGGAAAGAACAAAATGGAAAACTTTGTATTCTCAAGTCTGATATTTCTGGGGAAATTCCCTCTGTCTTGGAAATGCATTTTGACAACAGGGGACAATGAACCTGTGTGATTGCTATTCAGTCCTCATGGTAATTGGGAGGGAAAGTCTCTGTTTAAAAGAAAAAAAAAAGCAAAGGAGATGGATGATTGCTGTGATGAAAAGAGCATTAGATGTATAGTCAGAAGGCCTGGGTTTGAATCCTGCCCCAACCACTTACCATATGTAATTTAACCCCTCTGAGCCTCAGTTTCCTCATCTGTAAAAATGAGATGGTTGGATTAGATACCCTCAAAGCTTCCTTCCAGTTCTACATTTATGTTCCTATGACTTTAGGCAAGTCACAATTTTTCTGGACATCTATTTCCTCATCCATAAAATGAGCTGAGATTTAGCTATACAATTCTGACTCAAGATAAATACTCTGGCGGTGACCTCATGGAACATTCCTCTTACTATACTCTAGGTAGCCACCACCAATATATCAAAGTAGCAGCAGCATTGTTATTCCTAACAAACGGAGTACTCCCAAAACATCTTTGATAAAGAAGAGCTAAGCCTGCGCAATCACCCAGTTTGTCCCTACCTGCTAAGTTCCTGACAAATGATACCATCTTATTTCTTGGACTGACTGAAAACATCATTAGATGGCCCAGTTTTGCCACATTCAAATTGTGCTGTCCACACCATCTGTAGAGATGACTAAGCAAGTTTAGCATTAAGTAACCAAGAAAAGCCTTGCAAGTTTTAGAGCAATTAAGTCGCTGCAATTCAATGTAAATGGTCCCATGAACTATGTGAGCTCTCCCCAAAGTATTTATTGCAAGGAGTCAACCCTGTGGCCAGCTGGCTTATGGAGTCACGGTCCTTCAAGAAAGAATTGTTCAGCATTTAGAATATTATTTTTCTTCTCTTATTTTCTCTGCTCCCAGTTTTGTTTCTTTGGGAATGTATTCAAGCATATGATAGCAAGAGACAAATGTGGACAATCAGCAATACCTCCCTGAGGGCCCCTGAAACGAAGATTATTCCGCTGTTGGAAAACTGTCTTCTCTGACTGGCTTTGGCCTGGCAAGCAAAGTGGAGGGGAAGAGAATACAACCATTTCTATTCACACTTTGCTTCCCAAACAAATGCATCAGAAGTAGCTGGCTACTATGAAATAGGTATCTGGATCTACAAGGCTATCATGGGGCAAATATATTTTCTATTACTGGTTCCTGGGGAGGCAGAATTGACAAAAAGTTTGCACCAGGGGCCACAGATTCCATTAGGAAAGACATTTAGTTGGGTTGGCACCTTTGCACAGTCAGCCTACCCATGCCTGGAATGTGCCCTTTGCCTCCAACTCTTAGAATCCTTCCTTAGCTTCCTGCAAAGATGCCCCGACTGCAGGAAACCTCTTCTGATAGCCCTAAACTGTCAGTGTTCTATCCTTCCTGAAATTATCTTTGACTAATTTTTTTGTTTATATGTTCCAACCATGTAATTAGGTGATAGAACAGGTGACAGTACTGGAGTTAGAGTCCAGGAAAATCTCAATCCAAATCTTGCCTCAGACACTTACCAGCCTCAGTTTCCTCAACCGTAAAATGGACATAATAATAGCATCTAACTTGTAGGGTTGCTTTTAGGATTAGATGAAATAACGCATGTAAAGTGTTGTGCAAACCTTGAAGCTCTCTCTATATGCTAGCTGTTATTATTATTATTATTATTATTAATTACTGTTATTATCCGGTAGAATATTATCTCCTTGAGGGCAGGGATTTTTTTTGTCTTTATCTTTGTGCGACTTGTACAGTGCCTCTAATAAATGTTTGTTGAAATGAATTGAAAGACAGTTAGGTCCTGATCAGTGTGAATGATGAATCCCATAAAATGCTCACAAATATTAAAATTTGTACTGTCCAAAGTTATAAGCATATGTAAAATACAGTAATTGGTCCCAGCCCAGTGGAAATATGAGATGCAAATTCAATAATGTGAACACTTGACGTTGCTGTTGGTTTCAGTCATGATCCACTCTTCATGACTCCATTTGGGGTTTTCTTGGCATTTCCTTCTCCAGCTCATTTTATAGATGAAGAAACTGAGGCAAACTGTTTTAAGTGACTTGCCCAAATTTACGCAGCTAGTAAGTGTCTGAGGCCAGATTTGAACTCATGAAGATGAGTATTCCTGACTCCAGCACCTAGCTGCCCTTCAGCCACTTCAGTAGGATTCATTATTTATACTAAGTGGAACCTAGCTAATGAGGTAGAGGCCATGGGCTTGGTTCCCACAGAAGCCAGGTAGCTTTGTCCAGGGAAAAGTCCATTCCACAGCCACAGATTATGTTGTTACCTTAAATCTGAGTGGCTGTTCTACGAATAAGTCACTCCATTAAAAGGACAACTGATTGAGTATATGGTTCAGTGCAATCTCTCTTCACCATAATGGAAAATCATCTCAAAGACCATGACCTAATGAATTTAGGTTGAGCTGGTATGATAAAAAGTAGATTAGATTGAGAGTCAGAAGTTCATTCCCCACTCCACGCCCCCTATGCTTCAAGGAGTCCTAGTTACTTAAACTTTCTGTCCCTCTGTCTTCTCACACACAATGGAGTGATAACACATACATTGCCTACTACACAGAGTGGTTAGAAGGAAAGTGCTTTGTTGATATTAAAGCACTATAAAAATGGGTTTGATTCATTTCCAAAAGACAACAATGGATTCTACCAATGGCTTCAGCTTGTTGGAACCTCAGGTGAACAATGAGTGGGAATTGTATAGTGCCCACTAATACCCCAAGAAATAAAATTCGTCTGTTCTCACAATCCAGTCTGCAGCTGGTGGTAAAGTGGATAGAGCTTTGGGCCTGGAGTTTGGAAGACCTGAATTTAAATGCAGCCTCAGATACTTACAAGCTGTGTGTCTCTGGGCAAGTCACATAAATTCTGTCTGACTCAGTTTCTTCAACTTTAAAATGAAGATAATAATAATACCTAGGGTTGTTTTGAGGGTCCACTGAGATATTTGTAAAATACTTAGCACAGTGCCTGGCATATATTAGGTGTATAAAATGCTTATTATTCTTTCCCCTCTCCTCATCTCTAAGTCTTCTTATCAAGTGGTAGCAGTACTTCCCCATACTGGTTTCCCCAACAGATAGGCTGTCAAGCCCAAAAGATTTCAATTTATCATAAGACATCATGAGCTAGAAAGAAGCATAAGACATAATCCTTATTTTCAAGGAATTGTCAATCATATTTAATATTTGAACTTTGTTAATGATGTTTTTCTCCAGTCTGCAGATGTGCGATGACTCTTAGATATTTAAATAGAATGCCTGGCCCTCAGTAACCTCACAGAGTTCAGTACAAAAAACAGAAAAGAAAAGGAAAAAAAGAAAAGAAAAGAAAAGAAAGAAAGGCTGGGGGTGGGGGAAGATAGGAGAAAGAATCCAAACCACTTAGAGAAATGTTAAAAATGTGTTGCCACTATAGTGCAGATGCACAGGATAAAGACATTCCAAAGAGATTAAAATTGGAGAATATTTTGGAAGAAGGCCATGTTCCAAGAGGGGCATAGAATATGGTTCCCTGTTCATTTACCACCCCTTTACCATATAAACAAAGCCCACTTAACTCACCAACCTTTCTATCACCTGCTTTGCCTATTCCTATGTCATATAAACAAAAGCCATTTCAGATGAATTTTGTAGAGGAATCATTTAAAAAAAATGACTGCTTGTAAAGTCAAATTGACTTACATTTTGTAGTTTTTCCTACTTTACCAGAGAAGGAATTGGGCTGTAACAGAGGTGGTGAAACTGCTACAAAGTCTGAGGAAACACAGTGCAAACTGCCCAGGGAGACTGGGAAAGCTAATTCAGGGACTATGTTTTTACAACTTGACTGAATAGACCGAATAAAAGTTAGTGGGCCACTCCCCCAGGTCCCGCCAGTCATTAAATAGTCAAGGTTCTGAGAATTTCAGCAGATTGCTTTGCTGGATTTAACTCAGCTGGGCTGCTCATTTCCAAAGGTGCTTATTATGATTGTGTTAATGTCCATGTTAGGTAGCTGGACAGTTATGATGTGAGATTTCTGGACAGCCAAACTGCAAATGCTATACCTGATTGGCTGTTTTCTTTCTCCCCCCCCCCAATTTTTTCTTAACATTTTTATTCAAAGTTTTGAGTTCCAAATTCTATCCCTTCCTCCCTCCCTCCCTTAGATGGTAAGCAATAAGATACAGGTTATATGTGTGCAATTATGTAAAACATCTCCATATTAGTCATTTTGTACAAGAAGACTTGAAAAAAATGAAAGTGAAAAATAGCATGTTTCAGTCTGCATTCAATCAATATCAGTTCTTTCTTTGGAGGTGGATAGTATGCTTTCATCATTAGTCCTTTGGGATTGTCTTGGATCATTGTATTGCTAAGAATAGCTAAGTCATTCACAGTTCTTCATCAAACAATATTGCTTTTACTGTATATAATGTTCTGGTTCTGTTCACTTCACTATGCATCAGTTCATGTAGGTCTTTCCAGGTTTTTCTGAAATCGTCTTGCTTGTCCTTTCTTATAGCACAATAACATTCCACTATAATCATATACCATAGCTTGTTTAGCCATTTCCTAATTGATGGGCATCCCTTTGACTTCCAATTTTTAGCCACCACAAAAAGAGCTGCTATAAATATTTTTGTACAAATAGGTCCTTTTCCATTTTTCTAGATGCCTTTGGGATATAGACCTAGCAGTGGTATTACTGGATCAAAGGGCATGCAGACTTTTATAGCCCTTAGGGCATAGTTCCAAATTGCTCTTCAGAATAGTTGGATTAAGGGGCAGCTAGCTGGCAGTGAATAGAGCTCTGGCCTTGGAGTCAGGAGGACCTGAGCTCAAATCTGGCCTCAGACACTTGACACTTACTAGCTGTGTGACCCTGGGCAAGTCACTTAATCCTGACTGCCTCACCAAAAAGAAAAAAAAAAAGAATAGTTGGATTAGTTCACAGCTCCACCAACAATGCATTAAATGTCCTAGTTTTCCCATATCCACTCCAACATCCAACATTTTCCTTTTTGTCACATTAGCCACTCTCATAGGTGTGAGGTGGTACCTCAGAGTTGTTTCAATTTGCATTTCTCTAATCAAATAGTGATTTGGAGCATTTTTTCATATGACTGTAGATTGTTTTGATTTCTTTGTCTGAAAACTGTTCATATCCTGCTGTTCATATCCTTTGGCCATTTATCAACTGGGGAATGACATATATTTTTATAAATTTCTCATTTCTCTATATATCTGAGAAATGAGGCCATTATCAGAGTTACTTGTTGCAAAAAAATTCCCCCAGTTTTCTGCTTTCCTTATAATTTTGGTTGCATTGGTTTTGTTTGTGCAAAAACTTTTAAATTTTGTTCAATCAAAATTATCTATTTTACATTTTGCAATGCTCTCTATATCTGCTTTGGTCCAAACTTCTTCCCTTATCTGTGAATCTGACAAATAAACTATTCCATGCTCTCTTAATTTGTTTATAGTATCACCCTTTATATGTAAATCGGGTACCCATTTTTACCTTATCTTGGAATATGGCTTGAGATGTTGGTCTATACCTAGTTTCTGCCATACTGTTTTCCAGTTTTCCCAGCAGTTTTTGTCAAATAATGAGTTTTTGCTTCAAAAGCTTAGATCTTTGGGTTTATCGTATAACAGATTACTATAATGTAAAATGTACCTAATCTATTCCACTGATCTACCACTCTATTTCTTAGCCAGTACCAGATTATTTTGATAATTACTACCTTATAAAACAGTTTGAGATCTGCTATAGCTAGACCTTCTTTTGAATTTTTTTTCATTGATTCCCTTGATATCCTTGAGCTTTTGTTCTTCCAGATGAATTTTGCTATTATTTTTTCTAAAGAGAATTTTTTTAATAGTTTGATTGGTATGACACTGAATAAATAGATTAATTTAGGTAGAATTGTAATTTTTATTATATTGGCTCAGCCTACCCATGAGCAATTAATATTTTCCAGTTGTTTAGATCTGACTTTATTTGTGTGAAAAGTGTTTTATAGTTGTGTTCGTATAGTTCCTGGGTTTGTCTTGGTAGATACACTCTCGAGTACTTTTTATTGCCTACAATTATTTTAAATGGAATTTCTCTATCTATCTCTTGCTGCTGGCTTTGTTGGTAGTATACAGAAATGCTGATGATTCATGTCAGTTTATTTTGTATCCTGCAGCTTTGCTAAAGTTATTAATAATTTCAAGTAGTTTTTTAATCGATTCTCTAGGATTTTCTAAGTATAACATCATATCATCTGCAAAGAGTGATAGCCTTGTTTCTTCATTGCCTAGTCTAATTCCTTTAATTTCTTTGTCTTCTCTTGTTGCTATAGCTAACATTTCTAGTACAATATTAAACAATAGAGGTGATAAGGGGCATCCTTGCTTCACCCCTGATTGTATTGGGAAGGCTTCTAGCTTATCCCCATTATGGATAATGCTTGCTGATGATTTTAGATAAACATTACTTATCATTTTAAGGTAAGCTCCATTTATTCCTATGGTCTCTAGTGCTTTTTAAATAGGAATGGGTGTTGTGTTTTGTCAAAAGCTTTTTCTGCCTCTATTGAGATAATCACATGATTTCTGTTAATGTTGTTACTGATATGGTCAATGATGCAGATAGTTTTCCTAATATTGAACCAGCCCTGCATTCCTGGTATAAATCCCACCTGGTCATAGTGTATGATCCTTGTGATATATTGCTGTAATCTCTTTGGGAGTATTTTAATTAACATTTTTGCGTCAATATTCATTAGGGAAATTGGTCTATACTTTTCTTTCTCTGTTTTGGCTTTTCTTGGTTTGTAAATCGAAAAAAGGGGACAGATTTGAGAGATGTTACAGAAGTGTTATCAACAAGACAGCATGTGATTAGATATGGGAAGGAGGGAGAGTTGGATGGGGATTTTGTATCTATTTACATACATATTTGTTTTGTTGCATAGGCTTCTTGCTAGTAGGCATTTTAAAAATCATTTTATTTGTACCCTCAATGCCTAGCACGGGAGCTTGTTACCTAACAGGCATTTAATAAATGCTTGTTGATCAAATAAATGAGAGTAAAGAGTTGAAGATGACTCCTAAGTTGCTAACCAGGGTGAACAGAAGTATAGTGGTACCCTCAATAGAAATAGGGAAATATGCCCCTTTGGGACAGATTGAAGACTTCCAAGAAAGGAAAACAAGTAGGGTTACAGAATATGCTTTTTGAAGGAGGAAGGTAGACCAGGAGATAGAAAAGGTATTATACTGTGACTATCTTTCATTCTACCCTCAGTTTTCTTTGACTTGTTTTAATCAATAGTTTTCAGTCTCTGGTCCTGGTGACACAAATGGCCTGGCAGAGATGTCAGGTGGTCTCTGTGAGCCTCCTTCCCCTTGACCAACAGAGGAAGAGCACTGAGTTTGGAATTGAAGGACCTGGCAACTCCTGGCTCACTTCACTTGACCTCTCTGGCCCTCTTCTTCCCCCCTTGGAAAATGAGGGAAGTTACACTAGATGACCTCTTACGTCCCTTCCAGCTCTCAGCCTAGGGTCCATACCTAGTTTTTCATCACTATAAAACTGCGTAATGGAAAGAAAAGGAATAGAAAAGAGAAAAGTCAAATAATGATAAGTAGACTCTCAATGAGAGCTATATCCTAGGTGACAAAGTGGATAGAGTGCTGAACTTCAATCAGAAAAACCTAAGTTTGAATCCTGTCTTAGACACTTAACAAAATGTGTGACCCTGGGCAAATCAACCTCTCTCAGCCTCAGTTTCCTCCTCTATAAAATGGGATAATAACAGCACCTATCTCACAAGGTTGTAGTGAAGTTCAAACAAGATGATATTTGTAAAGTGCTTTGCAAAGCTTAAAGTGCTATTTTAATGCTAGGTATTATTACTATTGCAAACTGCTAATGTTTGTCAGCCTTAAGTTTATACTCAGGCATTCAATTTCATCGTTGTTCATTTCAACACTTAGTACAAAGCTTGGCGTATAGTAAATGCTTAATAAGTGCTTATTGATCGATTACCAAAACTTTTTAGAAATCTCCTTTTTAGCTCTACAGTTCTAAGAACCTGTCATGTTCCTCAGGGGTCTGACAAGCACCTAGAAGCATCTGACAGGCCCATGAGACGCTCTCCAAACTGGCTTTTTGGACCCTGAGAAACAAAAAAGTTCCTAATAAAGAATCCCTCATGGCTGAAAGTCCCCCAACTAGCCTTCCCATTCTGAATACCACAAACAGAACTTTTGTTTGTTGACACAGGGCCCCTGGACATTCATGAAAACAAGATGTTCTCTCTTTGCTTTTTAAAGTTAAACAGATTTGTCAGGGTCTCAAATGAATTTCAAAAACAGATGTGAAGGGTTGTACTGTCCCTAGCCATAATAGGACCATTTTACTTGAACTTGACTATTCAGTATTAGCAGCAGACTGATAAAGGATTCCTCATACTGGAGAGGGAGGTGGAGGCAGATGTACCGTCTTCTCTCACCTACTGAGTG
The DNA here is from genome assembly GCF_003287225.1 of Phascolarctos cinereus. NCBI lineage: Eukaryota > Metazoa > Chordata > Mammalia > Diprotodontia > Phascolarctidae > Phascolarctos > Phascolarctos cinereus. Next base: position 109,154,633 of record NW_027555514.1, read on the forward strand.
CACTTCAGGTACGGGAGGCTTTGGGGATGAGCAGGAGAGTGAGGGTTGGTGATTCAGAGACTATTCTTGGGTTGGGAGATGGAGAGGAATCACTTTCTTTTCCAATCCTCTCCTCCTGTCTTGCCTGGTGGGCCTCCACAACTTACCTTCCCTCTACCTATCCAACCTTGTTTCTCATCAGCGATGCTCAACCACAAGCACACTCTGCTCATTTGCATCTTTGTCTTTCTTTGTGATACTCTGCTTGGCAGATTCCTACCTGCAATGCCCTTGTTCCATGTGTTTCTTCTGCCAAGAATTCCTTTCCCCCTTCTCCTGACTCATCGAAGACCTAGCTTTCCATGAGTACCTTCCTTCAAAGCCCTCCTTGACTATGAGCTCCTTCTCTGTGAAGGCTTTTTCAGATGGCCCAGCCATCAGGAATCTTGCCTCCTCAGACCTCTGATAGTATCAATTGGTTGGCATTTAGTTTATGGTTCTTTTTAACTTTTATTTATCATGGTATCTCATGAGTGCAAGGTCTGGGGACCCCTTCTAGGTCTTAGCATGGTGCCATCCACATACAGTAGCAAAGACCATCTCAGGCCTACCACAGTCTGACTCCATAACTGCACAGTTAGATTTCAAAATACTCCCCTTCGTGTATCCTCTGTCTCAGTCAAATGGACTACAAGGTGCTCTCTGATCTTATCCTGCTCTCTCTTACCTCTATACATTCGCGTAACTCATCCCTTTTTTCATGATTTTTGCCTTTTGAATCCTACTCTTCCTTCAAAGCCCAGATTACGTTATATCCCCTCTCTGAAACCTTCCCTGATTCCTCTACCCCCATCCCCAAGCTCTCAGGGATCTCTCCCTCAAACTTTCTGATAATACTTTATCTGAATTTCTCCTTAGCCCCTATCAAATCTTTACCATGTATCATATTTATGTACAAGAGATCCTCGTATCATACACTTTGAGCTAGAAAGCACCTTAGAAGCCATCAAGTCCAAACCCCACCCCAGCCCCATTTTACAGATGAGGAAGCTGAGACCCAAGGGGATAAAGGAACTGACATATTGCATTTCCCCTGTCACATTAAATTGTGAATTCCTTGAGGACAGAGACTATAATTTTACCTCTGTATCTCTCCCAATGTATTTTGTATAGCAAGTGCTTTAAAATGCTTTGGGGTTAATGATTTGCCCACAGTCACACAGATTGTAAATATCTGAGGCTGGATTCGAACTCAAGTTTTCTTGACTCCAGGGGCAGTGCTCTATTCCCTGGGCCACCTAGTTGCCCCTTTAAAATGTTTGTTGACTTGAATTGAATACATTCTGTTGGGGCTCAGGAGCCCAGGGTAATTGGGCCATGGAAAGAACTGCAATGTACCAAATGATAACATGACAATTTAAGTGTCCATATGCTCTTAAAAATGCCCAGCTACTGGCCCTAGTGCAGTTTTCTCTATCAGAAGAATCTGGCCCATCATGGTCTTAATATAAGTTATGATTCTGTTTGTTTACTCATAAAATATTGATGCCGGGGCATCATGTTCATGCTTGTTTATGCTTTGGAAAATCTGATTTATTCTTTTAGGGGTCAGTGCTACCATCATCAAGTTCCTTTCCTTTCCCACACAGCTGGTAATACCATAAAAAATAAACCAGGGCTATATGCAAGAATGCTCCTATCATGGGACACAGAGTAAAATAAGTCATATGGGGAGGGGAGAGACTGTCAGTGAGGGACTGCATATCCCCAAATGGGGCAAGAACTCAAAATGTCCTTGTGTGGTTAGAGCCGTGAAATATGCATGAGTAAACCAAAAGTCTGGATATATGACAATACTTTCTCCTTTCCATTTTCACCAGTTCTGTGCTTTTCTCATTTAGTTAATTTAGGACTATGCAACTGACCCAGCTAGCTTTTTTTTTTTTTTATGTTGTGTTTGCATTCGTTTCCACTGGCGCACTCTTGTTTGTGAATGAGCTGGAGTGAAGTATCTGGTTTGGCAGGCCAGATAGAACAAAACCATTCTATAAGGACAAAAATCCTAACAGCACCATTTGTATCGTGCTTGCTGTTCATCTTTCAATTGCATTCAATTTAATTCAATAAGCATTTATTAAATACCAATTCTGTGCAAAGAGCCCATCCTAGCTGTAAGGGGATACAAAGACAACACCCCTCCAAAAGTAGTCTCTGTCCTCAAGGAACTTATATTCCATATTGAAACGCAAGGTGTGCTGATCCATTTCAGGGGAAGAAGGCTTTTGAAAGTCTCAATGTAGGAACCAACTTAATTAGGGGGTAACCCTTTGTGTCACAAAAGAATTTTAAACCAAGAGTTCATTAGAGGGTTGATAACAGCTCATATTTATGTAGTACTTTCCAGTTTGTAAAGCACTTTCCTCATAGTATTTTGCTGCAACATCAGTAATAAATATGCCACTATCTCCAACATTTTAAAGGACTTACATGTAGCCACATGAGAAAGTCAGGATTTAGCCTCTGGTCTTTTACCTCCAAGAGCCCTCTTCTGGCTAGCTAATTGGTAGACGAGCACTCTTTTTAATCCTGCTGCGTGACCACTGTTGTCATGTTTTTTATGGTGAAGTCAATATGTGCACTTAAGTATTTATTTAACAGATCATGAGAAACTTGATTGAATAGAGCAGGGTGGAGAAACAAAGTTCAGCTATTAGGCTTATAGATTTAGAATTGGAAGTGACTTATCTAATCTAATCCCTTCATTTTATACATAAAGAGTCAGAGAAGTTAATCAGCTTGCTGAAAATCGTACAGGTAGTAAGTGATGGGGCCAACATATGAATTCAGGTACTCTGACTTCAAATCCAGTGATCTTTTTTTTTTCTTCAGTAGCACCACTTCTAAGAAGCCGAGCAAGCCTAAAGACAGAGAAGCAGTGTGGTATGCTAGAAAGATTACTTTTCCTAGTTATGCCCTACTTGAGGCAGCTAAGTGGGATAGTAGATAGAGTACTAGGCCTGGATTCAGGAAGACCTGAGTTCAAATCCCACCTCAGACACTTACTAGCTGTATGACCTTTTACACAAGTTAATTAACATCTATTTGCCTCAGTTTCTTCAGCTGTAAAACAGGGATAGTAAAAGCACCTACCTCCCAGGACTGTTGTGAGAATCAAATAAGAGAATAATTGTACAGCGCCACTTAGCACAATGCCTGGCACATATTAAGGGCTACGTAAATGTTAGTTTTTGTTATCATCATTATCATTATCATTATTATCATCTGACTGAGCTCTGATCCCTGCTGGCCTGAGCACTGCATGCCTGAGTTCCAAGTATCTGCTGCTCAATCTGTGAATACATTCTAGGTCTTTACCCTTGTTCCCCAAGATTCTGTACATAGCTCACCAGTCTCTGCTGTCCATAAATATTTTTGAAGTGCTTAGCACATAGTAGGCTATATAAATGCTGGCTATTATTGTAGTGGTCGTAGTAGTTTCACTTCTCTGGGTCTCAGTTTCCTCACATATCAAATAAGGGGTCTGGCTAAATGATTTCCAAGGTCCTTTCCATCCTATAGGTCTTTACCTAAAGGCATTTGCTCTTACACTTTATCACCCCTACATCCATCTGACAGATGTGCTAAGGCTAGCACATCCCCAAAGAGGCAGGACGTTGCTTCAGTGACACGTCCTTTACGGTAATTAGTAGCTCTGACTCAATAATAATGCAGACCTTTTGCCTCCCTCTTTAGCAACGTGGTTTCAGCCAAATATGTTTAAACCATTTAGAGGCTCTTTCCTCCGTCAGGCAAAAAGCCAGCATCCTAAAATCACAGATCATTTGTATCATGTTGGCGTGAATATTCAGACTCAGTTTGTCTCCAAATTTTTAAAGTCAGACATAAAATGAACGATGACCATTTTGCTTTGAATTAGCAAAAAAGAAAAAAAAACATACCAATAGTTAACAAAAGGCAGTAATAAGTACCTCAGCTTAGCACATTTAAGAGAGCATATCTTTTTAATTTGGAATCTGTCAGTTTCAAAGAGTGCATCTCTCCTTTTTCTAGTAAAAATAGGCCAATAACCCAGATTTTATTTGGCATCATGTAGGAGCTAGGGTACTGAGAATGGTAGAAAGGAATTTGCCTAAGAATTTCCAGATTGGAAGGTTGTATTTTACTTAAGCTCTGTCACCTGGAGTAAGGCAAAAGCCCAACATTAATTCAATTCAGTGAAGCAGTTCAAATCAGAGAAATTTATTTGAAATGGAGCCAACTATACACATACTTGGAGGTATACAAACTCTCACAAGGACAGATTTTAGGTCTTTTTTTTTTCCTTTGCTACCTGTTCCCTGGGCGAAACAGGCTAGAAATTGGGATTGTGGTCATTGTTTTCATTCTCTCTCCTGCCACTTTTGGCTAAGAACTGTAATTGCCGTCATTGTGTTCATTGTTCTCCCTTTTTGGCCAGAGATTGGAACTATCATCATTGTCTTCATAGCTCTCCCTGCCTGTTTTGGCTTCTCTCCCTGCCTGTGCAAATGTCTGTCTCCCCATCTGCTCTCATGGAGGTGCCTGCATGTGGAGAAGAGTTAGGAATTGTGCTGGGAGAGTTAGATAGAGTGGCAGTTTAGTTTGGGAGCAAGGTGGTACTGACAATTACAGGGTGAATTGATCACTCCTATTTTGGCTTTTTCCTTTTTCTACTTGGAAGATGTAAAATAAAATAGGAAAGTAGAATTTATTTAATGTTTATAAACCATAACTTCCACATACATTGTTATTATTAGTTTTTCCTATTTAATTCATGTTTGTTAATAGTCCATTTTATGCAGAGCACTGTATTAAGCACTAAGGGAGATATGAATTTTAGAGAAGACAAAGTTGGGATTTACAAAGCAAATAGGGAATATGGCACATTCATAAAGAACTGTAATCCAGAATAAGTGTTGCATACAAAATTATACCTGAGATCCAAGAGTGCAAATATGATTACCCAACTAGAGGAAATCCAGGAAGGCTCCCTACAAGAAGTGGCATTTGTTGCTGTTGTTCAGTCATTTCAATTGTGTCTGACTCTTTTTGATCCCATTTGGGGTTTTCTTGGCAAAGATACTGGAGTGGTTTGCTATTTCCTTTTCCAGCTCATTTTACAGATACAGAAACTGAGGCAAATAGGGTTTAGTGACTTGCCCGGGGCCACACAGCTAGTAATTGGCTGAGGTGACACTTGAACTCAGCAAGATGAGTCTTTCTGACCCTAGGCCTGACTGCGCTATGCACCATAGCTGCCACCTAGCTGCCCCAAGGCATTTGAGTTGGGCTTTAAAGTAAAAGTAAGAATTCAAGAAGTAGGGTGGAGGGGAAGGTATCCTAAGCCTAGGACACAGCAGGAGCAAAGGCAGAGAGTGGGCAAAGTGTGGGTGATACATCTGTACAGTCCACTTGGGGAGGGCACTAGCAGAACCCAAAAAAGGATCATCGGGGCAGCTAGGTGGTGCAGTGGATAGACCACTGGCCCTGAAGTCAGGAGGACCTGAGCTCAAATCCGGCCTCAGACCAAACACTTGACACACTTACTAGCAGTGTGACCCTGGGCAAATCACGTAACCCCAATTGCCTAAAAACAAACAAACAAAAAAAACAAAAAAGGATCATCTTCTTCATTAGAGAGACCCTAGGGCAGGTCTCATACTCACTTTTAGGCCACCCTGGGCATGAAGTACACCGCAGGACCAAAGAGTTTGGCAAAGAAGCTCAGGGAGTCTTGTTCCACAAAACTCAAGAAGGAAAAGAAGAAACGTTTTCTTCTTTTCCTTCCCCATCTGGCCCTTCAACTTACTCCCCCCAACGGGCCCGCTGTGATTGTAAAACCTCCCATTTACAGAGCTCTGTGCTGATGATGGGGCCAGCTGGGTGCTCATAACTGGACTTATAAAAGCACTTCTTTTACACATTTTTGAGAAATGTAGCCTTCTCTCTCAAGCAACTGAAACTAATGGGACGGAGGCTGCTTTCTCTGGCTGCCTGCTTTTGTTTAATAGAAAATGCCAGTGGAGATGGTCATTGGTATGAAAGCAGCACTTAGTCCTCTTACCCCCCAAATTCCTTTTTATCTTGAAATACAATTTGAATTATGATTTGGGCATCTCTGTTGCTGTATGCAACCGTGAGGAAATTTGGAATTGTGACTCAGGTCAGGAGAAGCACTTGAAAGGAGCTGATAGGACAGAGTTCTTGTAAGAAAGGGAGGTGGGTAGGGTATGCTCACATGCATGGCTTTGTCTTACCTAGGGATCAATGGAGTTTGAGGATAAAGGAAGCTTTCCTAGATATCATTTAGTCCAACCCTCTCATTCTCCAGATGAAGAAGCTGAGACCAAGAAAGCTGGATTGCCCAAAGTCACGTAGAAATGAGTTACGTGGCCATGACTCAAACCCTGTCCTCTGACCTCAAATCCAGTGACTTTCAGTCTTTTATTGCTCTCTTCTACAAATCAACACATATTTTGTTCTTTCAGTATATCTGTGACCTAATCGAAGTAAGCATTCAATTAATCATTGATTAATCAATCAAAAAGTATTTATTGAAGGACTGCTATGTACCAGGCATGGTGCTAACTACTGGATATACAAAGACAAGAGTCAGACAGTCTCTGCCTTTGAAGATGTTCCATTCTATTGGGGAAGGTAGTAAGAGGGCAACATGTACATTTTTAAGTACGTAAAGAATAAATGTGAGATAGTTTAAGGAGGGAGGGCAGTTGGAGGGATTGCTATTCAGTCATTTCAATCCTGTCTGACTCTTCATGACCCCATTTGGAGTTTTCTTGGCAAAGATACTGGAGCAGTTTACCATTTCCTTCTCCATTTCTTTTTACAGATGAGGAAACTGAGGCAGGGTTAAGTTATATATCAGCCACACTTTGCCCCCTCTCTTCCTTTGCTCAGGAGTAAGCTTAGGGTCATGTGGCTAGAAAGTGTCTGGGGCCAGATTTGAACTCAGAAAGATGCATCTTCCTGACTCCAGGCCCTGGAGCTCTATTCACTAAGCCATCTACCTGCCTTGGGGGGATCAGGAAAGGCTTAATGTAAAGGCTTGCGCTGAGTCTTAAAGAATTCTATGAGGTGGCAGTCAGGAGAGATAGCATTGCAGGTACTGTGGACAGCAAGTACAAAGTGTTATCCCTATTTTACAGATGAAGAAACTCAGGCATATGCAGGTTATGTAGCTTATCCATCACCACACAGCTAATTAGTCTCAGAAACAGGATTCAAATTCATGTCTTGCTGCTTCCAAGTTCAGCATTTTATTAACTAGACCATGCTAGCTCTCCCATAATATTTTACAAAGTTGTGTTTGCTTTGTCTGCCATATTGGCAAGGATGTCAAGTGTTTGTTGGCCAAGGTGGCTTCTCAGCTCTTTTGGTCTCTTTTTTGTTGTGATGTATTTACACAGTTTAAACTTTCTTAGAAAATGGCAATAATCTGTTTTGGTGTTTGTTCTTTTATCCATTTCTCATTTTTCAACAGCTTGTTTAGGCCAGTCAGTCAATAAGTATATATAAAGCACCTACCATGTATTGGACACTTTGCAAAGTCCCAGTCAAGTTGGTCAGTTTGGACTTGCCTAAGTAGCTAACCACATCCCCTTCTAATTTTCGTTCTTCTAATTTGGTATCTGATTCAGAAATAATTTCCACATCAGTAACTAGTGGTTTCTTGCTTGATAAAACACAATTGATTTCATTCCTTGTCATACTGTTCGGTACTTGTCAGGTTTATTTCTCAAATAAAATGATGTATAGATATGAGGCGTCTGTATAGTCTATAAGCTTTTGGCTTCTTTTTTCTTATTCTTGAGCCAAAGTTTCTAAAATAGTTGGGTTTTTTTTTTTTGCCCTTCTCCCTATGTTCACCTTTGCATTTAATCATGGAGTACTTATTTGCTGATTAAATTTGAAATGTTTTCTTTAGTTCTTTCTAGATATTTCTACTTATTCATCCTCTAAATGCAATTATCTTCATGGTTGTCTTTTTTTTTCTTCTTTTCCCAAGTACTCATTGAAGGCACTGCACTGATCAAGAATCCCACGAATATTTCTTTCTGCTTTTGGATATATGTTGAAGAAACCAACCCCACCTGTTTTTGTCACTCCAAGGAAAACCTGTAAGCCATCCTTTCATTTAACAACAACTGCCTGTCATCTTCTGGTTTCATTTATTGTGAAAATGTCAATATTCATCCCCAGTAGTACATTCACTTTTGATCACTGGACAAGTGACCAATATGTTTGGTTTTAATGTGTATAGGACCGACAATTAAGCTAATGTTTATAGACAATCTAAAGTCTATGTGACTTTGGGCATCCTCTGCCCCCTTTCTGACACATTTCAAAACTAGAAGAGGCCCAAAAACAGGATTTTTTTTTTTGGTTGGGCAATGGAGTTAAGTGACTATGTCCAGGGTCACAGAGCTAGTAAGTGTTAGGTGTCTGAGGCTGGATTTGAACTCAGGTCCTCCTGAGGCTGGTAATCTATCCACTGCACCACCCAGCTGCCCCCCAAACAGGATTTTTTGATTGGCTCTGATACTTCAGAACTGTGTGACTATGTGTTGTCTGATCTTCATCTTTCCTCTGTAAAAATGGAGATAATGATATGCCCTATCTCATCACAGTACGGTTATGAGGAAATTGGCTTTATAAAAGCTCAAGGAGTTATAGAAATGTAAACTATGACTACTGTAACACTTGCTAGAGAATTTACCTCTTTACCCTCTCTCTGTCTCCCTGAAGGCATGTATGACAGAGGATGGGACTTGACAACAGATGGAGACAGGAGAGAAGAGGGGCGGGGGAAGAGATCACTTGGATGAGAGATTCATATCTAAGTGGAGAAAAAGGTTTGGGGAAGCAAAAAATCACTAGTTCAGAAGTGTCTGTCATGTAGACAAGATCTGTGCCTGACATCTCTTGTTGAGCATCTACTTACTGTCTTCATACTCATCACACATAGCCATGACTCCTTTTGGAATGGAACCAGGAACCCTTTTTTTTTTTTATTACTTGAAAAGTAGCATAGTGCAATGAAAGATTCACTATATTTGGGCTGGATTTAGAAGCTGCAAATCTTTATTACTATCTAGCCATGTGACCTGCGTTATGGTTCTAGTTTAGATTTGCTTATCTAACTTATACCAAGTGAAATTCCTCCCAATGTCCAATCCCTAGAGAAGGTATGCCTCCAGGCATTGGAAAACAAGCTATTACACGAATAATCTGATAGCAAACACAAAATATATTACTTACAACTAAGCAAACAGATACTCACTTCCAAACTTTTGGATTCCTGGTGGATTTGAAACGATGATTCTAGAAATCTTTAGTGATGCCTAGGTAGAAAGGAAAATTAAAATACAGTTAATTTTGTATAAAATAGACTATCTTTTGAAATGCACTTTTGGGGGTTGTTAGAAGAGTCATTAAATGAAAACGTAATTTATAAGAGTATTGTAGTTTCGATTTTTCATAGGAATGGAATCATTAGTACAAAATAGCAAATAGTATTTGCCCTACTACGTTCTTTTTGCTGAGCACAGTGCAGGCTTAATAAATATCTATTGAATCGTCATATTTTTATTTGTGTTTGTTTCTCTTCAAAACTTCTTACAGTTTGTGTGAACGAGAGCAGCTTGAGGTAGCCTGCAAATCTTTCTCTAGCAAGTTTAGTTATCTACTTACATAGCTTGCTTCTTTTTCTCCTGATGTTCTAATTTTTTTAATGGGGGTGGGGAGTAGAGAGAAGAGATAAAAGGAAATATTTTACTAGCATTTAGAGAAAAATAATGCTATAAATCAGATATCATAATGCGTGTCTGTATGTATTCATGCGAGCATGCTTGTGAACTTTTCAGAGAGAAGTAGAAAGGGAGGGGGAGACAATGTAAAGTAATATGCAAAGTGATGATAAACTGAAATCAACCCTGAGAATTTCCCTCCCCTGTCCAATTTTAGATTTGGAAATTTAGCATCTTTGACCCAGAGGAAGAATTACCAAGAAGCTGGCTGAGCCCCAGCTCACCGTGCCAGCTTCTCTCCGTGACCTCGGAAGTGCATTGGCATGTCAAGCAAGCATCCGTGGCTACCATTACTCATCATGCCCTCTGGCTGAGCCAGCCCAGGGGCAGTCACCATAGTATATGGTCCAAACTTAGTGCTGACAGGCATGGGGATATGGGAAGGAGTCAGAGAAAAGGAAGCAGGGAGACACAGATGGTCAGGGTTAGGAGTATGTACACTATCTTGCTCTTCTCCTTCCCTATCACAGCTAGTGGCAAGCAGCCAATTGCTGCTTATTGCTTCTTTGATCTAGTTCTCTGTGTACCCTGGCATGGAAAAAGCATGTTTGATTTTATGTGAAAGTATTCCCTATGGAAGAACTGAGTTATAGCACAAGGAGGAATTCCTATACTTTTCATCTAGATCATTTTGCCTCCAACTATAAAACTAATGATCTCCTCAAAGCCCCCAGGAAGCCTCTGCTGGCATCAGGAATAGCACACAGCATCTTTCTAGATTAGAGATCAGCAACTTTTTAAGGGAAGGGCCAAGAAAAAACCCACATTTTAAAAAACTTTTAAAAATTAATTTATTTTAATTTATCAACAATTACTTCCATAAACTTTTCAGTTTTTAATTTTTCTCCCCCTCCTTCCCCGCCTCCCTCTCCAAGATGGCACGCAATCTGATATAGGCTTACATATTCATTCCTATTAAACATATTTTCACATTAGTGATGTTGTAAGGAAGAATTAGAACCAATAGGAGGAACCATAAGAAAGAGAAAACAAAACAAAACAGAAGAAAAAAATAGCAAATAGTATGCTTTGATCTGCATTCAAACTCCGTAGTTCTTTCTTTGGATGTGGATAGCATTTTCCATCATGAGACCTTTGGAGATGTCTTAGATCCTTGCATTGCTGAGAAGGGCTAAGTCTATCAACATTAGTCATCATATAATGTGGCTGTTACTGTGAAAAACCCACATTTTTAAATAATCCTAGAATATTACCTTTGAAAGAGCTGTGTTACATTTTATAAACTGATATTTCAATGGATTTGTGAGTAAGTTGATTCAGAGATTCCCTTCAGTTAGCCTCTTCTCTTCTCCTTCCTCTCTGACTCCTGACTTCCTTCAAGTATCAGCTAAAATCCCACCTTCAGCAAGGCTCTCCTCCTCAATTCCAAGTTATTATATAGCTATAGATGCATATACATACAATATGGACATAGTTCTTTGCATATTGTCTTCTTTTTAGATTGTGAACTCCTCTGATCTAGTTCTCCAGTGTGCCTTGGCATGGAAAATGTTTTGCCTTTCTTTGTAACCCTGGGATATAGTAGGCACTTAATAAATGCTTATTAAGCCATCTTTCCCTTTCGGTTCTGTGTAACACTTATCTGTGTCCTCTTGGATCCTTCAGAGGAGGATCCATCCAACATTACTTGGGGGTCTTTTTTTTTTTTTAGATCTCTTGATGTTGCATGGATAACCACAGAGAACATGGATGGTCCATTGGTTTTCTCTTAATCTTTACCATATGACCAGCCTGCCTTCTTATCAGATGATATGCTTTATACTTATCTATCTATCTATATCTATAGATTCAGATATGGCTATAAATACTGTGTATATACATATATATACACACACACACACACACACACGCACACACGCACACACACATGTATTTTTGTATATATTCCTTGGTGATTAAGAGGGAAAATTCATCACAGAGATACTTTACATCAATCTTGTCTGTACAGGTTTATAAATTTGTATTATTTTATTTTGTATATATCAACTAATACAATTCACGAAAGAGATCAAATAACATCCTTGTGTACTGCTTCCAGAAGGCTCTTGTTATAATGCACATGTAGGAGTTAGGAACTGGAAGGCATGTCCCCAATGAGCTTCTAAATAGTCTTCTCCCATTATAATATTATTACAATGAGTTTAAAAGATTAGCTAACTGGCCTTTTGGAAGGCAGAGAAGAGGTGACCTCAACAGCTTAAGATACGGGAAAAGAAGAAACAGAGTTGGGAGAAAGGACAAATGGCAGTAGGGGCAGCAGGGGAGGAAGGGATAGCCAAAAGGGGGCAATGACAAGGAAGAAGAATACTACATGTTAGACTTTATTTGAAGCTTAGGGCTTTTGGACATGGGAGAGAGAGGAGAGGCAGTATCATCTAGTGGAAAGAATTCTAGTTTTGGAGTTAGACAAGCTGGGTTTGAATTTTGGCTTTGCCAGGGTTGGACTATATGACCTCTGAAGGCTCTTCCAGGGCTGTATCTATGATCCTATGAGGCTGAGGTCCAAACCTGAGGTTTACTGCCTTTCAGGCTATTTATCACTGGAGGTTATCAGGTATTTGTATGTTAACAAGGTGAGTCAACATTCTATTGTAAAATCATTCTTTTATTTTGGCTGAAATCTTCCACACTTAAATCTATGTTTAAGTGAGGAGTTGCTTTCCTTCCAGTGGGTTTCTTGACCCCTGTTCTCAGAGAATACATGTGGAAAAATATTGCCAGCTCATATTATTAGAAATGGCTGAAATGCCGCCTTAAAGTCGTTGCCACAAGAGCTCACAGCACTCTTCCCTTCTGGTGGTTGGAGGTGGGCTCCAAATGAAAGCTAGAAAGTCTAGGATTATGGGGAATCATCTATATCTTTTGGCATTAGAGAAAATTCAGTTAAGGGCTCTTTTTAAAATGGTTTACTTATTGCTCTGAAGTCTGAAAACCAGGTTCAAATCCTGCCTCTGACACTCACTACCTATTCAACTGTTACAAGTTCTTTATCTGTAAAATAGGGAGTTGTACCAGATGGATTTTGAAGCCCCTTCCAGCTCTAAGCTATGATTTTATAATCAGACAAGAGGAAGAGTTAGATTTTAATTAATTTTATCAGTCCTTCTGTCAGAGCTGTGACTAGAGTGGGGCAGGCCAGTTTCGCCATCCCTTAAAGGTTCTGACACTCTTACGTTCCTCTTCTAAGGGTCTGGTGACTGCCTGGCATACAGTAGGTCTGTTCTTGTTACATCATGGGCTCAGAGAGATGATCATCTTAGCCTCTGAAACCACTACTGAGCTTCCTTCCATCTTCTGGCCACTGCTGGTCCCCAGAAACCTCTAAAAATTAAAGTGGTATGGGAATGGCTGTATCTGGGGGAACTGGGTTAAGCTCTGGGGAACCAATCTCCCTCCTTTCCCAGACTGACTGTTTCTGAATGTGAGTAGCTCTCATGAAACTAACCATGGTGCAGTGAAGGCACTGGTCTGATGGCCAACGTGGGATTACAGGATTGGAAGATTTGACACCAGGAGGGACCTTCAAAACCATCCAGTCCAATCTTCTCATTTTATAAATGAGAAAACTGGGGCCCAGATAATCTAAATGACTTGCCCAAAGTCACATAGGTAGAAAGTGGCAGAGACAGGATTTGAATTTAGGTCCATTGACCCCAAATCCAGCACTCTTTCTATTGTATATGGAACGTTGTCCTTTAACCAAGACCTTTCCACAATGCAGGCAAGTATCTCCCTATCTTAGTCAGCCCTGCTGCCTCACCCAATGACAACCTCCCCACATTGGGTTTTCTGGGGCTTCTTTCTTCTCCCAAAGGGAGGAATGTTTGGCAGCCTATTCCCTTAGATGCAAAGTTTCTCCTCAAGGTATCCTTCCCATCCCCATACTTGCTCCAGATACCAGAATGGCTAATTATGGCTCTGTTTTATGTATTTGCACCTTCTTGATTCTAAGATGCACATTTATGTAAACCATTATTATTCATTGACCATAAATATTCATTGACCACTTGCTATGCCGGGAAGGTAATTTTACTGACCCACCAATGAGATTTATGCTTTTGCGTTGTTTTCCTAGTAGTGGGAATAAATTGACATCAGCCATGCACACTCTTTTACCTTGATGCCTTTTGTGAGTAGTGGCTGATGTTTGAAAGAAGATTGGCCAGGCTTAAAAGCTTGCTTGGTGACTACTGAAATGATCCACTGGGATTCAAAACATCAAATGTTTATTAGCAGAGTGCTGGGAATCTTCTGAGCAAAATAATTACCTAATTATGGCTTCTAGGAGTTCAGAATGGAAGCTGGGGATCAGGGGTTGTCTCTGTATTCCATCAATATTGGGGTATACCTACGAATGATCCCCTCTTCAAAGAGTAGAACTTGGAAGTGATGGGTTATGGGGATGGCCATCCAAGTTGTTGGAGAGTCAAGGATTTTCCTCATCTTCCTCTGTATAAACCTGAGATGTGCTGCCCTCTGTGGGTGGATGTAAACCCAATCTCAGTCCTGAGATACAGCAGAATTTTTAAAAATAATAACTATAAGAATGAAATTCTGTAGGAGACAGTTCTTAGAATCAGAAAAAAAAATGGTGAGTAGTTGTTTCAAAGCTTTGCCTGGCAGAAATTCATATCATCTGTGGGAGTGGAAACGAAAATAAAATACTTAAAATAGATATATGGGATTCATCAAGAATGAGTCAGTAACAATAAAACATTAGTGACTGTCTCTTGCAATGCTGCAAATGTTCTTGGTTTTAAATTTCATTGAAAAGTGGTGGAAATGCCCTATCTTAAGAATGTTTGTTATCTAAATAAATATTAGCTAGCGGTGTGACCCCTGAGCTAGTTATTTTACAGCTCTGGATCTCATTTCCCTCATCTGTAAAATAAGGGGGTTGGCCTAGATCATCTCGAAGGATGCTTCTTGTACTAAAATTCTATCATTTTGTGATTATATGTCCTTTTAAGGAAAAACCACATTCTTACCCAATATCATCAACTGGCCTTCTTACTGCTATCCTAAAAAGCCACTGTGTAAAGTCAAGTCAACAAGCATTCATTAGGCACGTACTCTGTGCCAGGCCCTGGGGGAGGATGGGGACTGGGGTACTGGGGGTACAGAAAGAAAGGCAAAAAATCCAACTTTGATGGCAAGGAACTCATGTTCTAATGGATAATGCCAATAGAACATACTCTCCCAAGTCCCCTCTTTCAGCAATCGGTAGCACCAGCTGCACCCGCTGACTGAAAGAGAAGAGAACCCCGCCCCACTCTCTCTTTGGAGTTCCCTGTCTCCAGTCTCACTCCATCTATTTCCAGCCCTAGGAAGGGAAATGCTGAGCCATTTCTGGTTGCCAACACAGACATTTCTCTGTACATCTGAGAAGTGCCAAAAAAAAAAACCATCCCAACAAACCCAAAACTTCACGAAAGGCGTAGTCTTACTGAAGGATTGAACAGGATTGGGTGGCCCCCCATATGCAGACCAATTAGAAGAAATGAAGCTTCTCATTTGGACAAAGACCAAGATATATCCAGTCTATAAAATTTTGAAGGATATGAAGACATGGAACTTCAGTGAAAAAATCCTGGAAGTCTAGAACTAGCAGACACTCCTGTAAGCTTGAAGGAGAGAGCTTTAGGATAAATAAAAGAAAAAGGCTGTACTACTTCAGGTGGTAGTTAATAAAATTTAGAGCAGCTAGGCGGTGCAGTGGATAGAGTGCCTGGCCTGAAGTTAGGAAGACTCATGTTCCTGAGTTTAAATCTGGCCTCAGACACTTACAGCTGTGTGACCCTAAGCAAGTCACTTAACCCTGTTTGCCTCAGTTTCCTCATCTGTAAATTGAGCTGGAGAAGGAAATGGGAAACCACTCCAGTATCTCTGCCAAGAAAATCCTAAATGGATGAGGAGTCAGAAAGGACTGATAACAACAAATAAACATATGCAAATTATTAATCCTAAGAGGTCATAATACCAATAAGTTCCAAAGAAGTTTTGTAGAATAATAAATGATTGATATTATGAGAGAAAGCATTGTGGAGTGGATTGCAGGACAAACCTAGAGTCAGAAGGCCTAGGTTCCAGTCTTGCCTCTAACTATGCCGTCTTAATGCCAAGGTCTTCTATCCCAGGGAAATAACAATACTAGCTAGCATCTATATAGTGCTTTAAGGTACACACACACACACACACACACACACACACACACACACACACATCTATATTTTTTACAAATATTTTCTCTCTTTTTTTACAAATATTATTTCATTTGATATTCTCAACAACCCTAGGAGGTAGATGCCATTGTTATCCCCATTTTACAGATGAGAAAACTGAGATTGACAGTGACTTGCCCAGGGGCACACAACCAGTACATGTCTCTGATTTCAGGTCTAACACTTTATCTACTGTTCATTTCTCTGCTCCCCAGACAACAAGGAAGAATATTTATGACTGTTATGTACCTCAAAGCTTGTAAGATCCTAAAAGTCCCATGAAGAATTGTTACATTTCTCCACAGCTTTTGGCTTTCCCCCACTCTCAGGTAAACTCCCTCTGGGCTCCTTCCTCCTTAAGGTTTACATTATCTCAGTCTCCAGCCCACAGATTGGTAATGAAAATAAAATACTTGAAATAAATAAGAGTAGTAACTCATGTTTACATATTGCTTTATGGGTTACAAAGAGGTTTTCCTCACAGTAATCTTGTGAGGTAGGTAGAATAAGTAATTATTGTTCCTGTTTTATAGATGAGAAAACGAGGCCTAAAGATTTATTTTCAATCACAACATGGGGTTTAGTTAGAATGAGTCAATAACAAGAAAACATTAAAAGGCATTTCTTGTAATCTTGTAACTTAAATTTAAATTATTTAAATTAATTTAACTGTTAAATTAAAATGTTAAAACTCCCAATGTAAGGAGAAGTCACTTAGTAAGTCACTGAATCTTTGTAGCCTTCAAGCAAAAGTATTACCAGCAAAATTGCTAGAACACAGCCCCTAAGTATAGTAAACTCTCAGTTATCTTGCCTGATTAGAGAATGAGAAAGTACTCTCTTCTTCCCTAAGGAGTTTTGTTCTGGGATGGTAGAGATGGAAGGATTCTCACAGCCACACCCTCAGATGTGAGTGTTTTTGTCCCAGTCTGGGGCCAGTTTCATCAATGGCTACTGAGAGGCCTGAGCCTCTCAAACTAGTTTTAGTCTTTCCAGCTGTCCAGAGAGACACACAAGCAGCTACCTCCCCCTTTCACTGCAAAGGGGTCTTCATTCTCCAAGACACACAGACATAATACATCTCTCTTATGCCGGAGCCTATAACTGTGACCCAGAAAACACAAGAGCTTGCACAAAGGGACTCCTTGAAGATGGAATCCCAGACACTGTGGGGGCTAGACTCCTACAAAATCTTGCATAAGATCCTCTTGCTACAGAATAATCCAGTTTTCTCCCTTGAGTAACCTTCCTTAGCAAGCTAGGAAAATGGGCTGATAGCATCACTAGTGACAAGCCCTTTTCTAACACTGGTTAATCTGTACCTACCCTAAATGTCCCTGTGCATTAGCGATGTCTAATTAAGTAGAGTAGGTCCAGAAGCACTCGGTCCCAAGTTGTTTCCTGTCTGTCACTCTATATATGCCCTTAATTCCCGGATGTCTGGGTACCCTGTGACACATTAATTGAGGAGTATAATTTGAATTCCCAAATTTTGTAACTTTGAAATAAACAGTTTGGTTTTATATGGAATTAATTCCCTTCACATCACTCAAGGCTGTATCTTGTCCTATACCTATTTTCCTGAGCTCCAACACATCTCTGTTGGAAAGATATTTGTGCAAACTCCAAAAAGCTAACAATAAAATAAAATAAAATAAAAAATAAAATAAAATAAATAAAATAAAATAAAAAAATAAAGAACAAGGTACTGGTAAATAGAGAATTACCATGCTTATTATAAAGTCAGAAAGGAGCTTAAAGATTATCTTGTCCAAAATTGTCATTTTATAGATAAAGAAATGGTGAACAATCAAGGTGAAGAGATTTGCCCAAGAGAACAAGGCGTGTTAGTGGCCAAGGCCAAGACTGACCCCAAGAGTTAGTGTTTGGGTTAAGAGAGTGGTTGGTTGGGGGGAGGTCATAGCTAGAGACTTGGAAGAGACTTTTGAGGTCATCCAGTCCAACCCCCTATTTGAAATATGAAGTTAATGAGGCCTAGAGAGGTTGAGCAACTTGCCAAAGAGAATATAGGTAACAAATAGCAGAGCTAGGAATCTCCCAAGTCCTCTGGCTTTAGATGCAGCATCCTTTCCGCTGCCTTCTACATGAAGAGAGGTTTGGTCTTGGGAACTTGTATAAAATGAACAGAGAGTGAATTTGGAGTGAGGGGCTTTAGGGAATGTGTACAGAATGATAGAGAAAGAGAGGCAGGGGCTACAGGGCTGGCAAGGGTCATTTGGGCTTTGAGCCTTGGTCAGAGAAGGCCTCAGTAAGTTTGGAAGTACTTTGAGAGGCAATGTTAGCAGACTAGAAATATTTGATGGCAGGTGACTGAGGTTCTAATTTCAGCCCTACCACTCACTAGCACTGTGACTTTGGGTAAATTGTTTTGTCTCTCTGAGACTCAGTTTCCTTTTCTGTTAAATGGGGGTGGGGGAAGCTGGCCTAGATGATCCTTTGAGTCCATTCAGCTCTAAGTAAGAACAGTGCCTGGCACACAGAAGACACTTAATAAATGCTTGTTCACTTGATTTTTTAAAGTCTATGACTCTATGATCTGTGTTCTCTTGACCTCAACACACAGTCTAAACTACAGCAGGAGAAAACAGTGACAAGAGGCTGTTAATCATATTTTGTGTCATACAACTTATCTGAATCAAGGGGTTTTGGCTTCTCCTAGTCAGTTTGGGGAAGAGAATGCGTGGGAGTAGGGTGGGGTGAAGTGACACAGGGTGATGGGGCTTGAGCTGTGGTTGAGAAAGAGTAATGGATTCATGACAAAGGCATGTATATGAATAACTTTGGTATATAAGACTGTGACAAATACAAAGGAGAGGTCAAACAGAGTGGCATGAGGCATTTGGAGAGAGAAAGGTTCATTTCTAGCTGGGGGAATAGGGGAGGCTTCATGGAGAAGGGTAGAACAGAACTGAGCCTTTAAAGGAAGGGAAGGATTTCAATGAATGGCAATATAGAGGGTATCCTTTTCTGGCATAGGGCAATGTACTGTTGGTTCATAGGAAAATAGATTTAGAGCTGGAAGGGACCTTTCCGATTATCTTCTCTATCCCCTCCCTCTTTTTACAGATGAGTAAACTGAGGCCCAAAGAAGAGAAGACTCTTTCCTAAAGTCACACAGGTATTAAGAAACAAAACCAGAATCTGAACCCAGTCCCTTTGACTACAAATCCAGCACTTTTCTAGATTGGAGCCAGAGAAGGTACTGAATGCCAGATTAAATTATTCAAGACCCTCCAATATCTGGCTTCAACCTAGGAAAGTGCTAGGTTCCCATGGTCAGGGGCAAGAAAAAGCCAGTAACTATGGGAATAGACTTAGGAATCATCTCCAGCAGCTACATGAAGGATAGAATGGAGGGGAAGTAAAGACTAAAGACAGGAGAGTTGTTACAATAGTTGAAGACCATTCCAGTAGTCCAGGGAAAAGGTAAAGCAGGCCTAAACTTGGATGATACAAGTCAAATCAACAAGAACCTACTATGTGGCACTGTGCTAAACACTAGGAGGCAATGTATTAGGAAAGGGATAGGGTACAAGTGCAAAAGAGACAGGCAAATTAAACATTATGAAAGTTTACATCTGGCTAAGGAAGAGGCAACATTTGAGTGTATTTCCATTGATGGAATATTCACGAATTGCTCACTACCAAATTTCCCTGATGCTAAGACTTTATTTGCCTGGATTGTCTATTGCCAGACTCCCTGACGCCATGCAACCTCTGTAAGAACATGGATAGTTTTGTTTTTTACCTCTTTGTCATCTTTAACTTTATATCTTTTCAAGTACCTAGTTCAATGCTCTGTATACTATAGGTAGTTAATAAATGTTAAGTCCAATAGTGTCCCCAGGGCCTAACAAAATGCCATGTACTTAGTTGGAGCCCAATAAATGTCTGAGGATGATGAAATGGCGATTGTCACCACCTCTCTACTCCTCAAAATCATTTAGAGCTCAATGGGGTTTGGTCAAATGACTCAACCTCCTCACTGTCCTAATGAGAAAACTGAGGTCCAGAGAAATGAAGTGAGCTGCCCAAGGTCACATAGGTAATAAGTGTCAGAGTCAGAATTTGAAGCCAGGTTTTCAACTCCAAGTCCAATCCTCTTTCCAGGGTACTAATCTTCCCTGATATCACTGAACTATACTACCTCTTCCTTGAGATGTGGCAACATACAATATTCCAGGTGTAGGTGTAGCATGCTTTTATAACAGGTTAAGATTATGTTTTCTGTTTTATTTCTGAGATCGGTTGCACCAGCTCCCAACGAAGAAGGAGTTTTGCGGGTTGAGAGCACAGAGAAGCCTTTCAGACACTGACATCAGCTACTTTCCCATGAGAAGCCCAGAAATCTTACCATACCATAAATAGCTTTGCCTTTTCTATTTCCTGCAGACAAGCAGGGAATTTTTCAGAGCCCAAAAACAAACATCTGAATTTTCTTCCATAGCAGATATAACTTGAGATTGATGTTTCTCTGACCAGATCTTTATAGAGAGAAATAGATTAGATATATACCTATATGTACATGTACATACATATATGTACACATAATTTGCTCACTACCAAATTTCCCTGATGTTAAGAGTTTGATTGCCCAGCTACGTATTCCTTATTGCTAGGCTCCCTCTCCCTGATGTCATGTCATTCCAGTTTGCCTGTTAAGACATACGTCGCTTCAAGTCCAGCCTCAGATACTTGACACTTACTAGCTGTGTGACCCTGGGCAAGTCACTTAAGCCCCACCTAAAAAAAAAAAAAAGAACATGTCCCTTGACTGTTGCTGCTGGAAGCTTCTTTGACTGTCTCCTGACCCCAGTGGATCTATCTGGTCTCCAAATGCCAGATGTATATATCTCTGGGTGTACACATACATGTACATATACATATATGTATATATCTATAGTTAATCTATCATATTTCTACCTATACATATATGTATATATCTATATCCTGTAAAGATCTATCCTTATATTTCAGTAGAGGGAAAGACGGACTTTGGTCAATCCAAATAATATCACAGAGTATTTTTTAATGAAATAAATAGTCCAATTTAATAAGGATATAGGAAATGCATCAATAAATGGGCATATTAATATGATTTCATCTTTCAAAGACTTCCTTTTCTTCCATTATGTGATATTTCTGTACTAATTAATAATGATCGTCTCTTCCTCCTCCAAGCTTGGTCTCTCTGACTCCCCTTTTCTAAGCCAGCCTTAACACATTGCAGAATTCTTTGGAAGATTTACAATTTTGTCTTTCCCACCTTTTCTACTGTATTCCTCTTGACAGTATAGACTAAAAAGTTGAATTATTCCATTTCCTGTGCTTCAGGAACAAGGAACAGACTGTGTCTACATCAGTAAAATGAGTTGGAAATTTGGAAATGATCATAAATTTTATCACTGCCAGTAGCCAATCTATACAATCAGAATCCCTTCATCATAGGTTTTCTTGAATAATGGATTGATTTTCCTAAACTATAAGATATCGCTAAATACAACCACACACAAAATCACATGAACACATATGCATGATTTTACACAAAATGCACATGCACACCCAGATATGTGTGCCCCCCAAAACAGAGTAAAGGATACTTGGTTTTGTGTCTGGGAGAGGGAGCAGAAAGGTAGATGAAGGAAGGTCGGAAGTAAATAAGAGAGTGTGATGGGAATGAAAATGAGAATAAGCAGATAAAATCACAAATGGTCAGTGAAGTCACAACAATAGTTGTGATAGTAATAGATAAAGAATTAGGCTCAGAAGTAAAGTGACTTGTCCAGGATCAAACAGCTAGTAAACGTCACAAATGGGATGCAAGCCCACGTCTCTCCTGACTACAGATATGTCTGGAGCTTTTTCAATTTCATAATACCAATTATCATTTCTTTGTAAAGATTCTTAGGCATTTTTTGGGGGGGATTCTAGATATTTTTATTTCTTCATATAATTTTAAGCTTCCCAACTAGCTCCTTGAAATAGACAAAATGAAACCAATATCTAAAAACCTTAACTTGAAACGGTTCTCTTCCCAATGCTGGCTTCCATTTAAAAGACCCATTGCATACATTATCTCACAATAAACCTCCTTGTTCAGATTTAACAAGTGAAGACACTGAGGGCCCTGAGAGGATAAGTGAATTTCTTATGGAGATTGAGACTCCAGTCTAGGTCAGGGTCAGTATTCTTTGGACAACATCTCTAGGATCCCTGCTTCTTTCCACCTCTACACCTTTCTGTGACCTACGGTTGACTAAGTGAGAGCCTAAAATACCCCCTCTCCACCCTAAGTCAGTGTGAGCGCAGGAAGGAGCATCCGGGAAGAATAGGATCCATATCCTGAGACCAGCAATTGCTACCTAGATCCCTGAGGTTCAATTCAATTCAATAAAGACTTATGAAGTGTCTACTATGTGCCTAGCACTGTGTTAAGTGATGAGGATATAAAAAGAGGCAAAAGGCAGTCTCTGCCCTCAAGGAGCTTCCAATCCAATAGGAAAGATGATGTGCAAAACAAATACCTACAAAACAAGCTCTATATAAGATAAGCAAGAAGTAATTAAAAGGGGGAAAGCACTGGAATTAAGAGTGGTTAGGGTAGGCTTCCTGGTTGTTACAGTATTAACATTCCTTGCTCATTAAAGCAAGCTTTATTACTGTTAATACCTGAAATCAATATGGCACTTTATGGTTTACAAAGTGCTTTACTTTCATTATTTCATCTGATTTTCACATCAATTTTGTCCATCAGGTAGTGTCTATACTCCTATTATTCCCATTTTACAGATGGGGAAGCTGAAGTCTAGATAGGGTAGGTAACTCATCCAGAGTAAAATAAAGCCGAGGTTCTCATCCATGTCTTTTGTTTCTGGATTATACCACAACGGCCTCCCCATTCAGAGATGTCTTATTCTTCAGCATTTTAAAGGACATTGACTTCTGCTTTATATTATTTTGTATACAATGAGCACAAAAGTGAGAGCTAGGACATCCGGAGAGTTATCATCATTTCCACCCTCTAACTTTTGCTGACATTCTGCCTTATTCATCGTCACCCAGATAGTTGTCAGCCTTTGCCTTGTAAGATATGAAAATTAGCAAACCCTGGAATAACAATATACTTGGGATCGCTATGTCCGAAGGGTCCTGGGAAGAGCCAGTGAAATTCCTTTCACTGGTCTCCTTTTGACTTTTTCCCATAGACCTTGTTACTACACTGAAATGTCTGGAATGTTTGACACTAACAGGACTGGCAAGTTTGCTTGTTACAGGGTGGCTGACTCTGTCATCCATGGGTCAAGTCTACACAGACTGGTTGGCTGTGAATCACTAAAATTATTATCAGTAGCAATAATATCATCAACATAGTTTATTAACTTAATGACATACATTATTACTAACATATAATTGTGTTAATTATTATATTATGCATGATTACTAACAAATGGTATTTATTAATAAATTAATATTATTAGCAATGATAAGAACATATATGGCACTTCAAGGTTTATCAAGTACCTTACAAATATTATCTTATTTAATCCTCACAATAACCTTGGGAGGTAGATGCTATTATTGTCTCTATTTTATAGATGAGGAAACAGAGGTTGTGACTTGCCCAGGATCACGTAACTAGTATGGACATACCTTGGAGATGCTATGGGTTTGGTTCCAGACCACCATAATAAAGTGAATATTGTAATAAAGCAAGTCACATGAAATTTTTGGTTTCCCAGTACACATAAAAGTTATTGTTGACTATAGTCTACTAAGTGTGTATTATGCCTAAATGCATTATGCCCCCCCAAAAACAGTGTATATACCTTAATTTTAAAAAAACGCTTCATTGCTAAAAAATGCTAACCATCATCTGAGCCTTCAGTGAGTATATAATCTTCTTACGGGTGGAGGGTCTTGCCTCAATGTTGATGGCTGCTGACTGATCAGGGTGGTGGCTGCTGAAGGTTGGGGTGGCTATGACAATTTCTTAAAATAAGAGAACAATGAAGTTTGCCTCACTGATGGACTCTTCCTTTCACTTGAACTCTTAGAGGCCATCATAGGGTTATTAATGGGCCTAATTTCAATATTGTTGTATCTCAAGGAAGAGGAAGTCCCGAGGAAAGGAAGAGAGATGGGAGAATGGCCGGGTTGGTCAGAACACACACAATACTTATTAAGTTTGCCATTGTATGTGGGTGCCATTTGTGGAACCCCAAAACAATTGCAATAGTAACATCAAAGATCACTGATCACAGATCACCATGACAGATAAAATAATAATGAAAAGGTTTGAAATATAATGAGAAAAATGTGGTACAGAGACACAACGTGAGCATGTATTGTTAGAAAAATGGTACCAATAGACTTGCTCAACAGGATGGCCACAAAGCTTCAGTTTGTAAAAAACACAATATCTGTAGAGTGCAATAAAACGAGGAATGCCTGTGAGGGTCTAAGAGGGGATTTGAACTCAGGTCTTCCCAACTCCCAGTCTAGCACTCTTTCCATTGCACCAATCTAACTGCTACAAATCTCAAGTGAGTCACTCAAGTACCAGAATAACCTGACATCTGGTCATTTTATTTAAGGCGGCAATACTAGAAGTCAGTATGATATAGTGGAAAGAATACTGACTCAGGCATCAGAAGACCTGGTTTCAATTCTAGCTATTGGCCTTTGTACTCCAGGCTATGGAATTTAGACATTATAAGGGAGGCAACAGAAAGTGAGTGGAAGGTTTCAAGAAGATGGGCGACACGATCAGATCTGTATATAAGGAAGTTCAATCTGTTTGCTGAATAAAGGATGAATTGTAGCAGAGAAGGCTACTAGAAACTGGAATGAATTGTTATTAAGAAAAGCAGTGGACTCTCTCTTAAAAAAAAAGGAGGGGGGTTATATATTTATTATTACAGATAGCATTAGATGGTAGATGAATTCATTTAGCCTGTCTCTACAGTCAACCTAATCTCTACACTAAATGGGATCTGAGGCTCAAAGAAGAAGAACCATAAGCTATATCTATATCCAACCACACCCAGAAATTGCACTTATGCAGAGACTATCCAGTTTAATTACCTTGATAATACAACCAGATCATTACATGATTGGTTTATTTATGATCATTGACTTGATCTCTCTGGAAGTAACTGAATCTTGGTCATTTCTACCACATAGACCTTCTCCCCATAGACCTTGTTACTATACCAAAATGCCTCACATGCTTGTTCTAAACACAACTTGTCTGACAAGATTGGTTGGTTGCATCTGAGTTGGGCCCCTATCTATTTATTAGGAGTGACTGAGTGGTGCCTCCTCTTGGAATAATTGTACCAGCCTGATATAGGGTTGGTGAAAATGGTGAAAACTGATCTTGACTGTGGAAACACAGGAGGGTTGGGATGGTAGGCTCAGTGGGCAGAATTAGAGATCCAGTGAGAGAAGCACATTGGTTTCTAGGGGCATAAAGGATTACTGAAAACTCTCAACCAAGATGACCTGAATTAGCTGTTAGTCACTAAAAAACAAACACCAAAAGTCAATGTAACACTAGGTGTCACTATGTGGGCTGGTGGTTTGATGAGGCAATTTTAAACAGTCAGGTTTATAGTTGCTCTGCCCTTGGAAGTCTACTTCTGAGACATCTGAATGGTTCGTGATTATTCCCCCAGTTAGAAAAAGAAAATTTTTATAATAAGCTTGGGGGCCATGCTAGGAAAGGTCACTCTTCCATATATGGCTCTTAGAATGATCCTGTTCCCTACATTGTGGACAAAGGGACAGAGAGAAATTCAAAACATAGTGTCAACCATGTGTATTTTTGAAAAATCAGATTAAATCAGACAGATGCAGTCTTTAATACAATAAAAGGACATACTTGAAATGAGTATCACTTGCACTCATTTCAAATAAGCAGCTAGGTGGCACAGTCGATAGAGTGCTAAGCTTGGAGACAGGAAAACCTGAGTCCACATCCAGCGTCAGAAACTTGCTAGCTACGCAACCCTGGGCAAGTCCCTTAACCTGCCTGCCTCAGTTTCCCCATTTGTAAAGTGAAGATAATAATAGCACCTACTGAGTATGGCTGTGAGGCATTTCTAAGGCACTTTGCAAACCTTTTTTAAAGAACTATTTAAATGCTAGCTATTATTATTATAGCTACTATTAGTTGCACTTAGCTGAAGTAAGGCAGGAGAAGAGGATAAGGACCACTAGTTCCTCCCTCAGCACTCCAGACACCTGAGTGAGCACCTGGGATAGACAACACAATTTCATACCTTGCCACTAGCAAAGGCTTGGGTTTGAGGAAAGGAAATGCTGTTCTCACCACTTCTGCCGGCCCTGTCACACCATCGCCCTGTATATCTAGCCCCCAGCACTTCCCTCCTTCCATTCTCTTTTTTCTATAGGCTCTCCTTTTAGCCCCATCCCAGTCCCAAACAATGCAATATTTCTTTGCCTCAGGCATGACTCCAAAGCATAGAAGTCTACGCACATCCAAGCCATTCTAACTCCAGATGGAGGAGGGATTGCATAAGAAATAATTAACTAGTATTTTGGTATTTGTCAGGTCTGCTGTCTCTTTGTACCCAGTGACAGAAGAACACAATGGAGTAGACTAAAAAAAAAATCTCTCCCTTACCATATCTGCCTCAGTTGCCACCTCTGTAAAATAGGGATCATAATAACACCTATGGATCAGGATTGTTTAGAGGATCACATGAGATACTTGTAACGTACGTTTCTATAAAGTGCTAATTGGGGAGTTCAGATAAAGGAAATGAGTAATAGCCAACAAAGATGACTACTGAAACATTTTATTGAAAATATATGAAAGAGAACAGAAGGGAACATAGTTGAGGAGGTCAGTTCCGAAAGTAATGTAAAATTGATTGTATGCTTTTACATGTATGTAATGGGGACTCATGATTTCATATACAATCCTATTTTGTGAAGTCTACTATGTTTATGGAAATGGTTATTATTACTACTTTTTGGTCTTTAAGTTCAAAATAAAAGTAAAATTGAAGAGGGGAAAAAAACTGTCCCTTAGTGGACTGGGGTCATCTTGAGAAGCTAAGCCTTTTTCATTTCTTAAATCCTAATGGAAACATTCCTATCTGGTCTCCTCCCTCCTGAGGCTATAACAGGAACTGAAGAAATAGTGACCACTGGTGCAGTTACTGTATTCTGAAATTGCCACTGTCTGTGGTCAAATGACCGAATGTGGTCATTTGGTTAACACATGTTGCAACCAAAGACAGAGTTATCGATTTAATCCTCATGCTTCACAAAGTTTTCCTTGGTTCTATGGCCACAGATACCCCTAGCCAGGGGTCTTAGAAATCTGTACCATTGGTTACAGGAGGATGGGGCTCTTGGAGGAGGGGAGAGTGAGGGGGAGGGGAAGGCAGGAAGGGCATAGAGGGAGGGTGGGAGGGAGGAAAAGGGAAGGGGAGGGAGGGAGAGAAGAGATATTTATAAAGCACTTTGTAAACCTTAAAGCACTACAGAAATGCTAGCTATTATTATTACAGAGTATATACTTTGTACGTTAATAGTTGTTTGCACGTTTGGCTCCCCCATTCGAAAAGGGACTCATTGAAAACAGGGACGATGGCTTGTTTTTTTAAAATTTTGTTTTTGTTATACCCAAAACTTGGTAAATACTTGTTGGTAATGATGATAGAAAGCTGGGGCCTCACAGTCAAGGATATGAGTTCAAGTCCTCTTTCTGAAACATTCTGGCTCTGCAAACCTACCCAAATCACTTAAACTGGTAGTGACCAAAGAATACTCTAAGATTATTAATTGCAAAGTAGAAGCCGATCTGCATCACTAGGACTTCCTTACCCAGATGAAATCATAGATTGCCACTTCCCCCAATATTTAATGAATATTTGCATATTTGCACAACTCCTTGGACTGAATTAAATTTTTAAAAACACAAGGATTAATTCAGTCAAGCAGCTGTCAGGGTTGTTTCCCTTTATTATTAATACTTTCTTGTCATCAAAGAGCCAACTGGCCTGAAAGGTCTATTTTTGACTTCCACCTTAGCCCTTAGATAGAGCCAGTATGAGCTTACTGCACAGCGAGTCCTGAGTCCTCAGAACAACACCAAGGGGAAGCATTGAACATATTTTCCAGAGAATGTTTTATACAAAAAGAACTTTTCATATGCTACTTTGGAACATAAAAAATATGATTGTGACACAGTGTGTCTGAAGAATAAAAAACGAGTAAACAGAGAAGACAATAAAAAAAAAATTCTTCAGTCTAAAGGCCAAACTAAAAATGCCATGAACTCTCAATCTAGTGCTTCCAAGGCATATTGGGAAATGCTCTGCAGTAAGGACAGAAAGAAAAGGAAAACTGCTAAACTCAGGCAGTACAATGTAAGCTTGTGGAGGGAATGGGCTCATTTTCATTTAGTCTTTCTATCTCCATCCCCAAGTATAGTGCCTCAGACCCAGGAGGCCCTTCATAACTGCTTCTTGGTTTGAATTGGATTGGAAGCTAAATTGGGACAATTCATTTCTGATGTTGGGGTTGGCTAGGAGTCTTCTTTTTTTTCCATCTACTCCCAATTTTCCCCAACATTATTTACTGGTGTAGTACATGATAAACAGTGAAAACACAGAAATAAAAAAGTATAGCTATCCTCACCTCACTGGAGGGTAGTCAGCACTCTAAGGAGGAAAACGATGGCTATCCACAGTACAGTAGTGGCAAGCAGCCAGGCACAGATCTTGGACCTGGGAGTGGGCAGAGCCAGGCTCTTACCTTGATTTCACCACTTACTAGCACAGTGACTTTGGCCAAGAGGTTTCACCTCACTCAGCCTCAGTTTCCTCATCTGTAAAATGAGGGAACTAGACCAGATGATCTGTCAGCTTCAGATCTGTTGGGCCTACTTCAGGCTGACAAGTTCGAACATTAACCAGAGTCTCAACGAAGCAACTTTATCTAGTTAGAGTCTGGATATGTAAAAATGTCAGTGTAGGAAACCCCCATACTGGTAAGGGGGGTGGACAACTGGTCAGAAGGAGATTATAGGAATCTCTTTGCTGGCACCGGGGTCAGGACTCCGTTGCTTTGCCCACACCCATATCTAGGTGGCAATCCCTGGGCTAGAAGAAGAGCTAGCATACCAAAGCTTGTGGTCACAGTGGAGTAAGGACCCTCCTCACAGCTCCAGGACAGAAAAGAGTGCTTGTGGTCACTCACAGACTAGAGCACAGGCCAGGAGAGAAGTAAATGCACCTCTCCTCATCCAGGGGGTGGTAGTAGCCTTGGGTGCAATTGGGGAGTGCTGAATAAAAATAAGACAGTGGTGTAAGCATAAGGAAAGAAGAGAATTTTGAAAAACTGTTTGTACATGTCTCATTTGTTGTGTAACAGAGTTAAAGTTGTAATGATTACATTATTTTCCAAATATACACACAAAATGCAAGTAATAACTGATCAGTGGTCAAGTCTGCTGACAGGTTTTAACAAGCAAGTATTGGCAGGAGAGCATGTTTTTATGACACAAGTTCACAATTCTAAAATTTCAATGCAGGAAAAACCTCACAAATTTATAATAAATTATTAAATTTAAGATGTGTTATTTTTTAAAAAAATATTAAATGACTTGGAATATGATATCCTGAAGGGTAAAAGAACAAAATTCACTGACCCAACAAAACTGAATATAATCCTTCAGGGGAAAAAATGGATATTCAATGAAACTGAAGACTTTAAAGCATTCTTGATGAAAAGATCAGAGCTGAATAGAAAATTTGACTTGAAAATATAAAACTCAAGAGAAGCACAAAAAGGTAAACAGGAAAGGGAAATAATAAGAGACTTAATAAGGTTAAACTGTTTGCATTCCCACATGGAAAGATGACACTTGTAAATCATAAAAACCTTCTCATTATTAGGGCAGTTAGAAGAAATATATACAGACAGAGGGCACAGGTGTGAGTTGATTAGGAAGGATTGATATCTGAAAAAATAAAATTAAGGGGTGGAAAGAGGAATGCACTGGGAGAAAGGGAAAGGGAGGGGTAGAATGGGGTAAATTATCCCACATAAAAGAGACAAAAGAAAGCTTTTATAGTGGAGGGGAAGAGGGGGGGTGCTGAGGGGAAGTAAATAAACCTTACTCTCATCAGAATTGGCTCAAAGAAGGAATAACATACACACTCAACTGGGTATAGGAATCTATTTTAACCTACAGGAAAGTAGGAGGGGAAGGGGATGAGAGACGGAGGCAGGGGGTGATAGAAAGGAGGGCAGATTGGGGGAGAGGGTAGTCAGAAGCAAACACTTTTGAGAAGGGACAGGATGAAAGGAGAGAGAGAATAAAATAAAGGGGAGTACAGAATAGAAGGGAGGGAAATACATTTAGCTCTTTTTTTGTTTCAAAGAATTAGAAATTGAGGGGATGCCCATCAACTGGGGAATGGCTGAACAAACTGTGGTATGTGATTGTGATGGAATACTATTGTGCTATAAGAAGTGATGAGCAAGATATTCTCAGAAAAACCTGGAAAGACTTACATGAGGTGATGCAAAGTGAAATGTACCATGCACAAGGTAACAGTGAAACTGTAAGATGATCGCTGTGAATGACTTAGCTGTTCTCAGGAATACAATGATCCAATACAACTTGGAAGACTTATGACAAAAAATGCTATAGTCCCCCAGACAAAGAACTGATGGTGTCTGAATACAGATTGAAGCATACTTTTTTTTTACTTTATTTTTCTTGAGGTTTTCTTTCTTCGGTCTGTGTTTTCTTTCACAACATGACTAATATGGAAATGTGTTTTGCATGACTACACATGTATAACCTATATCGAACTACTTGCCTTCGCAATGAGGGGGTAAGGAAGTAGGGAAAGAATTTGGAATTCAAAGTTTTAAAAACAAATGTTAAAAATTGTTTTTATATGTAATTGGGGGAAAATAAAATACTAAACAAAAAAAATCTTTGACATTTTCAAAAAAAAAGAAAGAGAAAAGAAAAAGAAAAAGGAAAAGGAAAAGACAAAGAAAAAGGAAGGATCCTAAGCCCTTGTTCTTTCTATGGAAGAAATTCCTCAGCTCAATTTCTGGCCACCAGGGGGTACCAGTAATTAGTTGGGACATGGTTAAGTCTTCTCAGATTCGATAGCCAAGTCCATTAACCACAAAGGCAGCAAAGAGAGTTCCTAGATGCCATAATAAACCAAAATAGAAGGGCCCATAAGGAGAAAGATAGGGGCATTTTTTCTGACAGAAGCCTGGAAATGTATAATACTAGGACATTCATGTAAGCACATAGTATTTTGTCCTGTGAAGCTTCATTTCCTATCTTGGCTCATCTTCAGGATGACAGAGATGATATGGTTTTGTTCAGTGGTACACATTTCTTCATCTTAAACATAGGTGTATCCCCCAGAACTTTCATAATAATATCATTATTTATTCATTATTATAGTTTGTGGATGGGCTTTGCCTTACAAGCACCATGTTCTAACCAAATAAACTGCTATGGACTTTACTATATCAAGTTTGAATTCAATTGCTATTCAGATATCCATGAGTGCCAGACGGTAGCAAACACTTATAATCCCTGATCCTGGGGAGGCTAAGGCTGATGGATTTCTTGAGCTGGGAGAGTTCCAATTGTTGAGCTACAGTGGGCTAAGCTGATTAGATGTCCTCACTAAGTTAGGTATTAATATGGTGAGCTTCTGAACATGCATATGTATAGGGAGGGAACATACAGGGGGTAGGTGAGGGGAGCTGCAAGTTGCCTAAGGAGGGGCAAATTGGCCAGGGTAGGCAAATAGAGCAGGTCAAAGCTCCTGTGTGAGATCTGGCTATGTAGCCTGGATAAGATATTCTTTCTTGTTGTTCAGTGATTTTTTAGTCATGTCTGACTCTTTATGACCCCATTTAGGATTTTCTTGCCAAAGATACTGGAGCGGTTTGCCATTTCCTTCTCCAGCTCATTTTACAGATGAGGAAACTGAGGCAAACGGCGTTCAGTGACTTGCCCAGGGTCACACAGCCAGTAGGGATCTGAGGCCAGATGTGAACACAGGAAAATTCCTGACTTCAGACCCAGTGCTCTATCCACTGCACTGCCTACCTGCCCTGAGTAAGATGAGGGAGACCTAATTTATTTAAAAAAAAAAACAATTAATGAGCCTCTTTGATCTGGAGGTCTCCTCAAATCTGCTTGTGTTTTCAGTTCCAATGTGTTAACTAAGGATGGGTAATAAGTAATATCTGGAGAGCATTAAATGATATAATTTGGGAAACGGCATGGTGTGTTGAAAAGAGAGCTAGATTTGGGGGTCGTAGAAGCTGAGTCCAAAGTCAGCTTTGCCATTTGTCACCTTGGATAAATCACTTTTGTGCCTCAGTTTCCTTATCTCTAAAATGAAGGAATACAGACAAAACAATCTCAGAGGTCTATTCTAGCTCTAAACCTAGGATTCTATAATATGGTCATAGATTACAGTATGGCCCTTTGATAATCTCTCCCTCTACCCTGGGAGGAAAAGGGAATCCTCATAATGGTAGTAAATAGTGTTTGTTTTTTAAAGAGCACAGTCATTTTTTCCCATTATACTATATTATGGAAATGCTTGTTTTATCCCATAAATTAAACATTTTTTAAATTTTTAAGAAAAAAAAAAAAGAGAAGTTAGCTTTTTAAAAACAGAAAAGCAGCCCAAACCCTGCCTAATCTCAGAGAGGAAAGGACTCTTATTAAGTCTTACTTTAAAGATCTTTTTTTTTTGTCTCAATTCCAATTGCTATTCTTTTATTCAGTTGCTTTCCCTCCTCTGCCCTGGAGTAAATGTTTCATCCAAAAGTTAAAATTTGAGCAGAAGAGTTCCAAAAACATACTCACCAAAAACAACTGCCCTAATCTTTGCTCCTTTTCAACCTGTAGGAAAAAAAAGAAAGGCTCCTTCCTTGGTACAGAAAATGTGTTCCTACACCATGCGTAATGTTGGCCGATTTCCATATAACCTAATATGGCTAAGAAAATGTTTGACTGCAACCGAGCAAGAGTGCCAAATTTGACAGCTTTTTA
The DNA here is from genome assembly GCF_003287225.1 of Phascolarctos cinereus. NCBI lineage: Eukaryota > Metazoa > Chordata > Mammalia > Diprotodontia > Phascolarctidae > Phascolarctos > Phascolarctos cinereus. The sequence goes on from NW_027555514.1 coordinate 109,187,833, forward strand.
GTGGGGAAAATGCCACAGAGCCCTCTGTTTAGACTCAATGTAATTTCAGTTCAGATGCGACGATTATCCTTTCACATCAACTAAGCCATAATTGTACCTCTGTAATGAAAACCAGATACCTGCCCCTCTTGCCCACTGACAAGGAAGATGAATAAATATCAGCCACCAAAAAAGGTTCTTGGAGTTTGTCTATCGAGCGTGCTTTCCTTCTTGGGATATAGAAGTGACTGGGATATTCCCAGCCCAGACACTCTAAGGAAAGTATACTGCTTTGCAAAATACTTCTCCTCCCGAGTGGAGGAAGAGGAGAAGGAAAGGAAGCCATTGCCTTGTGGACTCTGCACTGCTAACTCCCAGTTCCTTGGCCCCCCAGTAAAATGTAAGCTTGTGGAGAGCAGGCAAATGCCTGATTACCCTCAGATCAGGTCTTTGCTTTTCCAGTGCACGCACATCCCTAATTTTTGTCTTTGTATCTCTAGAACCTAGTCCAAGGTTTATTATTGTTCTTTTTTTTTTTTTAATAAGTTGAGGAGAGGGGGCTGGTCTATGATTCCATCAATGTAGACAACTCATGCTACAGAAACTCCCTCTACCCATATGGTTTAGCCAAGGCCTCTTGAAGGGAAAGGCCTATGACAGGGATGGGAAGCCTGTGGCCCCAAGGCCACACGTGTCCCTCTAGGTCCTCAAGTGGGGCCCTCTGACTGAATCCAGACTTTACAGAACAAATCACCCCGGCCTATGACCACACAGATAATGGGAGTCAGAGACAGAACCCTCCTGACGGCAAGGCTAGCTCCCTACTATATCACATTGGCTACCGCCTTGAAGCACTTAATAAATAAATGCTAGTTGAGCTGAATCTGCTTAAATCCAAACTCATCTTCACCATCAAGCCCAGTTTCTGATCCCCCAGTCTCGGAGACTGGCCAATGACCATCCTCTCAGACTCCCAGACTCAATCAGTCAGAGGACAACGACTTAGCTACAAGGGTTCTCAAAGAATCTCCGATTATTGGAACATAGAGTTAGAACGGCAGGAAAGCTCAGAGGTCATCTTCTTCAATCCCCTAATTTTATAGGTAAGGAAAATAAGGCTCAGTCAGGTCAAATGGGCAGCTGGATGGAGCAGTGGATAGAGCACCAGGTCTGGAGTCAGGAAGACCTGAGTTCAAATGCGGCCTTTGTCACTTACTAGATGTGTGACCCTGGGCGAGTCACTTAACCCCGTTGGCCTCAGTTTCCTCATCTGTAAAATGGGCTGCAGAAAGAAATGGCAAACCACTCCTGCATCTCTGCCAAGGAAACCCCAAATGAGGTCACAAAGAGTCAGACATGACTGAAACAACTGAACAACAACAACAATAAGTAGTATAGTGGACAGAGAACCCCTCATGGATGTCCCAGAGACATTGGGAAGGACATGGCTCAGCGGATCAATAAACATTGATCAAGCACCTTCAATGTGGCAGGCACTCCGCTAAGCACTGAGGATACAAAGCAAGGCGAAAGACAGTCCATGCTGTCAAGGACCTCACAACCTAATGGCTGGGATTGATTTGCTCCTAATGATACTCTAACTTACACCTTCAAGCTGTGCGGGCACGAACCCTCAGAGAATTGTCTACTGGAAATTTCTCTTGGGGTTTCATGTAACATAGTAGCCTAATCCTAAGCACCAAGACTGGGTGACTTCTACAAAGCAGGCCAGGCCAAGTCCCATCATGCCATAACACCAGACAAGGATCTCCAACACTTGAAAAACAATAACGTTTATTCCAGAGTTTATGGACCCCAACAAATGCCTGATTATAATCAGATCAGGTCTTTGTTTTCCCTGTGCAAGTGAAGCTCCCTGAGCTCAAGATGTAGGGGGAGGGACAGAACTATCTGGAATTCTCCAGGCCCACGCTCTACTTTGAGGGTTCCCTAATGATTTTATTTTCTGGTTGGAATCTGTGATTTCACTGGTGTAGAGAACTTCTGGAAAGGAAACTCCCTCTGTCAGTACAGATCTGCAACTAGACTGCGGCTTACTTGGGGCAGTGAGAAGTTAAGTGACTTACCCAGGGTCACATAGCCCACGAGGATCAGAAAGAGGATTCAAACACAGGTCTTCCTGACTCTGAGGCCAGCTCCCTTTCTGGTACCACCCAATGACCTTTATCCCTAAATATCTTGGAGAAGACTTGGAAGGTTGTACTTGATTCTGGGGCCTTCCCTCTAAGGTAATAATAATAATGATAACAATAATTAGCATTTATATAGTACCTAGGGGCATTCATATAGTTATCTAGTGGCAGCTAGGTGGTACAATGGATAGAGTGCCTGGCCTACAATCAGGAAGACCTGAGTTCAAATCTGCCCCCAGCCACTTCTTAGCTGTGTGACGCTGGGCAAGTCACTTAACCCTGTTGGCCTCAGTTTCCTCAACTGTAAAATGAGCTGGAGAAGAAAATGGCAAACCACTCCAGGATCTTTGCCAAGAAAACCCCAAATGGGGTTATGAAGAGCCCAACACAAGCGAACAATAACACCATGCTAAGGGCTTTATAAATATTATCTCACTTGATCCTCCTAACAGCCCTAGGAGGTAGGGGCTATTATGATCCCTATTTCACAGATGAGAAAACTGAGGCAAACAGCAGCTAAGTGACTCGCCCAGGGTTATCTCGAATGGATATAAAATTATTTCCATGTTGCTTCCCCCACTAGATTGTGAGCACTCCTAGAGAACAGGGACTGTTTTTTTTTTCTTTTGTTTTGTTTTCTTTTGTTTTTTGCCTTCCCTTGTAACTCCAGCACGCAGCACTCTATTACTAGTCAATCAACTAGCAAGTTTAAGAGTCATGATCTAGGCTAGGTGCTGGGGATACAAGGTCCTCCATAAAGGGCACCCCTGACCAGAAACTCCATGGGAAGTGCCCCAATACATGGACAATGAGGAGGTTCCATGAGATCATTTCTCAAGTCCCTTCTGGCTCTAATCTAGAATCATTAGCTTCACAATTTTCACTTTCCCCTTTATTTAATCAAGTACTTTGGGATCTTCTTTCACTTCATAATACTGCCTTCCAAAGATCTAAGAGTTTTGTTTCTAAATGCATTCTATTTTATTTGGGAATGCCTTCATAATTCTTCTGGGAGCATCAATACTAAACTTTTTTTTGTTTGTTTTTAATAGACATGCCCTGTTTCTCCTTCCTCTCCAATCTCTTCTCTACACAGCTGCCAGGTTTATGTGTCTGCATATATCACTTTTCTGTTCAATAAATTTCAGTGACTCCCCAATGTCCCTGGGATCATATATAAAATCCCTCAGTTTGGCATCCAAAGTGCTTGGCAACCTAGCTCCAACCTACCTTTCCAGCTTTATCCCTACATGCACTCTACAGTTCAGTCACACTGGCCTCTTAGCTGCTCTCCCATCTCTGTACAGTTAGTCCCTCCAGGCTGCAATGCACTCCTTCCTTAACTCTGCCTCTAAGGATCATTCATTTCTTTAAAACCCACCTCAAACACTACCTCCAACATGAGGCTTTTTTGTTTGTTTGTTTGTTTGTTTGCTTGTTTGCTTGTTTTTGGCGAGGCAATTAGGATTAAGTGATTTGCCCAGGGTCACACAGCTAGTGTCAAGTGTCTAGTCTGAGACCGCATTTGAACTCAAGTCCTCCTGACTCCAGTGCCACTGGTGCTTTATCCACTGCACCACCTAGCTGCCCATATATGAGGCTTAATCTCCTCTGTTGCGACTGCCTTCTCCTAAAATTATCTTTTGTTCATTTATTCATTCACTCATTTATTTTGAGGCAGCATGGAGTAGTGGATAGAGAGCCATCCTCAAAGCCAGGATGTTGTTCCATAGCTCAGTCTGTCCTACTTTTTGGAACCTGTGGACCACCTCATGCTAATACTGTCCACGGGGTTTTCTTGGCAACGATGCTGGAGTGATTTGCCATTTCCTTCTCTGGTGGATTAAGGCAAATAGAGGTTAAGTGACTTACCCAGGGTCCCACAGTTAGTACGTGTCTGTGGCCAGATTTGAACTCAAATCTTCCTGACTCTATCCACCAAGCCCTCTAGCTGCACAGTACCTAGCACATAGGTGCTTAATACATTCTTGTTGGCCTGTGCTAACTGTTGTGCTATTAGAATTCAGGTTCATAGAGAAGTGATTCCCTTAGGGAAGTAATCAAGCATGGTTTTGATTCAAGCAGGAAAGCAGGCAGGAACAGAAAGGACATTTTAGTTCTTCTGTGATACCACAAAATCAATTATCCTGTCTGATGCAACTAGGAGGGGAACTCAAGAATTTCGTGCAAAATAGTAAAATCCACCAAGAACCAAGCTGAAGACATGCTGAGGATTTCAAAGATGTTGGTCAAGAATGATAGGCGCAGGAACATTTGTTCCCTAGGTTTCTTTAGAAGAGAAAGCAAGGTCGCATCAAAACTATCAGTACTTGGTTCTGTATTTCTACATTCACGGTCCTCAAACATTGGCACTGGTGAAATTCTTTACGTTTAATAATATGAAGTGGAATGCTTCTAAGGAAGGGACAGTCAGGTGGTACAATGGATAGGGCACTGGTCCTGGAATCAAGAGGACCTGAGTTCAAATTCAGCCTCAGACACTTAGCTGTGTGACCCTGGGCAAGTCACTTAATCCCAATTGCCTCCCCACCTCCCAAAAAAAATCAACATGAAATCTTTAAGGAACCTTATAATTAATATTGTAGAATCAGAACCCAGGTCTTCCAACTTAGCCCAGTGTTATTTCCATTGAGGCACAATGACCTCCTTGAAAGTAGCATTTTGGGGAAGAATATCTAGTAGTGATGTCCAAGAAAAATTAAAAGTAGGACAGATTACAAGGGAAGAGCTCAGTTAGAACATTTTATAATAATTCATGGGGAAAAAATCAATAGGGCCTGAAAGCTAGTGCCAGCAGGAATGGAAAGGAAGAATAACATCTAAGAACCATGACTTAAAAGTACCAACAGTGATGCAGATGTCCTGCTCTTGTGAGAAACGTGGTGGAACACAAGTGTTGAAGGAGGCATACACCTTTAGGCATTGTCACTAGAGTGCTGAAATGTACTTTGTTACAAAGAAGGATTCTCTGTGGTGAGGTGGAGGAAGGGGGTGGGGTGGGAAATTAGAGCAATGTAAAAAGTTTTAAAGATTCAAAATTTCTCCCTTTAAAAAATAAAAAGAAAATATGAGGAACAACCTGGAAACTTGGACAAATTCTCCTTACTGTTTACGTAAATTTGTGTAGGGTACATTTCCTCAGATTGATAAGTCTGGCCTCTGAGAATTGGCCTGAATATTGATGATATTTAGTCCTTTTCAAGGACTAAAACTATGGAAAGAGTCAATGCATTGGATAATTTTCCACTGTAATTATAAAATGACATTTCGCTATTACGTCATTAGAGATATTTATATTAATTACATAATTGTGAAAAATGACCAAACAGCCAATTTCAGATGACAACACTAAAAGATAAATCTATACTTTATTTAAAGAAGGTCCAAATAACCAAAAGCTCCACAAAACGGAAAAATAGATCCAGATAGTTTATATATCAAAAGATAACAGTACTATTGTCACCCACCCTATTCTAACAAGTTGATGTTTCACAGCCATCCTGGCTAAAACACATACATTTAAATCTCTCTTTTTTTCAGATTATCTACATTACATCTGCAAAATATTTCCTGTGTGTGACTCAAGAATTTTTATGATTACTTCTTCAATATATGACGAGTGCTTTAGTTAGATTTTTTTTTAAGTCAATAATCCAGTTCTGCTAGCTATTGAGATTCTTTCAGAGTGGGGACCACCAATTAATAGGGACATAATAAATGTAGACCTTCAAAGATCATTTGATGAATTTCACTTTAAATACTGAAAAAAAAATACAAGATGAAATGACTATGAGATCGTGTGCGCATGTGATTGTGTGTGCATGCGTATGTGTGTATGTGTGTGTTGTTACTTTATCATGGATAATCTGCTTAAAGACTAGAAACAAAGCTTAGAAGAAATGGACATTTTCTGGGTGGAGACAGATTAATGTGAAGCTACCCTTATCTTGTCTCTGTTCACTCCTTTCCACTAAGAAACTGATATTAGGATTCTTAGCATTTTTAGAAAATGATTTGGAAGATGGAGGGCATTATGAAATCTTTAGAAGTTCCAACAATGCCATATAATTAAAAAGTAAATTAGCATTAGTCTTCGTAAGTAAAAGGTAATACACTTAGGAAAAAATAATTCAAACTCTACTAACTGAATGAGTGCCTATGGGTTAGCTTATAACCCAGGAAGCCAAGACCTGGAAATCATTGAGGTCTCACCTTAGAAGACATCAGCCCAGTGTATTGTCATGGCCAATAAGACAGCAGAATACAGGCCACTAGTAAGAAAATATTAGCCATAAAACAGAAGCACAATTTTTTCCATTTTTTAAATTATAGAGTAGCTGCACTTAGAATCCTAAATATATTTTTGGTTTTCCCTATTTAAGAAAAAAAAAGGAACTAGAAGAGGGTTAGAGAAGGGGAATCACAGTAATCCAGGGGTTGGAAATGCATACTTATATATGCACATGTTATTTCGCCTGTTAGAAAACAAGCTCCTTGAGGACAGGGACATTCCTTTTTTTTCCATTGTATCCACAGTGCCAGCAGAGTGACTGGCACATAGTAGGTGCCTAATGAGACACTGTTGATTGATTGGATAAGCTCTGGCACAAAGACAGACTAAAAGGCTGTCATCCGTTCTGGAAGGTCTAAGGCTGAGAGAGGATAAGATTGAAGTTTATTAAAACCATGAAAAGAACTTGGTGAAGGAGAATATAAATGGGTTCATCCAGTCCTGGAATGTTTAGATAATCCTTTCGAATCTTGAACGAGATAGTTTCAGAACAAATAAAGGAGGAATTATCTTTCATGATGGGCAGAAGAAATATATGATAGTCATTACTTCAGGATGAACCTTTGGTTGAAAAGAGAATCAATCAATCAACAAGCATTGATTAAGCATAGAGTATATGCCAGGCAATGTGTTAGGTGCTAGGAATAAAAATACAAAGAAAGAAACTCACTACTCTCAACAACTTTACTTTCTGATGGGAAGACAATAAGGACTTATATAAGTATAAAGAGAATAAATACAGATAAACAGAAAGAAATTAAATATAAGGTCTGTTGGGAGGTATGGAAGCCATCAACATGCCCCAGACCCAGCTCTGATGAGTCAAATCAACAAGCATCTAGTAAGCACCTACTATGTGCCAGGGACCAATGGAAATACAAAGAAAGGCATAAACCAAAAACAATTCCTTGCTTACAAGAAGCTCCCAGTTTACTGGGGGAAAACAGCATGTAAACAATCAAGGACACACCAGATATAGAGAGGACAAATTGGAGATAACCCTGAAGAGAAAGCACTTACAAGGGAAACATCAAGCGAAATTAGGGGAGGCTCCTTGAAGAAGAGAGAATTTTGGCCAAGACCTGGGACTCTCAGAGTAAGGTGCACGAAGACCGGAAAGGTAGGAAAGGGGCAGGTTATAAAAGGATGTAGAAGTCAAAACAGAGGATTTTGTATTTGGTCTCAGAGTTGATTGAATAAAAGGGTTGTCATGATTAGATCTGCCCTTGAGGACGATCCATTTGATAGCTGAGTGAAGGACAGATTGGAGAGTCCTTATCCTGATGGGTGTGTACACTTTATTTTCTATTTTCTCTTAATATTTTTTCAAAAAAAATTAATGACTGTGGGAGTTCCATTTTTATACTGTCAGGAAGTAATTTATCTTCACACAAGACTTTTTGGCCACATAACCATGTCCTTACCCCATAGCTTTTTGGATAAGAAAGACACTTCCCTATCTGGCTTCCAAAGATTTCCTTCCTTTGCCTTTCTATACTGACTCCTAGCAGTCACTAGTTGTAGGGGCAGTTAGGTGGTGCAGTGGATAGAGCACTGGGCTTAGAATCAGGAACATTCATCTTTCTGAGTTCAAATCTGGCCTCTGGCATTATAGTTGTGTGAACCATGGCAAGCCACCTTATCCCATTTGCTTCACTTTCCTCATCTGTAAAATGAACTGGAGAAAGAAATGGCAAACCACTCCAGCATCTTTACCTGGAAAAACCCCAAATGGGGTAATAAGGAATCAGGTTCTTTATTTCAATGACTGAACAACAATAGCAGTTGCTTAATTTCAATGACTGAACAACAAAAGCAGTTGCTTACTACTTCATTATGATTTTTGATGACTTTGGTTCATCTTGTCTTTGAGCAGTTAGTTTGTTTCAATTAAATTCACTAGCTGAATTCAATGGCTAATTCTATTGTTTATGGTGAAATTGGCTTGTGTACCCTGTTAACCTAGACCTCTAGAGCTCTTAGGGCCCTGGGACCAAGAAATCTAGGGCTCTGTAAACCCCAGTCCTTGAGCTCAGAGACTGCATGTTGCTTCCAACTTGGATTTTCCTCCAGTCTCACCTTCTTCCTTTTCAAACTTCTCCCACTGGTGATCCTTCCATGAAATTCCTTTTCTTTAAGGCTCACTGACTCCCTACTCATTAGCAGAGCTGAAGTAACTGACACACCCTCTGGCACCTTTCCCATTCCCAGATGTTTGCTCTACCTCTCTCTCCATGTATCCTCAATGATTCATCCTTAGATATACCCTCCGAGTTCAGGGTGCTTCTAGATTTTAGGTTTTCACAATAGGGAAAAAAATAATACTTGGTACCTATATGAAATAATAGAATACACTTTTATCTACCAACGAGAGAAAGATATGGCATCTCATAAACCATTCTTAGCATCACAGATTTAGAGTTGGAAGAAACCTTAGAGGTGCCTTGAACAAACTGAGGCCCAGAGAGGTTAAAAGAGACTTGCCCAAGCTCACAAAGGTAGTATGAGTCAGAACCAAGAATCAAACCCAGATTCTCTATCCCCAAATGCACGCTCTTTCTACTGTATGCCTCCACCATATTTATCACCCTTGCTGCGACTGGCTGTTAAGCTAGCAAAATTGAAAAAGAAAAAAAAAAGAAAGAAAGAAAAATTTGATTGAGAACCAGTCATTTCAGTGGCCATTGCAGACCTGGACTTAATAATTGGCCACCACTGAGTTTTCCAGCTGAAAGAATACAAAAGAACCCGAAGGCATTTTAGTGGCAAGTTGCCATCCCAAACAAATTGTAATATGTAGGCACTAAAGATTTGAATTACTCCTCTAGGATTAAGACTCTTGAGAGTGAAAGTATAAAAGAGTCCTAAGGCCTAGAAAATGGCATATGAATTGAGAAATCATGACTAAGCTTAACTGGCCTCTCTAATCTTGCATTCTCATGACACCCAAACTGTTTCATTATTCTTAATGGGCCAAATCCTCCTTCTGGTAATGTTCTGGGAATTCTATTTTTTGTGGGAATTTAAAAATCACAGAGTATTTGCTTTATATGTTCCATTTGCATCGGGTCTAAAGTGGATTAAAACATGCTTTTCTCTCTTTGGCTAATGGTTATTTGATAGCATGACACTGGTTCAAAGAGGCCAATCTCATCCTAGGAAAGAAAATGAGACCAAGTCAAAAGAAGAAAAAATTCCCTCTCCCACCCTCAAAAAAAAAAAAAAGCTTGAGTTAAGTATCTTTGAAAAAAATGAAACATTTTTCAAAGACAGACATCAAAGGCTAGATATTTCAGAGAGTTTATTTTGAGAAGCTTCAGTCAAAACAATTTGGGAATGATGAAATGAGTCATTTTAAAAAGAAATGTAACTTTGTCTATTCCTGCTGCATTTTTGGTTTGGTGGGAGACATCTTTATTCCACAGGATTTTAAAAGCATGTTTAAGATTCCATAGGTTTACCATTACATCACTAATGGTTTCTAATGAGATCCAGGCAATGGTAAGGGGGAGGAGAGAACAATACAAAGGGGCCTACATGGCACCATCCACTCACATAAAAAGTGAAACATTTTGTGTGTTTTCTCCACACCATGCCCACCGTGTAGTTACGGGGTGAAACATTTACTTATCCAGCTGTTTGGGCGCATGGCAGACAATATTCAGCTAGTGGGAAGCATTCAGAAGACTGGCTGAATTTTTTTGCTTTTCATCTACATGGTTGGGATCATTTGGACATGGTCAAGTGAACAATTGTTGAATGATTCTTCTTAACCCAAACAGTGATTTAATCACGTTTGGGCCCTTCAAAATAATCTTCTTTCCTCAATAATGCTTTTGGGTTCTTATTTATCTGGGTTATGGCCTCAGCTATTTAATGAATATTGCCCTCATAGAGAAAAATAAGCTTTACTCTAAGGCTAATGTCTTGAGAGGAGAGCCAATAAATAGGTAGACATGGGTGTCAGTAAATTCTGTTCCAGCAGCCCAGGGGGGTTGGGGTAGGGAGAACATGAAAAGAATGGGTTGCTTCTCATTGTAATGGGCAAGAGGCCATTTCTGATTCTGTCTTGGTTGTACAGAATCTCACGGCATTTTGTGTAAGGATAATGCTTGAAATAAAGTCACTGTCAGATTCATATTGATCAATGGATTTAAGAGTTATATAACCAGGGAAATATTCAACTATTACTTAAGGAAAACGTTAAGTACTATGAAAATTGTACTCTAAAGGTTCTTTAAAAGTAGTCATTAATGGTTTGATGCAATAGGATCATAAATTTTTAAAATTAGAAGGAACTTTAAAGGTCATCTAATTCAATGCCTTCATTTTATAGTTTAGAAAACAGAGAGGCATACTGATTGGATATGAGGGGTAAGAGTGAGGAGGTGACAATGACACCCAGGCTTCAATTTTGGGTGATTGGGAGGATGGTGGTATAACAGAGGACACTGATACAGGAGTTAGGAAAATGGGAGGGGTTATGGCGAAAAGGTTTATTATTATTTCTGATGAGATTTAGCATCTATATCTATATCTATCTATCTCTATCTATGTATATCTATGTATATCTATATTTATGTATATGTATATGTATATGTGTGTGTGTATATATATATGTGTGTGTGTATATATATATATATATATAATTTTGGAGGGTCTAAATGTGTTCTCAGGCAGCTAGGTGATGCAGTGGATAGAGCACCTCACCTACAATCAGGAAGACTCATCTTCCTGAGTTCAAATCTAGCCTCAGACACTTACTCGTTGTTTGACCCTGGGCAAGTCACTTAACTCCATTTACCTCAGTTTCTTCATCTATAAAATGAGTGGGAGAAGGAAATGGCAAACCGCTCCAGTATCTTTGCCAAGAAAACCCCAAATGGGGTCAGGAAGAATTAGACACAACTGAAACAGCTCAACAACGACAAACATCACCGGACATGTTTTATAGCTTTAGCCTCAAGAGGGATTTATTCCGGGTTAGGACTTTTCCCCTTCAATTTATATTCTCCACCAGGAGGTAGTGGGAAAGCGTCAGAGTTATACAGTCTGCCCATTACAATTCCTGAGATTCAAAAGAATTATAGAACTCTATATGAGTTTGCCTAGATTTACAATCGTGAACTCTATATCTGCGAACTTCCAAGTCCTTAAATATGCATGTGCATGTGTGTGAGCACACATGCACATATGCCCACACTATGCACATAACAGCTAGCATTTGCATAGTACTTTAAAATTTGCAAACACTTCACAAATATTTCATTTTATCCTGACAACAACCCAAGGAGGTCAGTGCTATTCTTATCTCCATTTTTGTAGATGAAGGAACTGAAGCAGAAAGAGATTAAGTGACTTTCACAGGGTCACACAGCTAGCATCTGAGGTTAAATTTGAACTCGGGTCTTCCTGACTCTGGGTCTAGTCTTCTATCCATAGTACCATTTAACTTCCTCAAATAAATATGGTGTCCCAAAAAGTCTTGGGCAAATTTACTACATTAAGACTTCTATATAACATATATAACATATGGAGAAGGAAATGGCAAAGCACTCCAGTATCTTTGCCAAGAAAACTCCATGGACAGTATTGACATGCTATGGTCCATGGGATCACAAAGAGTGAGACACAACTAAACAACCAAAAAACATGTAACATATAATAATGTGATATATAGGAATATAATGAACATATATAGTGATGCATACACATATTATTAAAACAGCTTAAACTTAGGTGAATCTTAAATGATATGCACAGATATTTTAGAATGACTTTTAAACAGAATTCCTAAGATAGCTTTCCTCTCTAATTATTAATAATTATTTTTTTTCCTTCTTAGTCTTTCTTTTTTGCTCAATTTTAGCTCTACTCAGTTGCAAAGATTTTCAGCTTTCTTCACTCAGTGACTTCACTCTAAAATTTCAATTCGATTCAGCAAGTATTTACTGGTTTTTTTTCCACTTTAACGTAAATGCCCTAACTTGGCCACATCTCAGCTTGTTACCCAGATCTCGCTGGAATTCCTATTCTATCTTAAGGGATAATTTCTCTGACTTCTCCCCCCACTCCAGCCTCTTCCACAACCTCATTCTAGACAAGTTCCTCCAGCAGTTTTCAGCAATGCTTGCTGATCTGCATCCTTCATTCTCTATTCAAAGGCAAGAAAGGAAAAAAACCCACATTTTCTCCATCCAAAGGAAAGAATGGGGAGGGACAAAAAAGAGAGAAAATACACATACATTAGTCTTCAAGCAGTCCCACATTTGTCACCAACCGGTGTATCATCCTGCATTTGTATTTTTTCTCTTTGAGAAGAAGCCAAGGTAGACCTTTCCCCTCTGGTGTTTGACTTAAGTGGTTACACAATACTCAGGCTGATCATCAGGCTTTCTCAGCCTGGAGGTACTTAGCAATAGGCCTCTTTTAAGAGCAGCCTCAGAAGGAGAAAGTTGAAAGTGACCGTGTAGCAGAACAAATTAAACTGGAAAATGTGTGAGTTGCTACCCTTTCTGATAGGTCCTAGGAAGAATCGAGTAGGAGCTGGAAGGATAGTCGGAGATCATTTAGTCCAGTGGTGCCAAAGTCCAACAGAAATGAAAGTCACAAATCTGTAAATAAGAATCCCTGTGGGTACATATCAACTTAATTTTTAAATGTAATATTATCTATGTTTCATTGTGTTTTTATTTACTTTGTTAAATATTTTCCAATTACATTTTGAATATTGTGGCCCCCATGATGCCCACAGGCCAAATGTTTGACACCTCTGGTCTAATCCAACTCCCTTATTTTATAGATTAGGAATCCGTGGCCCATAAAGGGAAAGTAACTTGTCCAAGGTCACACAGCAAATAGCTGAGCTAGGATTTAAACTCAGTTTCTCTCAGTGTAAATTCAGGGCTCTTTCTGCTACAACAATATCAACAGACATATGAATTAACACTTTTAATTAACCTAAGGTAACAAAGCTTTGGCTGCAGTATTTTTGTAAACTCTTAGTGTTTTCCTTAGGTCATTCCATTCCTGCTCTCTGAAGGGAAGTAAAGTTTCCAGTTTTCATTTGTTGCAGTTCAACAAGTATTCATTAAGACTCTATTACAGAAATAAAGAACTATTTAACTGGAGGGATATTCAGTACTCATGGCTAGGCTGGGCCAGTATAATAAAAAATGATAACACTACCAAAAATTAACTTAAAGATTTGGTGCTATATTAAACCAATTATCAACAGAATATTTTACAAAGCTAAAAAAGAATAACAACAAGGTTCATTTGTAGGAATAAAAAAAAATTTAAACAATTAAGGGAAATAGTGGGGTGGGGGAAATAGGGATAAAGGGGAAATGGTACTTCCAAGAAATTATCAAAACTATTTTAAAATACAAAAATAGATCAGTGGAATAGATTAGACAAGAATCAGAAATCACTGAACTCAGTAATACAGTGTTTGACAATGCAAACAATTAACAACCACATGAATGCTTAATAAGAAATTTTTAATAATAAGAAAAATCAATATAATGCTAAGGTTTTACTTCACACCTAGAAAACTGACAAAGATAATTAAAATAAGGATACTCAATGTCCAAGGGGTTGTGGGAAGACAGACACACTAATACATGGTTGGTAGAACTGTAAATTGGTCTAGCCATTCTGGAAGATAATTTGGAACCATGTAAATAGAATGAGTAAGATGTCTAAACCTTTTCACCAGAAATTTGATTGCTAGGCATCTACCTCAATGCAATCAGTGACAAAAATAAAGGCCATGAACACCAAATATGTACAGTGGAATTTTTTTTTATCAGCAAAGAACTAGAAACAAATGGGAAAATGGCTAAACAAATTATGGAATATTACTGTACTGTAAGAAATAATTTATATGAAGAGTATAGATAAGTATATGATGACTTCTATGAACTGATCAACAAAGTGATATAAGCAGAAACAAGAAAACAAAATGCACAGACTTCAATCATGTCAATGAGCAACAGAAGTAACAAAATAGTTGAGAATGAACGCTATGGGGGAAAGGCGGGGAGAAAAATTTAAAACTCAAAAGCTTATGGAAGTGATTGTTGACAAATCAAAATAAATTAATGAAAAAAAAGAAAATGAATGCTGTGAAATTATAATGACCAACCTTGGCCCCAAAGAAGAATTATGAAATGATACCTCCTCTTGATTCTTTGCAAAGGTAGGGTACCATAGGTATGGAACATTGCATATTACATCAAATGTTTCAATCATTGGTTAGTTTTGTTGATGCTTTTCTTCTTTTTGATTTTTAATTTTAATGTTTTAAAGCTAATACATGTCCAACCTATAGTGGGAAGTGGATGTAATATAATAAAAAAAAATCTTAATAAAATATTAGTTTGGTTTGGGTTTTTTTTGGTTTTTGGTTTTTGGTTTTTTTAGGTCTACTGTGTTCAAGTGTGGCAGGTAGGTGGCTCAGTGGATTGAACACTGGGCCTGGAGTCAGGAAGACCTGAGTTTAAATTTGGCCTCAGACATGTACTAGCTGTGTGACTTGTGGTCAAGTCACTTTACCCTGTTTTCCTCAGTTTCCTCACCTGTAAAATGAGCTGGAGAAGGAAATGGCAAACCACTGTAGTATCTTTGCCAAGAAAACACCACATGTGGTCACAAAGAGTCAGACACAACTGAAATGACTGAACGATAACAACTGTGTTCAAAGTAGTATGCTAGATGCCAGGGATACCAAGGCAAAAATGGCACGGGGAAGAGGGGACAGGAAATAGTCCCTGCCTTTAGGGCACTTATCTCCTACAAGGACATAGCATATATAAACATATAAGTAAATGCAAGATAAGTTGGAGACATAGAGATCACTAATGACTGGGGGATTGTGGAAGGATTTCTATAGGTGGGGACACCTGAACTGAGCCTTGAGGGAAGCTAGGTATTCTAAAAACATAGAGTTGAGGAACTCAACGTTGAACAGTTAAGATGGAAGGGAGGTTGTGCCTACACATTCCAAAATTAATTAAGTCAATTCCTCAGCATTTTCAGCTGAAGTTTTCAGCTGAACAGCTGAATCAGAGGTTTGTAAAACATCAGAATGAGAAAGGTTAGAGTTCATCTAATTCAGTCTCCTCATTTTACAGGTGAGGAAACAGAGGCTCTGACAGTTATTCTCTAGTTAGAATGTGAGATCCTTGAGACCAAGAACTACTTTATTGTAGTCTTTATATCCCTACACAGTACAGTCCCTTACAAACAGTAAGTACTTAATAAATGCTTGTTGATTTGAATTGAATTGAGTTAAATAAGTAACCCAAGGTCACCCATCAAATGAGTGGCTGAGCCAGGATTAAAACCTTATCTCCTAACTCAAAGGCCAAGAATTTCTCCTCCCTAGAATTTCTTTAATGCAGTACAGATGTGCTTTAGCCATTTATGGCTATTGCTACATGGTGCCATGTAACTGTTTTGACTATTTTTCTAACTAGTCTATCAGTTTTTGTGGCTTCATGTGATATAGTCTACAATTTATTCTAAGGTATTCATTTCACTGTCCAGATGTTACAAGGTTAGCCTTGTTGTAAGAGCTTAAAACAAGGAAAATATTAATATATCTCTTTATAAACGACCATTTACTACAATTTCTCCCCATCCCCAAAGGGGGGAAAATGATTGGTATTACTGGCATAGCAAATAGCTTTCTTTTCTAAGTAATTCTTGAAATCAAATCTCTAAGGCTACCTCTCTTTCAACATTCTTTGGAAGCAAATTAAAATGTAAAGGAACAAGAGAATCCCATCATACCCATGTGTTTGTTGCAGACAAAATGGCATCACGTAGACCCAACAGTAGATAATATAATGTGTATTTCATTGAACAAAACATTCCTTCAATTGTCTCACATTTTTCACAATATTGTCTGGTTAAGTTCAGTTTTTTTCCAATCCTTTTTAAAAACAAGTTTGAATGCTACTATTTGTTTTTATACCACTGTCATTTACTTCTAACCCACCCCCACCTCATTAAAACTTCCTCAAAGAAAAAATGTTAAGCACCCTAACCTTACGCATTAACTTTGACAAAATATGCTATATTCCATATTTTTAGTCCCCCACCCTCTCTAATGAAAAAAGGGATTGCATCCAGTCTTACAAAGAATTTTCCATAATCTTTAGGAACCACAAAATTCAATTTGCCTTGTAAAATTTACTCAGTCTACATCGAATTCCAGCTTTATCCCATTTAACTGTCTTCACTTTCAATAGATACCTATTTCAACTAAGGTACAACACAAGAAATCACCTTTAAAATACAAAAGCAGGAAAATTATTTCAAGGACCATTCCAACCCTAATTCTCAGGTCAAATCAATCAGCCATGGTCTATCTTCTCGATTCATCAGAGACTCAGAAGCCCCACTCACTCTAATCTACTATTCGGCATGTAGACAGACCACCCTGAGCAGTGTTACTAGAAGTTACATTCAGAACATTTCTCAGAAGTCTCCAGTTGCCACACATAGAGACATAACTCAGGGTTTTCCTCACATGCCCAAGTTCCCAGGAGTGAAGAAAATTAAATAGGAGTGAAGAAAGGGGAAAGACAGTTGGTTTATTAATTTTATTTTAAGACCACTGTCTAATATTCATCAGGCCTGCTATTTAATCTTGCCTTCTGCCTTGCCTTGATTTCTTTCATGCTCTGAATATGTTAGGCCAGCACTTAATTTCATGTTTGTCTTAATCCACTCTTCGACGACATATTTTCTCTGTGAAGTCATTATGAGGATATTGCATTGCTCTTTAAGATGACTTTATAATTGTTGATTAAACTTTCTGAAGCTTTAGAATCACAGTTCCAATGACTTTTGGCCTGGGTTAAGGGGTAGGAGGCCCAGAGACACTCACTAAACCATCTGGAAGTATCATCAGTGTTGGCCATATCGATGTTATTGTGTTGGCTTTGTGACCTAAACATGGTGATGGCAATGCCTGTCTAGAAAGTGTCATCCAGAGGGTGGACAGATTCCTTTTTTCCTAGGGTTGTAGTTGGAGACACTACTCCACTCAATGCCCCTAATTCTCATTTCCTCTTTGGTTTGTGCAGAGGCAGAAAGCAATTGAGGGGAAGGAAGAGGGAAGGGAAAGGAAGGGAAGGGAGGAAGAAGGAAGGGAAAGGAAAGAAAGAGAAGGGAAAGGGAAGAGAAGATGACTACTAAAGATTTGTTCCAGGAATTTGAGATTGGTTTTAGAGGAAGGATGGCTTGGTTTGGGTTTTCTTCAGAGTTTGAACGTGACTAAATACCACTGGTATACAGTCCCCCTCTTGTTCTCGAAGTTTTCCATTACAAATAAACAAAAATTTTGGCATGTGGAGTCACAGCCACTTAGTTGGTTGCTTGTTTTAAATCCTGGATGGATGACATGTATACCAACTCCACATTCTATCCATTTGCTTCTTAGAGCATTGCTCTCGTCTGGCCTGTTACTGTGGTGACCCACAGAAGCTACTGGCATCATGGTATGTCACTGACTTACATTTTCCAAAGTGGAATGTTAATAGTTAGATTCACTGGGCAAAGAAACCCAACCCACTGGATTCAGCCTAAAAATAATTTTGGCTTTGAAAGAGTAAATCTCATTAACCAGCTCTTCACAACAAAAACTGGGGTTGATCTGTATAATGACACATGTGACCTTCCTTTGAAGTGGGCCATATCTACCTTTGACAGAAGTTTAGGGTCTGCTTTCAATTATTCAATTGAAATAAGCTTTGCCAAATAAACCCAGAGCCTTTCAAATATACCACAAACGTGTACAAACAAAAGGCAGCCATTATGTCAAACAGACACTCTTCTTTATTAACCAGCTATCAGGATGGAATTTACTTTTCCTCTTATCAACCCAACATGGAGATTTAACAAGCTGGAGGAGGTGCTAGCTGGATCTCCAGTTCAGACTGAAATCTAGAAAGCTTCAGCAAGGGTGATGTGATGGAAAGAACATTGACAATGGAGTCAAAAGACAGGTCCAAGCCCTGGTATCTACCACAGAATGACTGTATAACTTTGGGTGAGTCACTTCACTGCTGTTTCCTTGTCTAAAAAACATGGATAAAACTACTTGCTTCTTAAGGTTGTTGCAAGAATCAAATGAAACGATGACCAGAAAACTTTTTGTAATTTTGAAGTACAGTATAACTGTATTTCCACTAACACCCTAACCTAATACCCTGTTGGAATGCAGAGGTGACTCAGTTCCTAAAGGTAGATGCCAGGAGAGTTAAAACTCTAATATCAGTCCTACCATTTTGGAAAGGCTCCAAGCGCAAGCCAGGTGATGGACTACATCTATTGTCCCAGGACTGGCCTGATTCATCAGAAACACAGTAGTGTTGTTCACTCTAATCTGCTATTTTGTATGTAGATTAGATCATTCTGAACAGTTTAAACTAGCAGGCTGGTCTCAGGGCAATGAATTTTGTGGCCATAGCAACTCTCAAAGACCATATTATGGAGTAATGAAGATCCATGCAAGAGGAGGGTAAAATCACAAATCTTTGTGGCACTGAAGCATTGAAATTGACATCTAGTCTATCTACAAGTTTGTACCATAAGATTGATCTGAAGGGAGAACTGTCACATTGGTATGAGGTCTATAAATTTGCCTTTTTCCTTCTTTTCTCAACTAAATTTATGGCCAATAACACATTTATAACTTATGAATCTTGAGTCTTTTATGCTCTTGAATATTTTGGTCTTTATGCTGTGAGAAGTTAAGATTTTTGAGGCATATTTATTGCCAGAAAGACAATTTTGTTAGGCCTGTCTACATAACTCCAAAATATGTGAGCAATGCACAAGGGCAAAATTTTATATACTCATTACAAATGAAACAATAATTAAATGTTGAAAGTTATTAGTGGTAAAAAGAGCTGGTCAAAATTCCAGTCTCATCATCGCATATCCATGATCCTAGCAACTAAGTCAGGCAAGCTTTATGGACATATAAAAAAGACCAGGAAATGGTCTCATGAATGGAGAACCAGTGTGGTGCCATAAAAAGGGTATTGGATTTGGGAGTCAGGAGACCTGGGTTCAAATCTTGGCTCTCCTGATTAGTCACTGAATAACCCTGGGTAAGTCACTTCTCTTCACATATAGCTTTTTGAATTTCAAAATCAGGGGCTGGACTGACTGTTTGCCAAAGTCCTTTAAAGCACTCAAGTTCTGTGATTCTGATGTGCACTCTTCTCGGCTTTATAAATACTCAGTACCAACTGGTTTCTGTCTTCCCAGATGGTTTGTATCATTGACTTTATGTACTTTGTAAATGGAACAATGGCTTTGTTGTGTCCATGATGTCAAGGTTTATGGGTAGAATCCTTTAAAGAAGTATAGTTAAGAAAGAGTTCAGTTTTCTTCTGCAAATGACTTTCTTTTGCAAATAATATATAACCAGGTATTTGCATTACAGAGTGGCTATTGCATGGAGAAGGACCAAAGAAACCTTTTGTGGTACTGGATTATTCCATGTAAAAAAATAAACACATACAACACACACGTGTATGTGTGCATGTGTATATATACATGTATATCCATTATAACCAGATCAATGAAGCTCAGCTACTCTGGACCATATGCTAGGAGCACGGAAATAGCTTTCCCTCATGCAAAACTAGTCCTGGTAACAATATTTTCTATAAGAGCAGATTCTCTTCAAACTCCCCCAGCAAGCCTACTCACCCCAAACTCCCCTAGAATCTTGTAGATATCTACTCAGATTCTGCTGGAAGGAGCAAGAAACAAAGAGCCCAAATAAGAAGGAGATGATCCTTACTTTCTGGCAGATGGTGTCCCCTTAAATGCTTATGTTGAACTGGTTACAACAAATAAACCGGTACAACAACTAGTTAGCTAAATACTGTCTGTCTGTATCATAGTTACTGTTTACAAAAGGGAGGGCATGCTTACCAAGATTCACACAAAGCTTCAAGTGTACCTGGGGCTCAAAGAGGCCCTGATTCCAGGTTCTTTGCCCCCCCCTTTTTTTTGCCCTCACCCTGAAAAGCAGTGTGGATAGCAGAAATAACTCTCAATTTGGAAGTCAGAAGATTTTCCCTTTCCCTAGATCTCAGTCCTCTGGGGCAAAATCCTATTTCCCCTATGCTAGTTATCATTCTGAACACTATCAGCAATAAAAAAAAAAAAGCGCACCAGTCATAGTATTTGGTTTTAGGCACACAAAATAAGGGTGTAGAAGTGGAAATGGAGCCTTTTTTCCCATACAAGTTACCTTAAAAGCAGGACATAGTCTAGTTAAGTCCTATCTGTTGGTTTTTTAATAGTCAACATACACAAAGTACACATGGTTTGGCAGGGCAACTGAATCATTATATAATGTTGAAGATTTTTCATTTTTCCTAGGATATCTGTAATACTGCTTTCCTGAATGTGAAACCAACACATTTACCTGTCAGGCAGACGGTACCCGGGCAGAAGTACTACATTACACCCCCAACAGACTCTGGTACTATAATCAACATTCAATTCCATTCAATTTGTTGCACATTTCTTAGGCATCTACTACATGTCAGATACTTTTCTAGGTCCTGGGAATACAAAAACAAAAGTGACATCATTCCTGATTTCAAAGATCTTTCATTATAGTGATGGGGTGGGGGTAATTACAATGTATACCTAAATGCATATAATAAAAGGGCAGTTAGAGAAGGAAGAGTCTGCAAAAATGGCAATCAGGAAAAATTTCCTAGCAGAGGTAGCACCCAAACTGAACCTTGGTTTTTTTTGTTTTGAGGCAATTAGGGTTAAGTGACTTACCCAGGGTCACACAGCTAGTAAGTGTCAAGTGTCTTGTCTGAGACTGGATTTGAACTCAGGTCCTCCTGATTCCAGGGCCAGTGCTCTATCCACTATGTCACCTAGCTGCCCCCCAAAACTGAACCTTGGAGAAGGATAAAGGATTTTGAGGAGAGAGTGCATTCTAGGCATGGGGGATGGACAGCTTATGAAAACACTTGGAGAAAGGAGTTGTAATGTTGAGTTTGGGGAACAGTTAGTAATCAGGTTCAGGTAAAAAGTAGCTCTAGTCCATGAAGGGAAGTAACAAGAAATATGGCTGGAAACTAGGTTGGAATTAAATTGTAGAAGTAAATGCCAAGCTTAGGAGTTTGAATTTTAATCTAGTAGCAATAGGGAGTCACTGGATCTTTCTGAGCTGACGAATAACACGGCTGGAACATTGCCTCTGGAAGATTATTTTAGCAGCTATGGGGAGAAAAGATTGGAGAAGAGAGGGACTGGAAATAGGCAGATTAATTATCCAGATAAGAGGTATTGAAGGCTTGAGCTAGGGAAGTGTCCTGTGTGAGTTGATCAAAGTGGATGGAATTGAGAGATGGGGAGAGTGAATGGGTAAGGCTTGGTAGCAAACTGGCTAGGAGAGGTAAGGGAGACAGAAGAGTCTAGAATGAATCTAAAGTTATAAACCATTTTACCAATGGCTTGAGTAAAGTCATAGATGGTACGCTTGCCAAATTTGCAGATGACACAGAGTTGGGAGGGGCATTTAATACATTTGATGACTGAGTCAGGATCCAAAAAAATCTTGACAGGCTAGAACCAGACTGAATAAGATGAAATTTAATAGGGATAAACATAAAACATTACTCTTGGGTTACAAAAAGAAACAATTTCACAAGTTCAAGTTGGAGGAACCATGATTAGACAGCAAGGCTTCTGAAAGAGATCTGGGATTTTTAGTACTTGGTAAACTCGACATAAATGTGGTGTGTGATAGCCATCGAGAAAGCTAATGTGATCTTAAGCTGCCTTAAGAGAGATATAGCTTCCAGTAATTAGAAGGTGCAAGTGCTCCTTGGGCTGTACTCTGCATTGGTCATACTGTGCTTGGAGTACAGCCTCCAGGTGTGATCTCCACATATTAGGCAGGACACAGCTAAACAGGAGAGTGTCCAGGAGGGGGCAGCAAAGATGGTGAAGGTCCTACCCACATTTATAATGAGTATAGGTTCATAGGTTCCCAAAGTGGGCAATACCACCCCCTGTGGGGCCCCGGAACAGTGAGGGAGAGGGGACAGTAGTAGCCTTAGGAGCAATCTGGAGACATTTAATAAAAGTAAAGGAGTAGTAGAAGCATAAGGAAAGAAGAGAAGAAAGTTTTGAAAATTGTTTCATACCTGTTTCATCTATTGTGTAAGTCATAATGATCACATTATTTTCCAAATAAACACACAAAATGAAAGCTATAACCAATCAGTGATCAAGTCCCCTGACAGGTCTTAACAAGCAAGTGTTGGCAGGTGAGCATGTCACCCATGTTGGGAAGTCCAGAATGCATCCGCAGGAATATGTGTGTGTAATAACTTGTTTACAATATGATACCATATGGTTACATGATGCAATATTGCATCATCAAAATTTCAATGCAGGAAAAAAAAACCCCACACATTTACAATAAATTATTAAATCTAATAATTCTTTTTAAAATTACTATTTTTGAAATGATGCATTTTTTTTAAAAAAAGCTTTAAAGAAAAAAAAAGAGAAAAAAGCTTTAAAGGCTAAAGAAAGTAGATTTCCAGCGGGGCTCTGAGTAATTTTTTTAAAAGGGGGCAGTAGGCCAAATAAGTTTGGGAACCTTTAAGAAACCAGAGGTGGATGAAGGCTTGAGGACAAGAACAACTTACTCGCAGTTAGAGCCTTCCAAAAGTAAAATGCACTGCCCTGGGGGGGCTTCTGAACAGGCATGGGTTGAGTTCAAATCATTAATAAGCACCTACTAGGGGCCAGGCATGGAGCTAGACACTGAGGATATAAATACAAAGAATGAAACAATCCCTGCTCTCAAGGAGCTTACATTCTACTTCTTGTTGCTCAGTCATGTCTGACTCTTTCTGACCCTGTTTGGGGTTTTCTTGGCAAGGATACTGGAGCAGCTTGTACCTCCTTCTCCAGCTCATTTTACAGATGAGGAAACTGAGGTAAACAGGGTGAAGTGACTTGCCCAGGGTCACACAGCTAGTAAATATCTGAGACCAGATTTGAACTCAGGTCTTCCTGACTGCAGGGCTATAGCTGCCTGCATATATATATATATATATATATATATATATATATATATATATATATATATATGTAGAGAGAGAGAGAGAGCTGCCTGCATATATATATATATATATATATATATATATGTATATTATATATATATAAATATATAAATATATATATATTATACATATATATATATGTAGAGAGAGAGAGAGAGCTGCTATATATATATATATATATATATATATATATATATAAATGTAAGTAACTATTTAAAGTCTCCCTCACAAGAATGTATGCTTCCTGAGGGCAAGAACTATTTTCTGCCTTTCTTTATGTCTCCAGCAATTAGCACAGTGTCTGGCACAGACTAAGTGCCTAATAACATGCTTGTCACCTGCCTGCCTATCTAGGGAAGGGCCGGTATGACAGTAATTACGGTACGCATGATGTTGGGAAAGGAGTCCTTTCCTAGGGAGGACAGGATTTGAACTAGGATCCACGTGAGCTCAAAACAAAAGGCCAGCCTAGGTCAGTACCTAGGTTTCTTTGGAGAGTCAGTATCTAAAGCTTCGGAACAGAAACAGAAAACTAGTTGTAGGAGTAGAGATTCAGGCCAGGAGGTCAATACCTCCTGGATTATAAATGAGATTCAAGGAATGTCAAGGGAGAAAGAACTGTTTGCATCTTTGGGGGCTGAGGCCCATGTTAAAATAAGAACTTACAAATATGGGGAGAGGACTAGGGTTACTGATGATTCTTCTTTAGTGCCTTGTTTCTTGAAAGGAAGTAAGGGCGGGGGAGGCCTTGTCACCTCTATATTGGTAGATCTCCCAAGAAGTTCTTTCAAGAAGGAAAAGCGCTGTGATTGCACGCATCGAAACCATGCCTTTTTCACGGCCACTGAGTAAATACCAGAAACTCTGTCCTATGTCATTCTTCTTAACTGTTCTGGTCTAAGGAAAATGGTTACTTGCTAATATTTGGTAGTCACTTAAAAATTTCCCCTGAAGCTATGAAGCCAGAGGAGCCTGGAACATTCCCAGGCCACACTAAAAACTTTTAACCTTGCATCCTTGGAATGTATAACTATGTTACCGAGATGCTGAGTGGATATTTAAATCATGTACTTCCTGTTTCAGTGCTATCTTTCGGTTTGGGATTGGGACCAAAAATGTTCCATTCCCTTTGGCATTGCTCTTTCCATTTTGAAAGGATTTATATTTTAGGGCTTTGGATTTTGGAGGGGGGAAAAAAGACACATATTTGGGATGGCAAATTCTGAATGTTCTGACCCTTTCAAATGAAAACACACTTCTCCAATCCGCAGTGAGGGGAGTGGGAGGGAAGGTCTGGGGTCAGAACATGTCCAGTCTGGGCTTCTACAGCAAAGAGCAAAGGAAGGAAATTTGGCCTTTTCTAATGACTTGCTTTTTGAAAAATAAAAAAACAAACCAAATTTTTTTATCAAAACTAACCCATCCAAGAGACAGATCTTACTAGGCTGCTTGTAAATACTTTTTAAAAAAATGTAATTTAAGCTAATCTGCTGTCATATATACATATATTATATCTATATCTATATCTGTATCTATATCTATATCTATATATCTGTATCACCTATATCTATATCTACATCTGTATCTATATTTATATCTATATCTGTATCTATATATCTATATCTATATCTATATCTATATCTATATCTATATCTATATCTATATCTATATCTATATCTATATCTATATCTATATCTATATCTATATCTATATCTATATCTCAAAGCATTTTCATTACCCCTGCCTCTAGACTGGGATTTCAGACTATAAAGCTAACGTGGGAGGAAAACACACTCGGGACTGGTGTGATTTTATTCAATTGAATTAAGCAAAACTGAGAGAATTGGAAGGTAACCTCAAGCAGAGAATATTTTCCCTATCCTCTAGTACTAGTTCCTCTCTTCTTTGCATGTGAGTTGCTCATGGGCAGGGGCCATGTTTTTGCCTCTATTTGTATCCTAGTAAGAGCATTTAATAAATGCAGAGAGTCAGGTCAGGAATTGGAATATAATATGAACTGATATTACGTAAAAGTCACCACACGAACACAAGAGACAGAAGCACCAAAGCTGGATATCAGGAGGCCTTAGTACCAGTTTTAGCTTTCATGCTGACCCTGAGACCCTGAGATAAGTCACTTAGCCTATCTGTGACTCAGTTATCCTTGCCTGGAAAATGGAACTAACTACTAGAAAATGGTGACAATCTCCTACTTGTCTGTCTGAGGTAAGTTGCAATTCCTGAGCAGCCCAGTTACCTTTATTCCATTTGAGCTCCAAAGATGACATACATAGATCAGACTGACAGATCATCAGTCAACAAGCATCCATTTATTAAGCACTTACTGTGTGCCAGGTACCATACCAAGAGCCGGGGATACAAAAAAAGGCAAAAATCATTGCCTATGCCCGTTACTGGCCCAGTGATTCCCAATGCATGCCATACTGAGGGTGGGTCTGTATTAAATCTTGATAGACATAAAACCGTCCATCCTCTAGCTGGGTACAGGAGGGGAAATAAATCCTGCTCTGTTCCAACACATTCTAGCTGCGTCACAGATGGAAAAGGTTTGGGAAATAAAAGGCCTAAGCAGCCCGTGATGAAAGATTTGGGCACTTTTTTTTCGCCTCCAAGCATTTGATTTGTTTCACTGCAGGCGTTGTCCAAATGCGCTAGGAAAGACTACATAAGGTATGTGTGAGGGAAGTGAGGCAGAGTGAATAGAGCATCGGCTTTGAAAACAGGAAGATTCCGGTCACTTCCTACTCTTCTTATACTTCACTCCCTTCTACACGCTCCAATAACTGCTACACTGGCTTACTTGTAGGGGACCCTAAACAGGCATCTTTGTCCAGGCTCTTCCTCGTGCTTAGAATGCTCCAGCCCTACACCTCTGCCTATCTAGGTTGACCTTCAGCAGAAGGCCTTTCCTCCTTCCCCTGAGTGTATTGTCTCACCTTTCAGATCACTTTTCATCAACTCTGTAGATATCTTTTTATTTTACTGTTGTTTAGCTAATTAGTCATGTCCAACTCTTCATGACCCCTTTTGGGGTTTTCTTGGCAAAGATACTGGAGTGGCTTGTGTTTCCTTCTCCAGCCCATTTTACAGATGCGGAAACTAAGTCAAACAGGGTTAAGTGACTTGCCCAGGGTCACATAACTAATAAATGAGGCCAAATTTGAACTCAGGTCCTCCTGACTCCAGGGCCAGCATTCTATCCACTACACCACCTAGCTGCCTATACATACATACATACATATATACATATATACATATACTTATACACATATATGTATATGTATGTATGTAAATAACTATTTAAAGTCTCCCTCACAAAAATGTATGCTTCTTGAGGGCAAAAACTGCTTTCTGCCTTTCTTTATGTCTCCAGCACTTAGTATAGTGTCTGGCATACACTAATTGCCTAATAAATGCTTGTCACCTGCCTGCCTATCTAGGGAAGGGCACAAGTAATTACAGTAAGCACGATGTTGAGAAGAAAAGACAGGATTTGAACCAGGATCTGAGTGAGCTCAAAACAAAAGGCCAGCCTAGGTCAATACCAAGGTTTCTTTGGAGCGTAGATATCTAAAGCTTCAGAACAGAAACAGAAAACTAGTTGCAGGAGTAGAGATTCAGGCCAGGAGGTCAATACTTCCTGGATTATAAATGAGATTCAGGGAATTTCAGGAGAGAAAGAACTGTTTGTTTGATACAACCCGCCTCCATAAAGCTTTGGTCTTTCATTGATGAAAGGCATGTGGACTCCTTGCCAGGGGCTGACATATTATACAGTCATAGGCCAGTCCCTCTTGCCTCAGCAGAATCTGTAAAGCCATGGACTTGAAGACTTTCAGAGTGTGGCTTAGTGGGATGGCACTGTGAAAAGTCTCTACCAGTTCTTGGGAGCAAACACATTGTGTGCTTTCACCCACATCCTATCCTTGGGCCCTCTCTTTTGCAATCTACTAGGTCTGGAAATGGCCCCATCACCTATGTGAGTCATGGGCATCCTGAACCATAGAAGCTTCCTGCTCTGATGGTGGACAATCACTTAGAAGGCAGAGACTAGAACTAAAGTAAATCCTTTATGGAAAAGATAGTGAAAGATAGGGTGAATACAGACTTGGAAAGGTAACTCTAGGCGGTAGTCCCTAAGAGTTATCATCTGAATGATGGAGAAGACAGAGGCCAGGACCGTCCTGTGACTCCATCTACTGCATGCCTCAGGACTTTGGTTTTCCACAGCACAGTAAATGCACTTTATAGCACAGCTAATTCCGTAGAGCAGTGGTGTCAAACTCAAATAGAAGGAGTGGTGGATCCCTATGGGCCACATATTGACTTAGAAAACCACATATTATCATTATCTGTGTTCTATTGTATTTTTATTTAATTTGTTAAATATTTCCCAATTACATTGCAATCTGATTCCTGGCCACACAAGGGAGTGTTTAACACCTCTGCCTCAGAGGAGAGAGTTTATGGTCCCTACTCTCTCATAGTCTCTGCCATTAGCAATCTTAGGTCATAAAGATGATCAATATCAACATACCTGCCCTAGAGAAGACTGACATGCACTGGCAATTAGGTCAAGTACTCAGGCTGGAGAGGAGTAATTCTCCTTTCTCCTCATAAGGAAAAGAGCAATGGTCCAAACTGGGATCCAAGCAAACAAAAATGAAAAGATCAGGTCAGAACAATACCACGATTTCTTTGGATTGCTGAGACCCAAAGGATTTGGATGGGTGCAGAAAATCAGTTGCAGAAAAGAAGATTTTTCCTGGGAAGTCAGGAGGCAAGATATGGGAAATATGGGAGAGCTGACTATCTGACTCACCACTGACCCCAAAGATGTAGCCTTTTATGGCATCTACATGAGTAGCTCCTGCCCCATCATGAGATGAAATCTTACCATTGTTAGGGGCTGGGTCTGTTTTCCCTTTCCTGACTTACTCTACCAGTGGGACTGGGAAGTTTTACACTCACAAAACTCTAGGCAAAGAAACTTGCCCAAATAAATAAATGCCTACTTTTAAAACTCAAATCTTAGCCTCTACTAGTTGGCCCCTTTCTAGGCAATGGTCCATTAGGAAAGGCTGATTTTTTTTTTAAGGAGATGAAGATTAACCTGTTTATTGTCTTTTACTTAAGGCAATTCCACAGTATAATAGCAGATGAGTAAGTTTACGAACTATTTGTGTGAGAAAAGAGGTAGAGTAATGAAAATTTTGTAAGATTACTCATGGACCATCTACTCTACAAATTAAGTGCTTCAGTAGAGTGGACAGGTGACATTTTCCTAATGGGTACTATCTCCCATTAATCTATTGATTATTATGATAAATAAATAACTATTATAATTAATTTAGGGGACCAGATCTACAGTTTTATTGATTCAAGCCTTACTTTCTGCTATATTATGTTGCTTTTCACATTATAATTAATAATAGCTGCAATTCCTATAGCACCTTACAACTTATAAGGTATCATGATACATATATACAAATATGTCTTATGTAAATTATGTATCAAGGGACTCTGTACATATATTAATATACCTTATATAGTAACTCATAGCAGCCTTACAATAACCTTGTAAAAATAAACAGAACAAACATTATTATCTGAATATTTTACACATAAGGAAACTGAGGTTCAAAGAAACCATAAATAGCCCAAGTTTAAACAGCTAAAAGTACCCAAATAGACTCTAGAACCAAGGACATCTGACCCCTAATTCAGGGAACTTTCTACTATTACTATACTAATTGACATCCCACTTAGATCACAGAATACATTTAAAAGTTTTTTTGGATTACATTTTTTTCAATTATCAAGAATTTTTTTCCCTGTCTCTTCTCCCACCCCCCAACTTGGTGTTGGGGAAGAAGAAAAACAAATCCATTAAAACAAATATGCATACTCAAGCAAAACAAATTCCAACATTGACCCTGTACAAAAATGTGTGTCTCATTCCATTTATTAAAACCATCATCATTGGGTCAGGAGGTGGGGAGCATCCCTCATCATCAGTCCTCTGGAATCATGATGGTCATCGCATTGATTAGATCAGACAATCAACACTGGAAGAGAGACTGGAGATCACCCAGTTCAACTCCATTATGGTATAGATGGGGAACTGAGGGCCAGAGAGATTCTGGGATTTGCCTAAGGTCATACTCAGTATGTTAATGACTGAACTGGGCCTAGAACTCACAAGCTGCCTGACTCCTACTTTTATATTTTCCATTTCATCCCTCAGCTTGGAGAGTCCTAGAATTTAGAGTTGAAAGGGATATGAAAGGTCACCTTGTCCAACATTCCCACACATGCAGATATCCCTGCTCAGTAACTTGGAAGGATTTAAGAGCCTTCTCAACTGTGAGGATGGCTATTCTTGTGTCTCTGGAGTCCCTTGATGTCTTGTCCCTACTGCCCTGGGTACAGCTCTAATCCATCAGGATAAATGTGCCTATAAAAATGCAATATCCACAGGGTGTTTTGATGACTTTACTATTTCTGTAAATCATTCAAGATTCCTTTTAAATTTTTGAAACATTTGGTTTTCTAAATATTATCAAAGGATGGAAAGAAGGACCCTAAGCTCAAGGGTGTTTTTGTGGAATTTGGCTCACACGTCCTATTCTGTTTTTCACAGTTTAATTTTTCCCTTGCAATGATGCATTCTCATTGGTTCAATAACAGAAAAAATGATTTGGCATACAGCTTTTAATAATCTAAGTAGGGACAGATAGGCAGACAGATAGATAGATAGATAGATAGATAGATAGATAGATAGATAGATAGATAGATAGATAGATAGTGAATAGAGCACCAGTCCTGAAGTCAAGAGGACCTGAGTTCAAATGTGGCCTCATACATATAACTCTTAATAGCTGTGTGATCCTGGGCAAGTCACTTAACCCTATTGCCTAGCCAAAAAAAAAAAAGTAAGTTGCTAATGCATTCATGTTTTGGAGGGAAAGGATCCAAGTTAATTGTTATGAGTTTTGGCCTTGTTTTCCCCTTTCAGGTGTGGCATCCTACCCTCATCTTTGAGTGAGGGCAATTTAAAAATGACTAAAATCAATGAAACTGAGAGTTGAATGAAGTCAGCTGTACTCTGGCATTATGTAAAAAGAAGCTGGAGACTGGGGAAGGACTGTTGGACCAAGAAGTCAGAATGGCTTTCTTGGCCTTCTAATCTTAGTTCTGCTCTGTGACTATGGGTAAGTAAAGCCACCTCTCTGGGCCTCTTCATCTGTAAAATGAGAGTTTTGGATTCAATGATGGTTAAGGTTCCCTCCTCTAAAAATCATTGATATCACTGGCCTCAAAATATAGTACTTTTCCATGACCCCATCCTGTCTCTGGGAAAGAGACACTCTCTTTGAAAGGAATACAAAGCAGAGGACATGTTCATTCAAAACCCATAGCAAGCTGACCCCAAAAATGCAATTGGGGAAGTTATGAAATAAATCCTCATTGCGCATTGCTTTCATAGTGTTCTGTCACAAATGACGCTGCAGTAGATGTTCTACTAGGTAGTTTTCCATTGCTGGGAAGGGATGTATTATGCCAAGTTATCCATACTCTGGACCTCATCATGCCGCCATGTTGGGTACCCTCCCAGACATCGTCAACTTCTTTTTATGTGCTGTCTCCCCCAGTAGCCTGTGAGCTTCATGAAAGCAAGGAGTGCCTTTTGCCTTTCTTTGTAATCTCCATCACCTAGAATAGGATCTGGCCCATAGTAGGCACTTAATAAATGTTTGTTGACTGACCAACTGATTTAACCTCCTAGAGTCCCAGGCCACTCTTTAAGACTCTAAATTGCAGAACAATTGCTTGTGGAAAGAGTTCCCTCATCAGGAAGTCACCACCGAGATAAAATCAAAGACTTGTGTTTGTTATTTTTAAAGTGCCTCCACATTTGTGCTGGAGGAGGCACAAGAATAAATAAGCCGAGGTCCCTACCATTAAGAAGGGGAAGGGGGCAGCTAGCTGGCACATGAGTAGAGTACCATGGGCCTGGAGTCAGGAAGATTCATCTTCCTAAGTTCAAATCTAGCCTCAGACACTTACTAGCTGTGTGACCCTGGGCAAGTCACTTCACCTTGTTTGCTTCAGTTTCCTCATCTATAAAATGAGCTGGAGAAGGAAATGGCAAACTACTCCAGTATTTTTGCTAAGAAAACTTCAAGTGGAGTCACAAAGACTTGGATACAACTGAAACAACCAAACAACAAAAGTGTCACAGACAGTATTTTAAGTCAGAGCCGGCTGGAATCCCACTACATTATCCTTTTCCAGATGAAGGAAAAGATCTACCTATATTTGGTATGCCATGATTCCTGGCATCCTAGGATGCATGGTACAGAGAAAATTGTATTAGGCAAAATCCCAGATCTGACATTATTTGTGTGACCCTGAGCAAGCTGTTTGACTCCTTTAGCTCTCAGAGATCACTGATGCCAGTCTCCTTATTTAGTGCATATGGAAATGAACATCCTTTCCAATAAAAATCCCATGGCTTTATAACTAGCTGGAAAGTTGGCTAAGATAAACAAATTGCCTACATATTAACTTTTTTTTAAACATCAAGCCATCTAAAATGTGGCTGAGAACGCTTTCTGAAATGTCTCCATGAATCATGTTGCTGAATTGCTCCAAAAAAACATGTGACCCTTCCCTAGTCCCTGAAGTTCAAGATGGGCCTGAAAAAAACTATATGAGAATGACTAGTAGTCTAGGCTGCACTCTGCTATATAAATAGCCACTACTAACCCTACCATTGATGGTGAAGAAAAGCTTGGTAGGACTACTGAAACTGCCCAGCTGTGCTGCATTTGCTCAAATAATTACATTTAAGAAAAAAAGAAGAAAAGATTACATGTGCTTCATTTTCACTCACTGTACTCACTACCAAAGAGAGATTTCAGCTTTGTAGATAAGACTTAGCTCAGGGTTCTAATGAAAACCAGCCTCTGGGCCTTGAAAACTGAAAACCACATGCATTTTTTTTTTTTAAAGAATGAACTAGTACACAGGACCTGACCAAATGGATTTATCACACACTGCATGACTGATGCAGTCTCCTCTTTGATTCATGCTACCTATTTTCTTCCCTCATTTCTGATTACATTTAGCAAAACCTGGAGAACCCAGGTATAAGGGTTAAAGCTCTACATTCTTTTTCAGTGCATGACTATGTGACTATCTCCATAAGGAATTGTGAGGACACTTCAGAAAGAGCTGGCATCACATTTTGGCTCCTGCACTAGCTAATTGGTTATGTGACCTCAGTACAATCATTGAACATGACCCCCTAGGACCAGTTTCTTCCAATTGCAATATAATGGGTTAGGACTAGAGCAGGGGTGGGGAACCTTGAGACTACATGTGGCCCTCTAGGTCTTTAAGTGCAGCCCTTTGACTGAATTCAAACTTCAAGTAAAAGACTGAATCCAACTTCAGTCAAAAGGCTGTCCTTGATGACCTAGAGGGCCACATGTGGCCTCGAGGCCTCAGATTCCTCACCTCTGGAGTCATTAGAGGATCTCTGGGGTCTCTTTTAGCTTTAAAACATCTATGGGGGCAGCTAGGTAGTGCAGTGAATAGAGTACCAGCCCTGAAGTCAGGAGCACCTGAGTTCAAATCCAACCTCAGATACATAATGTTCACTGGCTGTGTGACTCTGGGCAAGTCACTTAACCCAACTGCCTAACCCCCCCCCAAAAAAAATTATAATCTACTTTATTCCATCAATCTACTTGGGGGCAGCTAGGTGACACAGCGGGTAGAGCACTGGCCCAGAAGTCGGGAGGACCTGAGTTCAAATCCAGCCTCAGACCAAACACTTAATACTTACTAGCTGTATGACCCTGGGCAAGTCACTTAACCCCAATTGCCTAAAAAATTAAAAAAAAAATCTATGTAATCTCTGAGTCTAACATCTGAAGTTGCTTTGGTCTGGTGCTTCGTTAAATGGAATTCTGGTAGTGTCTGCTATTGGTTTTCACCTTCACCTTTGAGAAATCCTATTTTCTTCACAATCTGGGTTAAGTGCAGACTTCTACATAAAGTCTGATCTCCTCTGCTACTAATGCTTCCCAGTCCATCAATTACTTTTATCTATTTTATATATAAATAGCTGTTGTCTACTCTGACAGAATGTAAATTCCTTGAGGGCAAGGGACTGTTTCATTTTTGATTGGCACCTAGCACAGTTCCTGACATCATTAAAACTATGTAATATGTTTGAATACCACTTTAATAAGTACAATGCGTTACAGATTTGAAAAAAGGCTTTTCTTAGCCTCCATGCTAAATCAAATGAGATAATATTTGTAAAGTAACCATCATAGTGCCTGGCACTTGGTAGGCTCTATATGACTACTCCTTTCCTTCCTTTCCTTCCTTCTCATGCAATGAGGTAGCCTTAGCAATTAGGCCAGGAAATGATACAAGCCAGGGCTAGGAATGTGGATAGGGAAGGTAACTGGCTGCCGGCCATCTATGGCATAACATTCCTATGAACAAAATGGAGAACAACCGAGTCGTGGACAAAATGGTGGCCAGGTAACGTTGTTGTCGTGGAGCAGTGTGATCCCATCAGGAGTGTTGGCAATCAGTATGAAGCATACCTTCCCCATGCTTGTCGGGAAGTTTGCTAAAAACTGTTCCAGATATAACTTGCCCTTGCTTTGAAAACTTGAAATTGCCTCTAGGCCCCCAATTAAATGTGCCCTAAGGGTTAAGTGTACACTTAGAGAAATGAGTAAAGGAAGGAAGACTGAGCCCTCCAATAGCCAAGTGGATGACCTGGTGAGGTGCTCAGACAATCAACTTCTCCTAGGTTATAGAACTTTGTCCCAAGGGCCATTGGGACACTCTTTTTATTGGGGCAGATGAAGGCCCTGCCCTGTGTGAGGGTTGGGACAGAGTTGATGAGAGGCGAAAGAGCTTCAGTTCTCAGCCAATCTGCTTTTGGGACTCTTCAAAAGACAGTCCCTTTCAAGACTCTTCAACCACTGAGTCTCTTTGGGTACTCCTAGTTTTAAGCTTCTAGAGAAAAGACGGAGGAAACCATCCCCATCTTAGGTTGCTGAAGGAAAAGACTTTGGGAAGACGTGACAGGAGCTAGCAGTTTCCATCATGTTCTTGTCTCCAGCTTGCTACACTAGAAATTTTGGAGAGTTTCCCCTTGGGTGAGTTGAAAGATACTCTTAGTTCAGCTGAGTTACCTCATTCCCAATGGAAAAGCTCCTTCACTCTGTATTGTCTGGCATGTACTCTCATATGTATAGGTTCTCTGCTTTGTTTTGCTACCAATTTGGATAAATGAATTTCTTTGCTCTTCTCTATGTGTGTTCATTATGGCAGTATTTGGTGGGAAAGAGGTAAAGCTTTGAATATAGAGCTTGGGGTCCTCCTTCTCACCATAAGAACGACAGAGCAATCAGAAGTTAGCTCCAAGCTGATCATATCCCCTAAAATAATGATATTTAAGAAAGCAGAACAATATACTACTAGCCCACTAGCCCCTCTCTCTGAGGAGAGCTGAGTGATCTCTGTCCCCAATCTCCTGCTTCACCTCTGGAGAGGAATGAAAGTCTCCCTTGGAGAAGGGTGGGGGGAGAAAAGGCCAGTGATGTCCATTCTGCCTTCCTTCAAACCACACAAGAACAACCTGCCACATGTAGGTCTCTCACTACAGTTATCTTAGGGCTTCTCTCAGCAGCCCTGGCCTGGAATGGCCTTTCTATGCCTTGATAATTACATCATTCTCTATCCATGAACTCCCACCATGTTGACATCTGATGATGTGGACCTCATTTTTTGGGGAAGATGAGTTTAGCTAGAGCTTGAATGGAAATTGGTGCCTCCACATTTTCTGTGATCTTCACCTGTCAGTTTCTTCTTCTTCTGGGCCTGAAGCCCCAGTCCTGGAAACTCTACTTTTGAATGGAGCCATGCATGACAAAAATAGCCTCTACTAGTTGTTTCATTTGTCTGTCTCCGTAGATATAAATACTTCCTACTTCTGGAGTTTGTGATGTCATCAATGTGGGTTTTCCCTCTAAAATGTAGATCTTAATGTCTACAGCTTATTTGATAGTATTTTTTTATGATGTGCGTGCCCTGTTCTCCCCCAATTATTTACCTGATGTCCAGCCTAATAATAAGCCTCTCCAAACAGCCAGGCTATTCTTTGGACAACAGATACGTAGGCCATCTCTGGTCCTGTACTCACCTTGCTTTCCCATCTTGGTAAGACCTACCAGGGTTTGTGCCCTATTAGCATTGTCCTTGAGAACCCAAGGCCACTTTCATGCCATGATGAAACATCAGAGTCAGACTTTTACAGCAAAGCAGGCCCTGAATTTTCATATAGGCTGGAAAGCTGTGATTAACAAAATCAACTACTTCAATTTTAGCTCATGAGACTAGAACATTGGTAGATTCCACTAGATCAAAGGTATTTCCAAAGAAGCATCAATGTTACGATAAGAGCAGATTTTTTAGGTATGGCAGACATTAGGTCAGAAGTTCCAATTTACTATGGAAAAGTCAAGAAGTTTGAGAAGAGAGAATAGGGCCTGAGTGGACTTAGTTCAGAGGGGCCAAAGGTAATTACAGGTACAGAGACTTAGCTCTCCTCTGAGAATGACTGCAATTGGTGGGGAATCCATTAAGTTAGAAAAGAATCAGCACTCAACATGGAGAAGTTGAACGGCAGGAATGTGAGGTAAAGGAGAAATTATACAGCTATCAGAGATGAAAAATCAGGTGAGAATTAAAGTAACGTGAAAAGAAAGGGAAGGGAAAATATAGGGAGAAAAAAAAAAGCTTCACCTGTGGACATACTAGAATGTGCCTGGAGACAGAGGGAAGTAAAATTTGTCAGAATCTTCAGAAAGAGAAAGTCAGTCTTCTTTTTCAAAAGAGACAAGTTTGGAGGGAGGGCAGAAAGAAAGGTGAGAAAAAGCGAAAGAATGCCAATGGATATACATTTTTTCAAAAACCTACTGTTCATAGTATGGAATGTGGGGAAATAGTTTCCCTCAAATTTTGTGAAAGCAAAAAAAAAAAAAGGGACTTTGGGATCACCTTCCAATTCATTTGCCAAAAAGAGAAATGAAAGAAGATGTACCTTTGAGGTAAAAAACTTAAAAAGAGGAAAGGGAACAGATGGGCTTCCCATTGAGTTCACTGTTTGGGTATGCCTTTGGCCAATCACAGCAGAACTGAGCTCAGCCCACCTGGCTCCGATTTGTTCATTAAGGCTCTAGCCACATTCCTAGCAGCACAATGGTTCCAAAGCTCTTCAGTCAAATCAACTTGCTGCTGTCCCTTTCTGGAATGGTGCAGTTGAAACAGATGAGAGTTTAGGTTCTTTTCTGCCCTTACCTCTAGGTAAACCCTAGCGCTGGGCACACATATATAGTGCAGGAGACAAAGAGAAATAACTAGACTGAAGTAGACTGACGATGGGGTAATCCAATTCTTTTTCACCAGGAACGAACATCAAAACGGCTTGTTTTGGGACTGTATATAACTATATCCTATGACAGGCAGTGTGGCTTGGTGGATAAAGTGCTAGACTTGAAGTTAGGAAGACCTGAATTCAAACCTGGCTTCTGACATTTGCTAGGTTTGTGGTCATGAGCAAATCATTTAATCTGAGTCTTAGGCAACTCTCTAGGCCTTATCTTAGATATTCTCCTATGGTGTTGTGCAA
The DNA here is from genome assembly GCF_003287225.1 of Phascolarctos cinereus. Lineage (NCBI taxonomy): Eukaryota > Metazoa > Chordata > Mammalia > Diprotodontia > Phascolarctidae > Phascolarctos > Phascolarctos cinereus. The sequence goes on from NW_027555514.1 coordinate 109,225,168, forward strand.
TTGTGTCTGACTTTTTTTTTATTTTAATTTATGGAATAAAACAAGCATTTCCATAATATAGTATGATAAAATACATTTGGGGTTTTCTTGGCAGATACTGGAGTGGTTTGCCATTTCCTTCTCCAGTTCATTTTATAGATAGGAAACTGAGGTAAGCAAAGTTAAGTGACTTGACCACAGCCAGTAAATGTCAAAGGCCAGATTTGAACTCAGGAATACGAGCCTTCCTAACTCTAGGCCAAACATTCCATCCACTTTGCCACCTAGCTGCCCAGATATTCTCTTAGAGATTAGATATTATCTTACATAATGTGCTTATCTACTAAATTATGGCTAGGCTACTACTACTAGGTTAGGCTACATTAAGAATCAGAATTGGAACGGATTGATATTTAGTTATATCCTCTACCGTTGTACTGAAATGTGTTTACTGCAATGAAGAATAGCATATGACCAGCCAAAATGAAAGTGTCTTCAAAATGGATTTAAGGGATTTTTTTAAAAAATTATGTATATTTTAGGCTGGGAAATACCATTCCAAGGCAGCACTGCTGAGGAGCATTAAAGTGCTCAAGGTAAAAGGTCACATTGGAGTTGAGATTCCCATTGGGGCAATGAATATAGTTGCTATCTCAGAACCCAGATTACTTGTTTGGCAAAATATCTGTGAAGATAAGCAAAATCAGGAGTATAAGATAATATGAGCTATTTAGAGGAAAGGGTATTCAAAAGTGTGTACATGAGTAAAATTTCCATATCCATCTGTGTATTTCTAGATGTGCCCCACTTAAAGAAAGCCCAACATGAAATGAAGCTTACAAGATATTTATAAAGGGGTGATTATTTCTTATGAGTTGTATATTACATATTGTATTCCTTACAAAAAGACCCCTAACTTTCTAAGAGTATGCACTGGCCTATACACTTCTGGTATATGATTTACCTGTGTGTACATAATGTATATTTAGCTTATAGTCACAGAATTTCAGGTTCCAGGAACTTCAGGTGCCTCCTGAAGAAGGTGACCTATCACCAACACTGATAAGAGGGGCTGGGGCATTTGTACAAATGCCCAGGGCTCTCCAGTTCAGTCCACTAGGGTTCCTGGGCCAACTATATTGCATATATGTTTGTCTTCCACAGTATTATCATTCAATCATGGAGGGCAGTCAGACAGAGCTGTGGATGGTGCTACACTGAACTCTGGAAGACTGGAGCTAAAATCTGACCTCAGACACTTACTAGCTGTTTGAGCCTGGACAAGTCACTTTAATCTGTGTCTGCCTCAGTTTTCTTAACAGTAAAATGGAGATAATAATAACCCCTTGTTGTGTAACTCAAATAAGATACTTGTAAATCATTTGGCCCAGTGCCTGGTACATAGGAGACACTTGATAAATGCTGTTTCCTTTCTTCCTAGTAAAACTAGCAAATTTCAAAGAAAATTATACTATACAAAATTGTTGTTTATCTGTCAATATAGATGCTCCTTGGTTAATCAACTAAGGAACTATTAAGGACAAAATATGGTTATATCTTTTTGGGGGGGGGTAGGCAATGGGGTTAAGTGACTTGCCCAAGGTCACACAGCTAGTAAGTGTTTTGTGTCTGAGGCCGGATTTGAACTCAGGTCCTCCTGAATCCAGGGCTGGTGCTCTATCCGCTGCGCCACTTACCTGCCCCTGATTATATCTTAATATAATACTTAATGAAACACATAGGTATGCTTTATGAATAAGGACTTGAAACTTGTGCTGTGAACCAAGTATCTCTGAATATGAACATTCAGTTTTGTGCTTTGACACGTCTTATTTTATTATGAGTAGTCACTACTTTCCTGAATTTATCATTTAAAAAATGTAGTTTTTATAAAGTTGCAATTTGAGAATTTTAGTGCATATTTATTTTATGATGATAAAGTATATATTTTTAAATGTTTAGTTATTCCCTAATTTAAAAAGTTGAATGACCTGCATATGCATATGACAAGAAAAATACAATTTATTTTGAAGTCTTTCTAAATGCATTTTCCTTCAGTTTTCAAATAAACTAGATCTCATGTCCATATCATAGAAATTTAAAAACTAAATATTCTAGTGAAAACATTTCATTTTTCAAGGAGACAATTTACAAAAAGTTGAAATTCATGAGGTTGCATGGGTATTTACAGCTATGTCAATTATATGATATAAGTGATATTGATTTTTCACACGTTCTTTAAAAATGTTTTCTTTTCCTATTCCATGTTCCATTTGTACACCGAGCATGGCATTCTTAGTTTTTGGTTTGGTTTGGATTGGTTTGGTGTGCATATCAATGGAATGCCCTTAAAAAGATTTTTTTGGTGGAGCACACTATGGTAATCCTATCCCTTTCCTCCCTTTATTTCCTCCCCTCCAATTCTCTCCCCTTCTCTTCCCTCCCCTCTACTTGTCTATTTTTTTCTGCTCTTTCTAGGGACTCCCCCTCCAATATTTTCTCCTAGTTTGAACCCACTCTCATTGATCTCATCTCCAACTTATCCAATAGCCAGCCAGCTTTCCCTTAAAGACTTCTTTCAAGGGGGAACCCAACATTTCCCGGCACCTATTTCACTCTGACTAGCTCTGTTTGGAATTTGGTCCATATATTAAGCCTAAATCTACCTCTTGGCAGTTTCCATTCATTGCTCTCAATATCATATGAAGCGAGGCACATGCATTCTAAGAACGATCAGCCCAACATTGCTGATTGTTCTTATCAGGGCCTTTCAAGGGTCAGCTGAAGAAGGTGGTTTAATGTTATCCCCATTTTGTGCACATAAAAACTGAGGTAAAGAGAGATTGCCCAAGTCAAGGACCTAATCAGAAACAGAAAGTTTGGGTCTAGCTGAGAATCTCACCTACTACATATGTTCTTTCTACCTTCTAGAAACATTCATTTTAAATTATTTTCCCCTCGTTTAAAAAAAATTCTTATTGCTTCTTTTATTCATTGCAGTAGATTTATGATGAAGCAAATCTGATACATATTAGAAGTATTATTTAGATTCATTCAACCAAAGCTGACACAATCGCTAATGAATTTTCTTTCAAGGAAAAGCTATCCATATTATGGGAAAAGTACAATTCTCAGAGCCTGATGTCATTTTCAATTCAATTTAAAAAGTATTCATTGAATGCCTCCTATGAGTCAGGAACTGTGTTAGGTACTGGCAAATAAAGACAAAAATGGAACAGTCCCTGTCCTCAAACGGCTTATATTCTATAGGAAGAAAACAACCTACAGACAGGAAAGCAAATACTATTAGCTATCACTATCTGTCCATGTATATATACATATATACACATAAGAGACAGAAATTTTTTTTCTCATAGACATTGCCATATTTTTAATACTTCAGTGTGTGAAGACAAACAAAATGCTTCCAGATAGAAAGTAATTGATGTTCAGAGAGAACTGTATTTGGGGATTAAATAATATGTGTATAAAAAATGGAACATCTTAGGGGCAGCTGGGTGGTGCAGTGGATACAGCATCGGCCCTGAAGTCAGGAGGACCCGAGTTCAAATCCAGCCTCAGACCAAACAAACACTTGACACTTACTAGCTGTGTGACCCTGGGCAAGTCACTTAACCCTAATTGCCTAAAAAGAAAAAAAAAATGGAACACCTTAATAGATGGAGGCATCATAGTACACAGCAGGGTATCAAATTCAAATAAAAACAGGGGCCACTAACCATATATAAGGGTGTCTGAAGCCTGCATATTGACTTAGAAAACCACATGTTACCATTATCTATGTCCTATTTTCTTTTTATTTTATTGAGTATTTCCTAATTATATTTTAATCTGGTTCCCCGCCCTTGGGAGTTACATCCGTGGGACAAGTATGTGACATGTCTAGTAGAGAGGAAAGCAGACTAGATCTAGAGTTAAAGGACACGGATTCAACGTAACTTCCCTGGGTTTTAGTTTCCTCATCTATAAAATGAGAGGTTTGGGCTAGGTAGCTTCTGAGAGCCCTTCACATCTCTAGACACAATATAATATGATAAACATTTTTTAAGCACTTACTACATGTCAGGCACTGTGGTAAGTCCTGGGATACAAATAAAAAAGAAAGACAGTTCCTCCCCTCAAGGAACTTACAATCTAATGGGGGAAAACAATACAGAAACAGAAAGATATTTGTTCTTGCTTTTGGCCTGGGTTAGAATCTCAGCTCTGATTCTTACTAGCTGTGTGATTGATGGCAAAGCTCTTAACTCCTCTGAATCTCAGGTCTCATTTTAAAAAGGGGATGATAACATTATCCTTACCTACCTGAGAAGTTACTTGTGAGGAAACTGACTATGAACTCCAACGTGCTATATAAATGTTAGCAATTATTAGAAATCAAAACTTTATAGGTGTTCTCTAAAATCTTATCTATTTCTTTTATTCTCTTTTGGAAGCAGTGTGAGACCACTGAAAGAGCACCGGGCATTTATATTTCTGTTAATGCAACTAAAGTCATCGTTGGTTATAAGCCATTACCTACTTATACCTACCATGTGTCTTTCCATTGCCCTTTGGGTCATTTGTGATGGTAACTGTGATTCTCTGAAAATTTTGGCATCCCATAGTTTGCAACCATATGGCATCACCTTGAAAATATTTTTGTTAAAAAGATGGATTTTAGCATCAAAGGACAGCTTAAGGCTGTTAAAAATGTTGCACAATTTCCCAAATACCATCTGGTCTACTAGTCAATTCTGGGCCTAGTTCATTGTTTATCTGCAAAACTTGTCCAAGGTATATATATGTATGTATGTATGTGTGTGTATGTGTATATGTGTATGTATGTGTATGTATGTGTGTACAATGTTGCTGTTATCTCTACAAATGGTTCCTTTTTGACCATCCTTCTAATCAGTGAAGATCTGGTTTAGGATCCCTATTTTGACATTCAATGTTATTAGCCATCCCTTCCAGTTTCATCTCATTCACCAAATTACTAAGCATCTAGGCCTTCACCCAACTGATTTCATTAGAAAATGAGCATTACTACCTTAAGCTAAAGTTCTCCCCGAGGTCTCACCATTTAATCAGAGCCCAGGAAGGCAATCCTACAGGATCAAGGGTTTTCTGCTTGTCTTTCCTATGCTGGTCTGTCATAATGTTCTCTAATAGACACATTCAGGTGCCCCACAAAATATTTTTGTTCTTGCCATGGACCTGGTCACTTAAAATAACCTTACTGACTGGAATGTTTAAGTTAGTGGCTGTGTCTAGACACAGTCACATTCAACCAAGCAGCATTTTCATTCAAAATAAAAAAAAAAAATCCCAAGTTTGTGCAATGGTGACTAACTTGTCAGCAGCCCTGACTGCTTTGCATCATTTAGACATAACACTGGCCTTGTCTTCCTTAAGTTAACTGATTCCAACTCCTTTCATTATTTTTCACAAGACTCATCTTTCTAGCCCTCTATTCATTTTTCTTGTAGTTCTCTGGATCTCCTCCCATCAAATGTTAAAACCTTTCTAAATATTTATAAATGAGTCCTTGCCTTTTCTAATGAACAAAGGACAGGGATACTATTTCTACTTGTAACCACCAGTGAATCCCACCCATGGGCAGAGTTGTGCCTACCTTGCCTGATCACTAACATGGTACCTGCTACCACCTCCCTTAGGAATGCTGAGTTATTATTTTATATTTATTTATAGACTTATATATAATTTTTATATTATAATAATGAAACATAATTCACCATGCCCTAGCCAGAGAAGAACAGGTCTCCTTTTTTTTTTTTAATCCTACTGGACCAATCCAAATGACGCATATTTGCTTTATCAACACGTGTAAAGGTTGAGCAGTAATTTATACTGATTACATAATAAGAAACTCCCTCCCTGGTGCACCCTGTTCTTTCAGCTGCAGTAAGTCACACCTGTAGAAATGCAAACTCACATCTGGATCCATAAATCTGTTCTTTCTGATCCTCGGGAGAGATTCTTTTATGTACACTATAAATACAACTACATGTGGAACAGTCAAGACCAAAGCAGATGGCTAAACAGAATAACCATTTCCACCCCTCTCCCTGGGCCCTTACTCTCTTCCCTGCCTTTGATATGTTCAGTTGGAGAGCTGAATCCATCATTCCTCTTTTAAAAAGGCTCTAGGTAACAGCTCCATTTATGTTTGGACAGCTAACCCTCGTCTTTTTGATATGAGGATTCTTACGGACCACATCTGTGTCAGTGAAAGAATGTTAATTTCGCTCCATACTAAATAAATTAAGGGAAAATGTCCTTTTGTTTTTTACTACAAAAATCTCAAGCATTGGGCAAAATCCTCATGTTCCTCCAAACGATTTGTACCTATTTTAATCATCATTTACTTTGGTGAAAGCAGTACAGCAGTAGGCTTTCAGAAACCAAGTTGAAAGAAAACCACATGAAGTCAGCCAAACAACTGTCTACTTCAAAAACAACCATCCTGTAGCCAGCTGGTTGACTGAAGTTAGCTTTTTTCCCCTCAACCTCCCCCAAAATGATCTCTGTATGTAGACGCAACATTAGGGAAGTCATTTAAATAAAAGGAACAATGAGATTTATGTAGCACATTTTTCTTTTGGATCCAAATGTTTCCTCTATGTTACATCATCTGTCTTCACAATTGTTCTGTAAGGTAGACATCATTTTTAGTCAATGAAACTAAGAAACAGAAGGGCCCAGTAACTTGTCCAAGATCACAGAACCAGTCAGAAGCAAAGCTGAGAAGCTGAATCTCTTGATTTCATATTAAATGAGAAAATATTTGTAAAGTACTTAGTACGGGGCCTGGCCCATAGTGGAGTGCTTAATAAATGCTCCTTTCTCCCCTTGCCAGTCCAATATATTTTATGAATTCTCTGTCTCTTCTTTCTGTACATGAAGTTCAATATAACTTTTGTGAAGATATAGTTCTTTAAGAACTATTCTGTTCAATTGTCATAGACCCACAGATCAGGAGAATTGGAAGAAATTTTGGAAGCCACCTGGTCCAATCTGCACCTGAGTAACAATCCCTAACAAGTGGTCACTCGGCCTCTGCTTGAATACTTCCAATAATGGGAGGCATATTACTTTCCAAACTGAACTGCCACTGTTATACAATTCTAATCGTTAGGAAGCATTTTTTTCCCCTTATGTCATCAAAGTCTGCCTCTTTGCAACTTCCGATGATTTTTCCTAGTTCTGCCCCTTGCAATAAAGCAGAACAAGTAGTAAAATCTCAGTGGATAGAATGTTGGTACTGGAGTCAGGAAGACCTGAGTTCAAATACAACCTCAGACACACACTAGGTGTGTGACCTTGGTCAAGTCACTTAACCTTGGCTTGCCTCAGTTTCCTCATCTGTAAAATGGGGATAATAATAGCACCCACTTCCTGGAGTTGTTGTGAGGATCACAAATAATGCCGCCACTTCCTGGGATTCGTTATCAACACTAACGGGGACCTAGCTGTTACCTTGTCTAACCTCTTCAATGACTAATATGGAAATTGAGGCCTGGAGAAGACTCTGCCAAGTGACACAACTTAATGAATGATGAAGTTGAACCAGATCTTATCTCCAGTCTAGAACTCTTTCTATTACAGAAGGCTGACAACGGCAAAATTAGTTCTCTCCCATCTGGAGAGAAACTAGTTAGTGAAGTATGCCCTAGCTATTAGTGAAAGTTAAGTCATGCCATCAACCATCTACATCTGGGCTCTTCATAGATGAAAAAGCCACCTCTTTTTAATAAGTGAAGCAGGTAGAGGAAGAGCAGATCAAAGCTTTTCAGATGCTCTGAAGCCCCTAAGGCGGCTCAACGCCAGGAGATATACAGATGCTCCAATTCAATTTAATTCAAAATATTTATTAAGCATTGACCCCATAAGAATAGATCTAATTCAAGTTTGCTACTTTTCTCTGAAAAAAAAAAAACAACTAAATTAAGTTATGCAGTGATTATAAGACAAAATTTTAATTGTAAAAGTACCAGACTGTTCTTAGGTATTATATTTCTTTAATTTTTAAGTTATCAATGAAGGTGTTTAGAAATTAGTTTATAATTTATGTTGCTGTTTTTCATAAAGAGCCTCATTTTTGGAGGGAAAAAATAGTATAAGTAAGTACTGAATTATAGGCTAATTTATGCAATTATCCTTGCCTAGGGAAAGCCTAAATGGTTGGCCCACAGGCATAAACCAAACACCTGTTAGTAACTACCTAAATTGTAGCCATATCTGAGAGGGAAGAAAAACAGCCTCTGAAGGCCTTTTAAACATAAATCTATAATCTTGAAATAATCTTTCGTTACTTAACAGATTCACTGAAATAGTGTTACAATTTAGAATTTTGTTCTGCAATCTTAGCCCATCTCTTCTGCTTCCTCTCCTCCCACCCCCATGCTAAAAAAAATTCAGTTGGCCTACTAAAAACTTTTATTGGCTCCAAGTTTCATTCCCTTCAGTCATGTCCTGATTCATTCGGCCTTCTGGCTCTGACATTCCTCAGTCTATATCCTCTGACTGAGCCCCATAGTCTGTCAACATTAACTAATGCACTCCACAAACAAGATCCTCCCTAAATCTTATCATCGGTTACTAAAATGAAAGAGGCATTTGGTTGGGGAGGAGGGGAATTTCTTGGTATTTTCTGGCATTTCTGAAAGAAATAGTGGCCATTTCTGGGCCCAGATCACTCCGCTCTCCAACAAAAGAAATCAACATTTGTTTTCTAGAAAATTATACCAAAAGATAAGTGAAGACTCCACTATTTATTAGTCTTTCATCATATCATCTATCGCTATCAGCACCCCCCATACCATCACCACATAGCTAGTCCGAGGCCCCGTGGAGTTCTAAACGCAAAATAAAAAGTAAAGGAAACATTCCTTCTTTTTTCTCTGCATACTTTCTCTGACAGATCCCTTTCACTCCCAACAGTCAAAAGGAAACTCTGACAATTCCTGATTTTATTTTTAGGGGAAAGAATACCTGATTTTTGCTAAAGAATAAAGTTATATATAAAACTACATTTTGTCACAGAAGAGAAATGGCTGGCCACTTTGGATTCCCATTTTAGATAAGCTTCATTGGTCTATCAGAGCTCAGAACAGTAACAGTAGCTGCCTCCTTTGCCTTCATGTCCCTGCTGGGGCTCTTCCTTTTACCTGGCTCCCCAAGGTACTTTACAGAGCTACTTTAACAACAAGGAGTGAATGCCCCAGGTTTCAAGGCCCAGGAAGGCCGCGGCGGCAGCAGCAGAAACAGCAAATCACTCACTGCCAAGGACAGATGGGTCTGTCCAGAGCAAAGGGAAGGAGCCTGGCTCTGGGTCAGCACCAGGAAGCCAAACCTCAGCTGAGCCCTTGACAGGTTTTCAAGGTACAAAGTAAATAACATTTTAAACTGAAAATCCTGAAAACCAAGCTGTAGAGTTTCCAAGACAGATATTTCCGGCATAGATAATCATGAGTTGAATCTTTTATCTTCAGGTATAGATCATTAACTACAGCAAAAAAAAAAAAAGTAGAACCTAGTCTCCTAAAGGCCTGCCTGTTCCCTGTCCAGACTTAATAAAAAGAATACTATGAATCCATATTCTAATGCTTTTCCTTCTGAAAGCTGGTTCTTTTTATAGGATCTTATTTGTCCTTATTCCACTGTATATATGGAATGGCAAATATTTTAAAATTCAACAGATAGCTTTGTTATTTATTATTATTATTTCAAATTACTTAGCAACTATTTGATGTGATGCACTATGCTAGATAGTAGACAGAAGATGAAAAATACGTAAGAAATCCAATCCCTGAAATCAAGGAGTTTATGACCTTTTGAGATGATGAGACAAATACTTTAATACTGTAATGTATCTATGGTCTCATTGACGTTGCTAAGGATGGAAATTGCCTGTAACTCTTATCCATGCCCTCCTGTAAATCTGCTGCAATGTCCAACATTCTGGGGCTTTTCACCCATCTTCACTCTGTTTGGTTCCCATTGTGTGGGCTGTCCATAAGACAGCCCACACCCCTGCTATGTGACTAATCCATCTTTTTTCCCATCCTGCATCTCTCTGATGACATCATTTGTACTTTTCTCTTGTGCAATTCTTTTGCTTATGCCCAGTATGTACTTCTCCATTCCCCTTTTGATTACCCTGAACCTTATTTCTTTAAAGAACATATGGTATTCTATGCCTTACAGCAATATAAATCACCAGAAGGATATTTTTGTAAAAAACAAAACAAACCAAACTCAGGTTTTTGTGTCAGGCTGAGGTCATTAAAAGCCTTGTGTAATTTTCCAGAGTCAAACTAGTCTACTTTCTTACCCCGATTCCGATCTAGGCTCAGCCCACTCATTTTCCATTTGAGTACACAAAGCTGCAGGGAGGCAGGAAGACCAGCCACCGTCACCAGAGTCCACCTCTTCCCAGCTGCCTTCCCCTCCTCACCCCCTCCTGAGGCTCAGGTTGCTTAGAACCATGATAACCAGAAAGTAAGGAGAGCAAACACCATAGATGTTCCTGCCTCTGCTTCATTCCCCTCGGTCTCTTCCAGTCCTGGGCTACCCACCACCCATCCACCCTATTTGACAGCTCATATGGTTTGAATGAGGCGGAAGTCACCGACTCTGTTCTTTCTGATGCCCTGCCTCTGCTGTGGCCCCAAGGAGTATGAGCTCCACGAAAGGAGGGATTGTCTGGCCTTTTCTATTTGTAACCCCAGCACTTAGTGCGGCACACGGCACATAATAAATCACTTAAATAGTCATTCATTCAAACATGATATCCATTAGATATTATATTATTATGTTATATACATTAGAATATGATGCATGCATGACAGAAGTACAAAGTGTTATTAACTAGATGAAGATGATATTATGACTTACTGTAGGGATCAGAAGAAACTCCATGGAGAAGCCAATAGCTGAGATGGGCTTTGAAGGATAGGGAAGCTAGGTAGTACAGTGAATAGAGTGCCATACCTGGATTCAGTAGCACCTCTTCATGACCTCATTGGCAGATACTGGAGTGTCTCACCATTTCCTTCTCCGACTCATTTTTACAGATGAGGAAACTGAGGCAAATAGGGTTAAGTGACTTAACCAGGGTCACATAGCTAGTAAATGTCTGAAGCCAGATTTTTAACTCAGGAAAATGAGTCTTCCTTACTCTAGGCCCAATGCTGTATCAACTATGCCACCTAGCTGTCCCAAAAAACTGAATACCTTTCCTATAAAATATAAGAGCAAAGATATTATAAACTTTGACCTCTTTTCAAAGCCTTAGAAACAACTAAATCAGCAAATCTAGAATGACCCTGTAAATGAAAGAGCTGTTTTCGAACATATCCAAGGACACAGATAGTCAAATTGTAGGAGTTTAAAACAAAAGGAAAAGGGAAAAACACAGAATCCCTCCATTGCCTGTTTATTGAATCATGGGATGGTCAGTGGCTCTAGGCCAGCTGATCTCAGTTATTCTGGCAGGGCTCATAGCAGCTCATTGGACAGTTACTTTCATTCAGCATATTGTCACATGTCTAATATGTGTTGTTAAAGGTTTTAGATTTTTCTGTTCAGCATTCTTTACCATAAACATCTCAACCGAAAAGTCCAAAAGGCATTCAATGAGCAAAACATTTCTCTATCCAACAGCAAATGAGTGTGTTCCCAACAGACTGCATTTAAGAAGCACCATAAAACAAGAAGAAAGTAAAAATTACCTTCTGTTTCCTTCCATGGAATAATTCCTTTCACTGTTTTCTCTCCCTTTCATTAAATCTGAGGACTGAGGAGACTTTAGAGCTGAAGAAGAGACGGAAGACTATGGCTTAAGAGAAAGAGAGGATGACAGTGGTTCCCTGATATCCCAGGATATCAGTGTGGATCACACATCCACAGCTCAATTTCTAAATGATATGCTAGAACAGGAGTTCTTAACCTGGCCTCTACAGACCAATAAGGGGTCCCTGGAGAGATTTCTGGGATTTTGTCATTTGGATAGGGGAAAAAAAATATATTTATATATCTATCTATATATCTATATCTATATCTATAACTATATATATATATATCTTTTGTTCTACTAATTGGTGGTTTCCTTTGTAATTCTGTGTATTTTACTTTACCCATTTAAAAGCATCTGCTAGGGATGACTCCACCCAGAGGATGATTCAGTGATTGGCCTAGGACCACCATATCAGGAGAAGCTCCAGCCATGTTGCTTACTCTCTTCAAACCCACTTTCCCACTTGTTCTTCTCTGACTCCGGCTGTCTGGCCACAGGTGCCTTACTCCAATATCCACCTTTCTACTCCCCCTTTATGTATTATTTCCCTATTTAAATGTTAAATTCCTTAATAGCAGGGACCATCTCCGTATTCCCAGTACTTAACACAGTGCCTAGCACTTAAGTGTTTTAAAAAAACCATTTTTTCTTTCTCTTCCTCTCTCCCTTCTTCCTTCCCTTCTTTCTTTCATCCTTCCTTGCCTTTTCTTTTCTCTCTTTCTTTCAGCCTTCCTTTCTTCTTTCCTTCCCTTCTTTTTCTTCCTTTATCTTTCTTTTCTCTGTCTTTCTATTCTCTTTTCTCTTTCTCTCTTTTTCTTTCATCTTTCCTTTCTTCCTTTGTACCTTCTCTTTCTTTCTTTCATCTTTCTGTAAAGTTCAGTAAAAACAGTCATGGAACAAGCCATTTTTCTATCATTATTCTTTTACATTTAATGTTCTATGAAATATTGTACAGGTGGATAAAATGATTGATTTTTTGTAGTCGAATAAAAATGTAAGACATCATCTTCTTTGGGCTTAATGAAAGCATTCTTGAAATAACTCCAGTAGCAGAAAGGATGGTGAGTATGATCTGTTCCTCATTCTGTTCCTATGTGGTTTTGATTTCTTCTGGTAGGTCTCTATTTGTTTTAACAAGCTTTCTACTCCACTTAACTTGGAAACTGAGTATTTGGCATGGTGACATCTATTAAAAATGTTGATCTTAAATTTTTATGGGTCAAACATGTCTGAACTGGAAAATGGGTGGATTTCTATCAGAAAAAAATGTTTCATTGTTCAAGACATGAAGGAAATGAAGGGAAGACTGTGAGGGGCAAAGTATGAAAAGGAGCAGAAGAAGTAAAATATCCAATGGATCAGGAAGGAAAGAAAGAATCAACAGGGTAGAGATAGGGCTGAACTGGAGGTAGGGCTTAAGGAGAGCAAAAGGAACCTGCTAAAACAATAACTAGGGAAAAGATGAAGGGCTGTGAGTAAAAGAAAATGTATGCAAGGAGATGAAGAGGAGGTGGAGGGAATAAGATGTGACTGAGAACTCCTGGGGATTATAAAATTTGGAGCTAGAAGATCATAGATGCTGGGTTTTTAACTTTTTTTGTTTCATGGACCCCTTTGGCAGATTGCTGAAGTCTATGGACTTCTCAGAACAACATTTTTAAATTCATAAAATAAAATACATAGCGTTTACAAAGAAAATCAATTATATTGAAACATAGTTATCAAAATATTGGTTGTTTTTTTAAGCTCACTGACACTATGCTAAGAAGCCTGATGTAGACCAATCCCTTAATTTTATGGGAGGGTGGGAATCAGAGGGCTAGTGAGAAGTGTCTTGATCAAGGTTACACAGGGAATAAGTGGCAGAGATTGATTGTTATTTACGTCCTCTGACTTTAAATCCAGTGTTCTTACCATCAAGAGGAAGATACATAAAAGGTGAAGACTAAACGGAAACCAGGGAAAACGGAATGGACAGAAGGCGAGCCAGTCCATCTGGGTCAAGAACAGGTTGGGGTGGGAAAGGAAGTGCTCTAAGAATGATGTAGTTGTGCAAGGAAGTAGAGGGTGCCGCCTATTCCTCAGAGAGTCTGGTTTTTAACTCCAAGGGGATTAGAAGGAAAAATGGCCCAGGGAGAGGGACCCAGTGTTGGAATCATAGAGCAGGAAACCCAGGGGCAATTGCCCTATCCAACTAGACTGGCCTATGTGTGGAGACTTAAGTACGACTTCCTTAGGAAGGAAAGGGGAAATATTCCCTGGAGGGGAAATAGACTCCTGCAGGAAGGAAATGGATCCCCAGGATGTCAGCACCCAGGGGCAAAGTTGCACTCATCTTGTGCTAGTTATGTCTCTGGACATTGCCTGTTTAGTGCACAGAGGGCTTGTGGTTTTCTACTGACATATTTCCTGCATATGTTCAAATAAGCATTTACTATTAGAAGGAGTGTGCCCGAAGAGCCCTGTACGACTAACAATCTTCTCTACCCTGCGCACATGCAAAGACTTGGAGTTGGGGCTGACGGCACCACATGCCCTTAGTCTTCTCTCTGATTCTTCGACTCTCAGTCTCCCCAAACCTTCCCACCAGGAGACCCCCTCCCCCATGGCTGGTTGCTGCATACCAGGCTGCCTGCCACTGTGGTTTCCCAGTGCTCCACAGATACACCACATTGTTTGAAGCTGTGCTCAAGTGCGTCATTTCAGAGACCCTTTTTGACTTCTAACTGGATCAGAATTTCTTATTGCGAAAGGCTGAAAATTAATGTCAAGGCCAAGTTCAAAAGGCCAAGAGAGTTCTAGCAAAGCAATGCTCAGGCCCAGAGGGGAGCTGAGATGCCCTGGGGTCCCCTGCAGAATTCCTTTCTCCAGGAAAGTTTAACCCAAAACTTGACTGGACAGGAGGAAAGGATTTAGAGCTGGAAGAAACCTTAGGAACATTTCTTCAACCTCCTCACATTACAGAAGAGGAGACTGAGGCCAGAGAAAGGAGATCAATTATAGCAGGTGGTGGCAGAGGATGCAAATGAGGTTCCCTGGAAGTGACTGTGGTGGTTCTACTCATTGAAGCTTTCCAGAGCTTCATACATCTGACCTATTTTTCTTCAAGTCTGCAGATACAGAAATATCAAAACTAGGACTTGGTTTTCCATACCATGCACCAGATTCACTCTAGTACTTAGAGATGGAAATTGGGAGAGAGCACAGGAGGGTTCTGGCCTCTTGATTTTCCTAGACAAAACAAAACAAAACCCAAAACTGTGAACCAAACTTTCCTTCGTGAGCTTAGCCTTTTGTTGTCATGATTGAGAGCTATGTACCTTTGAATAAAGATATGGTAGATGGAGGCAGCTAGGTGGTGAAATGGATAGTGTTGGATCTGGAGTCAGGAAGACCTAGGTTCAAATGCAGCCTCAGACACTTACTAGTTGTGTGGCTGTGGGCAATGACACTTAACCTCTGACTGCTTCCATTTCCCCAAATGTAAAATGAGGACCAAGACAATTATGAGGATCAAAGGAGATGATCTCTGTAAAGTGCCTGGCACAGAGTGGACATTTAATAAATACTTCTTCCCTTCCCCACCTCCCTCATAATTTTAACCTGTGTTACTTCCTATTAAGATACACAGAGGGGAACATTAGGCTGCAGAAAAGTGACTTGCCCAGGGTCACATACCTATCAGAGACAGGATTTGAACCTACGTCTACCTGGCTTCTAGGCTGGCTCTCTATCAACATTATTCTCTGCTGCCTCTTGATAGAGGAGAGGGAAATGATCCTTAAGGAGAAGATGGGAAAAGCATTGGAACCAGACCAAGCACACAGAAGTGACCCCTTGAAAACCACTGAGGAATAAGTTGTCAAAATGTCTGACAGCAGGGAAGGTAATTAATGATAAATGGTATCATTACCCAAAAAGGCAGCTGAAGGGATAATAGCAACTGCAGAGCCCTATGCCTACTTTCTCTTCTCTGTAAGATTTTTATAAAAATGATACACATGTGCATTGAGGTATGGAGAGAAATGATTATTAAATAACCAATTATTGAGGAGGTCCTGGGTTTTTTTCCTTTTTCCCATTTCCTTGTCCCAAATTTTACCCCACTTAGACCATCTTATCTAGGTGTAGTTGTTGCCTCACCTAGCTAGAAAACTTTACAAAGAATTTAATCTAAGATGAATTCTGCCCATTGTGTTCCACTCAGGAAGGCTTGGGTGATAGTAGAGGTAGTGGTAGTAGTGGTAGTGGTGGTAGTGGTGGTAGTGGTGGTGGTGGTGGTAGATCCTATGTCTAAATTGCCTGAGGCTGGGAGTGATCAAGGACAAGAGTGATTAGAGTCCTGTCCCCCAGCCCTTCATTGAAATAGGTCTACTTCTCATTAATTGTTAACCAATGGGAGTTGATTGCTGCCTGTCAGGCACACCTGCTCTTCCAAGAGCATTTAAGGTCAAGAAATCATCATGATTAGTCTTTGGTATTTAAGAATGCCACTGATGCCTTTTATTAATTATCCACCAGAATAATTAATAAAATGATTAATTATCCAGAAAGTATGTCTCTTGGACACATATGTCACAGCATCCTTTAGGTAACTGTGAGAAGAAAACAGGCAGGTTTTCACAAAGGACATTGTTCTACCCCCAGAGAGCACTGTCACATTAACAATGAAGGGTGAAAAGAATATAAAATCCTACTGTGTTTACTGTTTGCTGATTTTTTAAAACAACTTTTGACTCAGTAGAGCAAAATGTAGCCTTCATTGCTATCCTCTAAAAAGGTATTTCCTATATATATTACATTCATTCAAGATTCCTTGATAAGATGTAACCCCAGAGATATAGCTATGTTCAATGAGCCTTTAATTATCCACATCCATGGAGGCATACAACAAGGAGACACATGCTTGCTAAAAGTGTTTGCCCTGTGTCATGTAGGATGTCCTTCCTGGTCCAAATGGAAGAGGGATTTATACTCTATAGAAAGTGAAGTCCTCGATCTGTTCCTATTTGCAGATGACATTGGGCTGATCACATCAAACTCCAGAATGAACTCAATGAGGACCTCCTCATTGAAATCCATCATCATTCCAAAGAGAAAAATTAACAATCCATATGGGAAAAACAAGAGAATGATGAATGCATTTTTCCACACTGTGACATCCAGTTGGATAAACAATTCATTTATTAGCTCAATAGTACATGAGTCTTGGACTGATACTGCAGATGGACAATGAACTGAGCCAGAGTTGAACAGGGGGAAGAGAGGATGGATTGCATCATTGGAAATTATATATCGCATTCATCAATCTCATGCTTCTCCCTGAAACAAGTAACTTCCTTAGTAAAATTCTAGGACTATAACACCTACCCTCCTACCTACACCTAAGCCAAATCTTTAAACCATATCTGCTTTTTTAGTTTTGAACTTGAATATCTAAATTTGGTATAAACAAATGCTAAACAACTTTTTAAATATCTGCAGTGTGGGTTTAAATCCTAATATTCTATCCACAGAATATATTTCTTTGGACTAAAGTGAAGGATCCTACACTAGTTAAAGGCAGATTACATCCTGGTAAAAAAAAATCCAAATATAACTTTGTTTCTGGTATTTCTTTTGTTGTGATGGAACCTAAAGTCTCATTCTATTCGTTTCAAAACAACACATACTTATTAACTACCAACTAAATGCAGGGCAGTGTCCTTAGCACTGGGAAATACAATGAGAATTATAACAAGATTCCTGCCTTCATGGACCTCACAGTCTAGTAGTTAGGTGGCTCAGTGGATAGAGGGGCTTGGCCTGGAGTCAGGAAGAACTGAATTCAAACCCAGCTTCAGGCACTTCCTAGCTGTGTGGCCCTTGTGGGTGTGGTAAGTTTCTTAACCTCTGTTTGCCTCAGTCACCTCAACTGTAAAATGGGGATACTAACAGGACCTAACTCACAGTGTTGTTTGTGAGAATCAAAGGAGATAAGATCTGTAAAGTGCTTAGCACAATACCTGGCACATAATGAGAGCTAACCAAAAGTTATTATTATTGATGTGTGTTGGTGGAAGAAGTACCCGTGTGATAAAATCATGGACCCTTGACATATTGAAATTTAAGTCAAATACAGAATGATATGCAATGCACCTATAAGCTAATGATATTCCAAGGATATCCCCCTTCTTCCTCCTGCCAGGAGGCTAGAGAGAAGAATGCACCTGCTTCAGCTTCTTTTGGTTCCTGGTAGCCTAGTAAGGGGTGATGAACTTACCCAGAAAAGGAAAGGCTGACTGAAAAAAAAAAAAGCCGGTGTATGAGCACCACCATGCAAGTCTCTATCTAGCATGACAGGAGTGTTCACCATGGCCAGCGTCATGGGGAACTACTCCTTTGACACTTTGCTGACCATGGTGAGTCAAGGAGCTGTGGAGAGTGGCTGAGCAGATGCAAGGCAGAGACTAACCCAAGAGCTGAGGTGTGGAGGAATAGTTATGTTGGGATGAAACTGCTGGGGGTACAGTCAGAGGCCTGGATTGTTCCTCCTCCCATCACTGGGAACTTAGTTTTTAAGATTCCCATTGGCCAACCAACTAATTTCTTCTCACTTTCCCCCTCCAAGACCACCAGGAGGGTGGAGAGTGGGAAGAAGGAAAGAAATAAGGACCTTATCATTTCTCAGATGGTAGAGTCATCGAAGCCTTTGATTAATAACCTGTTCCTTTAAATGCTGAGGTATTTACCTATGCTAATTTATACTGAAGGTAAACCGTGGCTATTTGGTATACATTGGATCCAAATTCATGAATGCAAAGGGGGAAACTGGGGTGAAATTGGGAGGGGGCAAAAAGTCAACAAATAACAGTCAGTGAACATTTATTAAGTGCCTATTATGTGCCAGGCACTGGGGATACAAATATGAAAAAAGCAAGAGAATCTCTCCCTTCAAGGAACTTAAAACATAATGGGGGAAGAGAATGCACCGAAAGAAGCCTCAAACTGCAGGGAGTAGGGTGGTGTTCAATGTGGGGACACAGTGGAGAAGTCCCAGCACAGTGTAGCCAGATAAGAGATGAGATGTCCTGGCTGAGCTCCCTCCTTAAACAGAGGCTGGGAGTTCATGGCCCCCCCCTCCACTGGAGATGCAGAGGGGAGTGGGGGGTGGAGTACCAAAAGCCATGAGAAATGCTTCATGGGATAGGAGACCATTTTTCCCTTAGTTTAAATGAGGGCTGAGAGAGCTGAATGAGAGCGTGAATCTCCATCTTACCTAGATACACACATACACACACACACACACACACCACACAAATGTGCATATATAATTATATTATGTATATGTGATATATACACATCTTAAACAGTACATATATATGTGTATGTATGTGTATATAATATATGTCTATATCTAAAATATTAAATGATATATGTATATTATAAATACATGTTATGTGTATATATAATACATATTATATCTGTATCTAAAACCTTAAATGATATAATATAAATATATATATTATAAATATATATACATATATTATAGTATATATTAAAAACCTTATAATAAAAATACCCTAAAGGGTATATGTGTGTATAAATTCTGAGATGGTCCATGTATAATATATATTTCATATATAAAATCTATATGTGAAATAGATCTTAGATATAATACACACATATATAATATATACCCTTTAAGGTTTTAAATATATAAACCTTATATAAGCCTTATATAACCTAATATTATATGACCTTAATGGGTATATTACATTATATTAATATATTCTATGCAATATAATTATATAGAATACTTTATTATATAATAATGTAAAGGATATGTTATATGTAATATCAGTATATTACAATAAATAATAATGTATCCTATATACTTAGTATATTATATAGAATATATTCATATAATATACCCTTTAAAGTTTTTATATTCTCTAAGGTTTCATATCTAATATTATACATATATATGTGTGTGTGTGTATATAAACACATATGCATATATACATATGATCTTTAAGGCTTTCAAAGGGTAAATCATATATATAGTTTATACATATATACACATTATATATGTATATATGTATCTGTATGTCTAAGTTGGCAATACTACACAGAATTGCAGAGCCCCTCCTTAAGCATATGTCTCTATATTTTATAGATAAAAATACATATGGGGGAGGAGTATATACATATATGTCAACTATTAGTAATACTGTCAAGGTCTTTTGTCATTCTGCCAATAGTTACTTTCTACTGCTGCCACCTTCAAAGAGAAGGTTTCCTTCAAAGGCCTTGGAACCAAGATCATTGCCATTGATTTCTCCTTGGCATATGCCTCCTTCACAGCAGTTCATTTGTACAGCAGACCTTTGCTCAAATGTTCAAGATGCAAAATTATAATGGAAGGAAATCTTTGAGTACATGCCATATCCAGAGAGGAAATTTATGGGCACCCAAAGTATTTAATGAATCCAGCTTGATTGGACTTCACTGAAAGCACAAACTTTTACAATTCTCTCTCAGTATTGCTTCCAGTCTGACCCTTACCTAAATCCCTAATCAAAATTAGAGTACTCCCATGTACTTCAGGCAAATCTGAAGCAAAGCATGTGTGTGCCCCAGGCAGGATTTGAAAATTGCATCCACTGGGTGTTTCTATTCACCAGAGACTTTGAACATTCCCTGTAACACATGTGGCTTGCCTTATCACAAAATAAATACCTATGAGCCACAGAGAGTGGAATTTTCTAGCATTAAGAATATGTATGTTTATAAAAAGTAATATTAAAAAGTACCCTTCATTGCAGAGACAATGTGGTGGATTTGGAGTCAGGAAAAATTAGGTTCAAATCTTGTCTCTGATACTTATTGATATGATAGGAATAAAATAATTAACCTCTCTGAGGCTCAGACAATCCTCCAAGACATTTTGGTCTAAGAATGATTTTCTGGAAGCACTTTTCATACTGACATATTGACAGATCTTTGATTTATCCCTTATTGCATCTTCCTCCCTGCCTTTCCCTCAATCTCCACATCTATCTCCATGTTGTTTCTGGGATACCTATCAATTTTGCATACCACTGGTCTTAGTTCTGAGTTAGAACCCTTTTCTTAGCTTCTTAAACAAGGAAGTCCATCGAATCATGAATTTAGAACTGAAAGGAACCTCAGAGGTCATATGATCCAACCTCCTTATTTTATAGATAAATAAAATGAGGCCCAGAAAGATGAAATGACATGCCCTATGCCATAGACCAAGGACTCGTAGATAGGTCCTCTCTCTGGATTCTGCAGGCTCAACCTTGAACTTAGGCCAAACCACCCCAAACGCTACTGCTTCCTTGGTCTCTCATTCACAAATATTACCCTAAATGAATATTTCTTCCTTTCCTTTCTTTCTTTTCTTTCTTAGATGGAATTCTTGGTCTCTTCACCTGAACTGCCCCTGCTCTCTTTCAAGACTATATATAGGGGCAGCTAGGTGGTACAGTGGATAGAGCATTGGCCCTAGAGTCAGGAGAACCTGAGTTCAAATCAAGTTCAGACACTTACTAGCTGTGTGACCCTGGGAAAGTCACTTCATGCTGATTGTCTTCCCCCAAAAAGAGATGATATAGAAGACTTGCCTCTAATCAGGTAACACAGTCCTCCCTATATGGTTCCTCCCCTTTCTATCACATCGTCCAACTTTAAGGCTTCTAGTTTCTCAGAGTTTGGATAAAATCTGCATTGTACTGAATTAAGCCCAGGCCAGAGGCCAGAGAAAGGAGTAATTAGAGCAAATACCCTATGAAACCAGCTTGACCAAAATCCACACGTGCATGCCTCCCACAGGACAGGGTACATGGAAGAAGAGGACAGGAATTTTCACCTCCAAGTCAGTGTCAGAAGAGCACAGTGGTACAGGCAATGTGGGAGAGTGATGGAGATTCAACCTTAACTGCCCCTTTCTTTGTAAAGATGGTGGCAGCATCTAGGCTGATGAAATATAATTGGGGAAAATAATTCTGTTGACTTGACCTAAACTATTACTCTTACTGGACCGAATGTATACACTGGACCTGGATGTCAAGTAAGCTTGGGTTTGAATGATGCCTTAGACATTTCATAGGTGTTTGATCCTAGGAAATTTATTTACCTTCTTTGGGCCTCAGTTTCTTCATCTGTAAAATGAGGGAGATAATGGATAGGGCATTGGACATGGGTCAGGAATCTCTGGCTTTAAGACCCACCTCAGACCCTTACTAGCTACAACACCCTGGGTGGGTCAGAACACCTTTTCAGTTTCCTCATCTGTAAAATGAAGGAGTAGGACCCAATGACTTTTAAGGTCCCTTTAAGCTCTAAATTTATAATCCTATCACCTCTAAGGGCCCTTCCTAATGGTCTAAACCTATAGATCTAACTTATTATCCTATGAAATCCTATCGTAACTATGAAAACTATTGCCACCTATGAAAACAATTCTTTGAGTATAAATTAAGTGTGGTCTGTAAACCTGGGATTAAATCTCCCGTGTCCCTAGGAGACAATCACAGCAATGACTCCCCAGGGACAGGAAAGGCACTGGAAAAGAATACTTTTTTCTACATGGAAGAACAAAATGACATTGCCCACAGTTGTTTTACTTCCGCATGTTGTTGTTTTTCAGTCGTGGACAATTCTTTGTGACCCCATTTGGGATTTGCTTGGCAAAGATACTGGAGTGGCTGGTTTGCCATTTCATTCTCTAGCTCATTTTACAGATGAGGAAACTGAGGCAAACAGGGTTAAGTGACTTGCTCAGGGTCACACAGCTAGTAAGTGTCTGAGGCTGGATTTGAATTCAGAAAGATGAGTCCTCCCTTCCGACTCCAGGCCCAGCACTCTATCCGCTGGGCCCCCTAGCTGCTCCTCCACTTCTGCATACCTCAGAGAAAAACCTGTGTGGGCCCTAAACAAGGACTGTAAATTGTAATCCCTACCCCCAGATTTGAAAGTTGTAGCTCATGAGTGTTTTCTTTCATTGATCTGAAATTTTGAGTCTCCTTTGTAACTGAGAGACTGGATTCCCTGCACAAAATAAATGCCTACCACTTATGGAAAGTTGAACTTCCTGGCATTCAAAAATAAATATACTTATAAAAAAGGGAAACTAAAAAGTATCCCTGATTGTTACCTCCTCTACGTTTTGCCCCCAGTGCCTAGCTGTCTCCTCTTTGTATCCCTAATCAAAGTTCTGAACTCGGGGTCTTCGGCTGGGCTATGGATGCTCCTAGAAGGGCAGCCAGGGACGAGTCAGGCTCAGCTGCTAAGCTGGCCCCATTACCAGAGAGAACGGTGGACTGAGAGTGGAGGTTTCTTTCTCCTTCACCCTAAGGGAGAACACATTCCTTACCCCAGAGGGAAGCACTGAGCAGAGCAATGTCTCATGATTTTTCTAAAGAATGCAAAGTACTTTAAAGACCTAAACTAATTGATCCCAAAAAGTAATCCAAGGAGGGAAATCATTTTTTACATTTTTTCCATACCCCCCTTTCCCACTCCACACTTAGCACCCTTGACCCTTCTCTCTTTCTTCCTCCTTTCCCTTTGCCAATTCACTTAGCACTTGGACAGGAAGTGGAAATACCATGAGAAATTTTCTTCTTGCCACATTTCCAATTCCTTAGAAAAGCAAATACCGGAAATCTCATCAGAAAACTTGACCTCACAGGATTTATTACCCTTTATTAGCAAAAATGCATGGGAAGCTTTGGGACTTTTTAGATAGATAAGTGCCCTTGCCTTTCTGAAGAGTACCAACCCTGAGAGTGACTATTTGGAATAAAACTAATTCCTTTTTTTTTTGTTAAGAAACAAAGGTCCAGAGATTGGACCTAATTCTTTTCTCAGGCTCATCCACTAGGCTAGATAAATAAGCCACAGTGAAAAAAAGTGACTAGGTCTTGTGTGTTGTCCGGTTGGACTCTGCCTGCACTTCCAAGCACACTAAACTATCTCGGAAACAGGACAATAATAATGGTTAGCCATTCTAAGTTTACAAAGCATTTTACAAGCATTATTTCATTTGCTCTTCACAACAACCTCGTGAGGTAGGTGCCACAATTAAGTAACTCACTCAGGATCACACAGCTAGCAAGTCCCTGAGACAGTATCTAAACTCAGGTCTTTCTAAATGCAAATACAGTGCTCTATCCACCTGTGCCTCCCAGTCGTCTTACTTGGGGGAATGGATCTGATGACTTCTGACCATCACCACTCCCCAAAAATGCAGTACTTATGGGGTACTCACTGCTGCTCTTGGTCTGATGAGTCTTTGGCAGAGGTCTCACGCCATTCCAATGACTGGGTGAAAAAAAAAATCTTGCCTTCCTAAAAAAATTCTTGTCTTCCTGTTTTAGCTTTCCTAATATAGGAATATCCTCTATAACATCCCTGAGGGATGGTCGTTTGTCTTCTACTTGAATATGTCCACTGCTTTATGAGCCACTCCCTTTTACTGCTGAACTTTACTGGTTACAAAGTTTTCCTTATGTTGAGCCCAACCAAAACTGCCTTCCCAAACTCTCCAAATTGTTTTCTAACTTGTATAAAGATAGAGTTGGGTTTTTTTTCCTGACTAAAGTCAAAGATCTTTGAGAGCATGCTGCTACAACTCTTAACTTATGGGCAAAACGTCAGACCTCTTTGATAACAACCAGAACAATAACAACAACAAAAACAGCAGTTCTAAAGTGGTTTATTCATCTGGGGACATTTGCCACCGGCAGAGCATCTCTTTTAGCCAAAGCATTCCATTGCTGGTCAGAGCATTTCACCAAAATGGAATCACACTCATATGATGCCCCCTGCTTCTGTTTCCCCATTGCAGCTTCTCTTTTTGCTCCTTCCTTGTTGTCTCCTGAGCTGTCATTAGGAATTCCAGCACTCGAAGCAAATTCAGTTGAGCATTGTTGAGACGGGATGCGTTCTAGGGCATATACTCTTGTCAATGATTGGCATAGACTAGAGACAGATCATGAGAGTTCAGGAACAGGGAGTCCAGGGTGCTCAAAGAGGACATGGATTGGGGTGGAAAAGAAAGCTACAAACCAAGCACTAAACTTATTGAGGAGGTGAGGAGGGAGTGCACGGATGATAGTAACAATAATCTAGAGAATACGGTGTGTGGGAGAGTCAGTTCCTGAGTGATGGAGCAGGAGAAGGATCTGAAAATAGAAGCAAGGAACAAAGAGGATGTCAACTCATTTTCCTGCCCTAGTGAGAGAATGATCAACCAGTCTTGGGGAAAGTGTCAGGGATGGCAGTGTCTTCAGGAGAAAGCTGTGCTTCAGTAAGCATCAGAATATGGAAGGACAGTGAAAGGAAAGGATCAACGATGAAGAAGAGTTTGTAACAACAAAGGGAAAGCTACAGAGAGCGTTAGGGAAAAGGTGAATAGAGAAGGACAGGGACTAGGGAGAACTGAGATGGAGATTACCATGTGGGAATAATGCGGATATGTGCCATGTGGATCCTGTCTAGACTCCTGATTATTCAGCTGATTACCCACCCCCACTCCCATGCCCACCCCCACTAAGCTATCTCTGATCTTTGGCACTCTGTGTGGTGGAGGAACCTAAACCAGAGAGATGGGAGGCAGTCTGCTTCAAGGGGGACATGGGCATAATGGCTACGAACACCAGAGGCCAGCACCCAAGCAAGGGGACAGGTCACCTTGGGTAATGCTCTGCTTGGAAAAAGGAAAAGCCCCTCTCAAAACGTTGGGGGTCTTTGCTGCCACCTTTTGCTCGTGGCTTCTTGGTCTTCTGCTACAGCTCCTTTATTAGATCTCCCTACTGCTCTGAAGGCTCTCCTTCTTCATCTCTTACTCCTGGCTTCCCTGGCTTCCTTCAAGAGTGAACCTCTGTAGGAGGTCTTTCCCAGCTCCCTTTCCCAAACCCATTAGTCCTTTCACTGTGAGATTATCTCCCATTTACATTTGTACATATTTTGTATGTGCATAACTATCTGCATGTGGTCATTCCTGTTAGAATGTTAGTTACCTGAGGTCAGGGAAAGTATTTTTTGGTTTTTGTCTTTCTTTGCATCCCTACAGTTTAGCACAGTCCCTAGCATATTTTTTGTTTTTGTTCAGTCCTTTCAGTCCTATCCAACTCTTCATGACCCCATTTGGGGTTTTCTTGGCAAAGATACTAGAGTGGTTTGCCATTTCCTTCTCCAGCTCATTTTACAGATGAGAAAACTGAGGCTAGCAGGATTAAGGCTTACACAGCTAGTAAGTGTCTGAGGCCAGATTTGAACTGAGGAAGATGAATCTTCCTGTCTCCCAGAGCCAGCACTCTATCCACTGAGCCACCCAGCTCTCCTGCTTAACACATAGGAAGAACTTAAAATATGCTTGTTGACTAACAGCATGTAGATAACATACAGAGAGGAGGTAAATTCCAGTGCCCCTTCCTTTGAAGGCCAACTTACCTTTTTCTCTTAGATACAGCTATAACTCTTCATCACTGTTCCTTTGCCAGACTTCTCTGGAGGGTTCCATTGCTACCCTCTATCACCAGACTAGTCTCCTCTAGTGTCCCCTCCTCCCAGACAACCAGTAATGGCTCCCTGAAATGTTGTTATGTTGTCTTAATAAACAAGAACTGGGGAATGAACAGAAGACCAGCCTTCATGGATTCCATTAAGCCCTCAGATATGTCATTTATGTCTTTGATTCTTTTTTTTTTTTTGGCTAGGCAATGGGGTTAAGTGACTTGCCCAGGGTCACACAGCTAGTAAGTGGTATATGTCTGAGGCCAGATTTGAACTCAGGTCCTCCTGAATCCAGGGCCGGTGCTCTATCCACTGTGCCTATGTCTTTGATTCTTGCCCAGGCCCACATCCCTCACACTGGTCTTCCAGTCAGTTTAACAAATCCTTTGGCCACTGTAACACTGGAATAGTACCATTTTCATTTTTTTCTGTTAGTATATTTTAATGCAATTTAATTTCACCCTTTGGTGCCAGTTCTGCCCTCTGGAATAGAATAGAATAAATCTACAGCTTCATCTTCATTACAGTCTTCCAACAACTGTCTTTAAACTTGAAGGCTCTTCAAGCCCAATATTCCCAGTTGCATCAGAACCAGCCTTGCCCCTCTTCTCTGGACATGGTTCAGTTTGTCAGTACCACCTCAAATTTGAAACTCAGAACTGAATATCATCCCCTAGATGTGGTTTGACCAAGAGAGAATACAATAGGACTATTACCTCTTTTATTTTAGAGATTATTCTTCTATTAATTAACGCAGCTTAAGATTGCATGGCTATTTTGGTAACCACATCACACTGGCTGTGGCCAGCCAAAATTCCAGGTCTTTTTCACATGAATCCTGCAATAAATGAACATGAAACAAAAGACCCAAGTTTTTAATTACTATCACCTGTAAGCCTCCAGATAAGTCTTACTCAACATGTCCATTTCATAGGAGGGATAGAGGGAATAAAGATACTCAAAAGTGGATAAGTAATCTGTCTCACTTATCAAGCCTCATTGGACCCACCTCTTCAGTTATTAACACCTGCCTCTAACTGCTTACTAAACTTAATAAACTCCTAGTTTCTGATCTACTCTGCAACTTACGGATTCTGTTGCTTTCCAAGTCCCACCATTTGTCATGCTCCTTCTTGATACTCATGGCAGTAAAGATTCATTTGGCTCCCTGTCTCTGTAATCTTTTAACTTTTTATAGTGGAGGTCACGACTCCTACTTGGAAGTAGAGCCCTGGCCTAGATTTGGAACCAAATCTATCTCTAGATGGGATAATAAAAGGACCTCTTAGTCAATAGCTCAGATGTTTAGGATCCAAGAAATCTTGCTGCTGGTTCTACTCTGGCCTCACACCCCAATTTCAGTCACTGAGGTTCTTTGCTTATTTCTCTGTGACCACTTGGCCTCATACTGCAGTTGAAATAACTGAGTTCCTATATTGTTTCCTTATGCCCAGGTTAACCCCTGCCTTGGTATCCCTCTCCTGCTATGGAACTGGGAACCTGCCTTGTTTCCTTCTGAACAAGCCCTTTCAATAATTAGAGACCTACCCCTAATTTCCAGGTCCTTGGCTATCACCTTACTACCTATTTCCAAACCTCCCAGATTTCACCAGCCTGCCTTCCTTGAACTCTGCTTCCTGCCTACTATTAGCCTCTACCCATGTACTGCAACCTATACCTGTTGCCTATGTCTGCTTGGATCTCCTCCAATATCTGGTTTCTAGGACAGATCCTGTGGGTGTGTCTGATCTCCTGGTCTGGCCCATCCTTCCACTATTGGAGACCTGATCATGACACAGCCCCTGACCTGTCACTTATTCTTAATCCAACTCTTATTAATATACTATATGATGACTTCCCAGGGATCTGCTGATCCCTAATGCCTGTTCTGTTCCAGCTATAGTTTTCCTGGTCCTAGAAATTTGAATGTTTTCCTGTCACGTCAAACATGATGTATCCAAAATCAAATTGGTCACCACCCCTGCCAAATCTGTTCCCACTCTTGACATCCCTTTTAGATTCTATGTTCCAACCAAAATGAATTGCTAGCTGTTCTCTGATCCTGACATCTGCCTCTGTGCATTTATAAAAGCTATCCCCCATGCCTGGAATGTATTACTTTCCATTTTTGCCTTTTAAGATTCTCAGTTCATGCCTTCCCTAATTCCTTGCTATTTTGTATCATTCATTCAGTAACCATTTATTAAGGATTCCCTTACTTAAGGCATCATGCTAGACATTGGGGGCACAACAACAAAAAATGAAAAGCAGTCCTTCTCAAGAAGGTGACATTCTATTGCAAGTAGGGGTAGGGAATGCAACATATGGTAAATATAAGATAATTTAATGAGAGAGAGAGAGAGAGAGAGAGAGAGAGAGAGAGAGAGAGAGAGAGAGAGAGAGAGAGAGAATATTAACAACCAGAGAAGTTAAGAAAGTTTTCACATAGAGGGTGGTGGAAACTTGAAGGAATTTAAATATTCTAAGAGTTAGAGATGAGAAGCTAGTACATTCCAAAAATGGGGACAGCCTTTTCAAGGTGAAAGACATAGGGGATAGAACGTCAAGTTCAGGGAATTGTAAGTATGTTCGTCTGCCTGAAACGTAGGGTCCATGAAAGGGAGTGATAGAAAGTGAATCTGGAAAGGTAGGCTGGAACCATATTAGGAAAAGCATTAAAGACAGAGTGAAGAGTTTGCATTTTACCTTAGAGATAACAGAGATCTCATAAATTTTTTGAGCATGGAAGTTGACTTGGTTAGATCAATGCTTTAGAAGGATAATTTGGCAACTGTGTGAAGGGTCAATAGGAGACTAGAGATAACAGAGTAGATTGCAAGCTCCTTGAGGGTATCATTTTTAGTCTTTCTTTTAATCACTGTCATTTTTAATCTTTCTTGTCCTAGTGGGTAGCATAATACCTCAGATATAGTGGGTTTCTTTAATTGAATTGAATCAATTAAAGATTTGTTGAATCGAACTGAATCAAATCTCTATTAGTAGCAGCACCATTCCTTTAAAGATTCAGGCTAGAAACCTCAGTGTCAGATTCTGCCTGGCACTTCCTTCAGACAGCAGCTACACCCTGGCTTGATAAGTACTAAGTGCTATATCATTCACTTTCAACATGCAATCAGAACGGATACCTCCTCTGCTTCCACAATGTGCCTGGAGGGAAATAAGGCTATTTTTACTATGAGTGTTCCAGGTCAGGTGTGGAAGGAGATAATTAAAATTTTCTACTTAATAAGTTCCTCTCCAAGTGAGATCGTTTCCTGGTAGCCAAGTGCTTTCATCCTCAGGCTCATAGAACAATAGCAGAAACCTCAGGAAACTATTAAAGAGTGATTAATCTTCAAATTATCTAGGGCCATCATTAATATGATGAGAAAGAGAACACACACACACACACACACACACACACACACACACACACACACACACTTCCTCAAATACCTTTAAGAAGCACCAAATTCATTAAAGTCTATAGGAACACTTGAACATGTTTCATTTTAAAATGCTTAAGATTTTTCTTTAACAAAACCATCTCCTCTTCAGATGATCCTTTGATTAATTAATTGGTGATTCCTTAGCAGACTCATACTATTTATTTCAGACTTTCACTACTCCTCTCAAAAGCTCAATCTTTGCCTTTCCCCCACCCCCACTATCATACATGGTACACAATCTTTTTCTACTTTAGTAAAAATGTGGATTCTGTCTGGTGTGACAACCTGACAGGCCTGACAGTCCCCCTCATCTATCTTCCTTTCCAGAACAAAATCTCTCTGGATTTATAACTATTATCTCTGTTTTGGCAGTGTCATGTGGATAGCTGGCTGGACTTGGGAGTCAAGAAGACTTGAGATTGAATCCTGCCTCAGACACTTACTAGCTCTGTGACCCTGGTCAAGTCACTTACCCTTTCTCAGCTGTTTTTCTCATTTGTTAGAGATAATAGCACCTAACTTACAAGGGTTTTTTTTTCCATTAACTGAATAAGATGCAAAGTGCTTTATAAAGCACTATATAAATGCCAGCTATTCTACACTTAGAGTAAGGATTTAGAGCTAGAAAAGATCTTAGAGATAATCTAACCCTTTTTTTACAGATAAGGAAATTGAGGCTCATAGAAGTGAAGAGATTTGCTGAAGAAGTCCCAGCTAGAATATAGAAGAACTAGAATTCAAACCCAGCCCTTCTGTCCCCAAATCTGGCCCTCTTTTCATTCTCCCTCATGCCAGTCATGGAAGGAAGAAAGGCTTCCTAGTCCTCTAAGGCTCAATCCTTCACCTTTGTTCTGGTTCACATCCCCTCAAATGGTCAATTATGATGAGTTGGTTGTTCAAGGGCCTTGATCGGTCAATGACAGGGCCACAGTAGCCTCTGGCCACATTGCCCTTCAGGTGTTAGCTTCAAGGATCTTTTTCACAGAGGCTGAAGACCTTTGCTCTACCTCACAATGCTACTTTCTCCCTCTCTACTTTCTACTCTTCTCACTAAAAATTTGCCCTGGTCTTTCCCAGCTTTAAAAAACAAACAAACAAATAAACAAATAGACAAGTGCTTGGACCCATTGCCCCTCTAGATAGTTCTCTCCTTCCTTGCACTTTTGAACTTCTATAACAAGTGGTAGACACTCACTTCCATTTCCTCCCTGCCCATTCCCTCCATCATCTCTTAATATCTGCCTTCTATTCTAACTGTCCACTCTACAAAACTGTACTCTCAAAGATCACCAGTGGGCTCCTAAAAACCCAATCCTTCTTAATCTTCACTCTGCAGGTCCTCTTGTGTAGACTTTATAACATTATTGACCCTGTCTGATCCTGGGTCTCCTATCTGACCATCTATTTCAGTTTCCCTTTTTCCAGCCTCAATTCCTTCTCCTAGCTAACAACTGTAATGGAGGTTACCAAGGTCCAGGCCTCAGCCTTCTATTCAATTCCATGGTTTCAACTATCCTTTCTGAGGGAATGGATCCAAACTCTACATTTATAGTCATTACTCTCTGAGGCTGCATTTCCAATTACCCATAGGATATCACTATTTGTATAATCTATTGGCCCCTCAAACCATAACCAAAGCAAAACTGATTAGCTTGCCCTTCCCACACCCCAAATTAGATCTCTGCTATAGTAGTTTGGTTTGAAGTCAGAGCAGAGGAACCAAGTTTGAATCCAAATTCGATTTTCTAGCTATGTCAACTTTCAAGTTCATCTCCCTAGCTGGCCCGAATTTTTCTTATCTGTAAAAGGCGAGACTGGGACCAGATGACCTCAAAAGTCCTTTTTAAACTTCAAATCCTACGATCTGATTTATGTCAATGGTACTCTCATTTCCAAGTCTCAGAAACCCTAGTATTCCTGGGAGAAGTGGTTGCTTTACCTTACTCATACACTCTCCAAATGTCCCCAAGACCCACTTAAAAGCTTTGGGCCTGAGACTACTTGCTGCCCCTCAGTCATCAAGTCCCTTTACTATTCCTTTATTCTACTTAATTTGCTCCTTTAGCTCCTGCAGATCTTGCTCCTAACTGTTGCCTTAGATTTTAGACTATCCACCTTGGTCATAATCTATGGTCCCTATAATCCTAGGGACCATAGATTATGAGATCTAGTTCTGGTAGGAACTATTTTCTGATGATCTAAGCCCCTCATTTGATAGATGATGAGGAATCCCTGGTCACCCACTACACATAGGTAGGTGGTGTTAGAAGAGGCATTTGAATCCAGGTCCTCTGCTTCTAGGACCAAATGATGTTCTATTCCGACCATGCTGTTGTATTCCTGTCCTTTTGGTTCCTGTCTGCCTTGGACACTGTGAGATGGGAATAGGAAGGAGAGGGGTTTAGTAGAGCTCAGAATCTTAGGCAGGTAACAGATATAGACAGTGAGTCCACAAGTATCAGGAAAGGAGAGCCTTCCAGATCTGTGGGAACAGACTGGTAATATTATAAGGAGACCAAGTTCAATGGTTGGTGTCAATATTGTAAGACCAGCAGACAGGTCACTGGGCAAGAATACACTATGTTAAATGTGTAAAGTTGATATTGGCCAAGAGGGCATGGAAAGGAATCAGGTTCTGAAGATAAAAACTAGGTTTGGAGTCAGGAATTCAGAACAGATGGAGAGGAGGTAGACATGGGAGATAAGACTGAGCAAGTTGAGTTTCAGAGTATAAGAGGCATTGATACTAACCGAGGGGAGCAAGTGGGCAGATATAGGCAAGAAGGTAGAGTTCGAAAAAAGACCTGGCAGCAGGGACCAGCGACCTAGGCACAGAACCTTGGGGAATGATGGGATGGACCTAGGAGGTATCAATAGATTAGGCAGAAGATAATTGGATCCTAGGCATCCAGTGATTAGCCAGCAGGGATCAGAGCTCAGGCAGACAATAATAATAGCAAATGATTTTATAGTGCTTATGATATGCCAGGCACTGTGGCTAAGCATTTTATAATTATTATTTCTTTTGATCCTCACAAAAACCCTGGGAGGTAGATACTATTATTATCCCCTTTTACAGATGAAGAAACAGGCAAATAGAGGTTAAGTGACTCACCCAGAGTCATACAGCTAGTAAGTATCTGAGTCTGGATTTAAACTCAGGTCTTCCTGATTCCAGGCCTGACACTCAATCTATTGTATGACCTAAATGCCTAAAATCCAGGTACGGAGTAAGGGCAGATCCATTACTGATGATGCTTCATTATAAGAGAGGATGCTTCCTACTCAAAGCTAGAAATAGGGCCAGTGTGTACATAGGGAAGAAACCATAAGTAGAAGCAAGGAGACACAACCAGATCAGAGCATTATAGGGTAGGGGGCCAGGCTGCTGCCAGTTCTGTTGACCTAGACTCCACCTTCACTGCTTGCCTCAACCTTCACTATTCATGATGCCCTATCTCGAACCTGGCCATTTGCTTCTGACTTTCAGTATCTTGAGACATTCCTACTCCACGGGGCTGCTAGGTGGCGCAGTGGATAGAGCACCAGCCCTGGATTCAGCAGGACCTGAGTTCAAATATGGCCTCAGACACATAACACTTATTAGCTGTGTGACCCTGGGCAAGTCACTTAACCCCATGGCCTAACCAAAAAAAAAAAGAGAGAGAGAGAGAGAGAGAGACATTCCTACTCCAGGTTTCAGACTTCTCTATACTCTGGTCAAAGGGGAACTGGATCAGGTCTGGCTCTCATCTGTGCCTTTGGCCTGTGCTCTTATTCTTATCCAAGCTCTCTGTTCTATTCCTTGCCCTCAATCTGTGACCCACTTCCATCTGCAATTCTGACATTTAGAGCCTACTTGGATTTCTTCTTTTTCCTTAGACATTCAGTTGTCCCTGGAACTTATAGATCTATCCTCTGTAATATCCCTCAGAAGCAGCTTCATATAGTGGCTTAAGGGCAGACCTTGGAATCAGGAAGGGCTGGGTCCATGTATTTTCTCTCACAATACTAGCTGTGTGACCAGGGCCCAGTCATTTAACCTCTTACTGTCCCAGGTTACTCTATAATACTGTAAATTACAGATAAATTATTGGTCTGCACTGGCAGAGAATTTCCTGGAAACTCTCACTGGAAGTTCCCTACACAAATGAAATCATAGGTCTGGACCTTCTCTTTCTCTTCTTTTCCTTCTTCCCTCCCTTCTTCCCTCCCTTCTTTCTTTCCTCTCTTTCTTTCTTTCTTTCTTTCTTCCCTCCTTTCTTTCTTTCTTTCTTTCTTTCTGTCTGTCTGTCTGTCTGTCTGTCTGTCTTTCTTTCTTTCTTTCTTTCTTTCTTTCTTCTTTCTTTCTTTCTTTCTTTCTTTCTTTCTTTCTTTCTTTCTTCTTTCTTTCTGTCTTTCTTTCCCACCTCCCTACACCCTCTGACCTGGTTAAATGACTCTTTGCTTCCACCTGTGGTTTCTTCCCTATGTACACATTGGCCCTATTTCTAGCTTTAAGTAGAAAGCTGCCCTCATACCTGGCCTTCCCTGGTATTCTCATTCTCTCTCTCTCTGTCTCTCTGTCTCTCTCTCTGTCTCTTTGTCTCTATCTCTCTGTCTCTCTGTCTCTCTCTCTCCATCTCTTTTCTTACTTATCACTCTGACTCAATAATTCAGTTCCACAAATAGCTATTATGTTCTCTGTACCTCAGAACCAGGCTATACTTGGCATGCACTCATAAACTCATCTTCCTGTCTCTACTATCTCCCCCTCCTCTCTTGCACTCTACTATGAGATTAACAGTTCCAAAATAAAGCTTTCACCATGAGATTTCCCTCATCAAAAAACCCTTTCAATGGTTTCCCCTGCCTTCAGGATAAAGTCCTAACTTCTTAGCATTGCCCTCTACAATACGACCCCCATCTGGGTCATATTCTCTAACCTTAATTATCACTTTCTCCCTACACAAACCTTCTACTAGAGGCATGTCAATCTACTGCCCATTGGACGCATTCCTGGCTCCTTGACTTTACTCCCAGCATTTCCTCCCTCCATCAACCCCATGCTCCTGTATATTTAATTTGCACCCTTTCTTCTTGCCCTGATTTCTCCAAGAAGCCCACCTTGATCATGTGACGCACAGTAAATTCTCTCTCTCTCTCTCTGTGTCTTGGTCTCTCTCTATCTCTGTCTCTCTGTCTCTGTCTCTCTGTCTCTCTCAGCTCCTATAGAAGTTGTCTGTACCATTGCTATAAAATTCTGATTTGTAAACTCATCTTTTTATGTGCATGTTCTTAACTCCCCAAACTATATTACAAGTTCCTTGAAGGTATTACCTTACCCATCTGTCTATGTCCACACCATATAGCAAAATGCCTTGCCCTTGCCCACAGTAGTTGCTTAACAAATATTTACTGACTAATTAAGAAGGAAACAAAAAGTATGTGTAGCTTGCTATTGGGTTTTTGTGTGACACTTTGGGAGGGAGGTATTTATTTGAAGACCTTAGAAATCATTTATACCAATGATGCTTTCTTGTACTAATTGGCAATAGAATGGTAAGAAGAGTGAACATTCTTCCTAGACTATTTCACATATACCCAAGGAGTTCCTCACCTGGCAGGATTAAACTCCCCAGAAAGCACCATGGAAACTTCTTTTTTTTTTAAATTTTAGTAAACTCTGTGTTCCAGTCAGATTTGTTCCCTAATTTGGGTTTCCACATGGCTCACAGTCAAATCCTACTTGCCTGGTAGCTATTTCATTGAGCTATATAATGGGCAGATTTGCACAAGAGTATTTAATTTTAGTGTCCACTCAATGACATCAGGCAGGGAAACACACTGTACTCTATAGTTAAGTTCTTTCCAGCTACATTTAGGACCCACTGCTCATAAATTAACTCTGAGCTAAACACTTTTCTATGAATTAGCCAGCTGCTCAGAACCTATGGGCAATCCTCCAATAACAAACGGGTTCATATGAAGAGAGGAATGAATTTCAGTAAGGAAATAATGGTTCTGTTTTGCATTTTGGAGAGATTGTATCCAGAAAAAAAAATTTTTTAAACCCTTTCCAAATGATGAAAATTCTTTGGCAGCATCCTTTTAACCTCCTCTTTAGTTCTACCATACCATTTGCATGCCAGGATCCACTTTGTCAGCATTTCCTTCCCCCTCCCCACTTTGCCTTGCCCCACCCTCACCCCACCACATTTTTGAAGCATGTGATATATTCTGGGTAGATGGAGACCTAGTTAATCCCTTTTCATGCCCATCTCTCATATCATATGGTACTGTTCATTTACCTTTTTTGTTTTGCTAAAGAAATGACTGTAGCCATAAACCATGCAACCACGAAAATGTCGAACGGAGACAATTACACTTTTTTTTAAAAAAGAAAGAAAAAAATCCACCATGGAAGCACATTTTTGGAGGCACTCTTGGGTACAAGAGGTTTTGAAGCTTGAAGGGAACTTGAAAGTCACTGAGTCCATCCTCCTGCCTTTGGGGCAGAACTCACTCCTCCTCTTCTCTCTATCCAGACGTCTGCAACAGATGCAAGTCTAACCTATCTTTAAAGACCTCCAGAGAAGGAGCTCCCATGATACATTTTGGCAATTTGCAAGAATGTTTTATAGTCTTCACCATCAGGAAATGCTTTCTTGTATCTAATATAAATCCCTCATGCTTCAGTTTAAACCAGCTTCCTTTCCCTCCATATTTATGTGAGATGTGTACATTTATCCAAGGAAATCATTTGACTCGGTATGTCTCCTAACCAGCTTTAGAACCTGGACTTGAAAAACTAACCCTGGATTTATCTGCCATGTATGCCCCATTTCCATTACAGGCATGCAAATAAAGAAGACTTCCAGAAATTTTACACCATGTTCTTCTTCACTGAAATGAATTTAATAAAATGATGAAACTAGAGTTTTGTTGCATTATTATTCTCCATTAAATCTGTTTCTTGAAGTGAACTATTTTCCAGAGACCCCTGAAAGTAATTGACCACAGGGCGTTTCAAAGGAGAGAACTTGATGTGTTTCCAGAAGAGTACTTCACAGTCATTGGACTTCAACAGGATAATATGTAACAGTGGCTGTGGTCACCTAAATCAAAGCACTGACATTCCCACTCCCCAACGTATAAATGCTTTGATTTACAAGGTCAACCAAGAAGAACATAGCCATGACGTTGAAAGTGTATTCACACTAATTTTTTTCTGGATTTGTCATTTATTAGTTGTAATCAATATCTATGTGAAAGGTAATCAATCCCTTAAATTATAATCCCTTGTTTCTATCACATTGCTGACTTTCACATTCCATGTACCACTACATATGGTAGAAATTTTAAATCACCATTTAAAGTGGTTGTATGTGTGGGTATGTATTTCATTTTCCTTTCTGTGGAGTAAGGGCTAGGACTGGGCAGCAGAAGCTGGGTATCAAGAACTTTGGCAATCTTGGTCTCAAAACAAAATTTCTCACCCAATCCCAAAGCTCTGGAATTCCTTCCAGACTGCATTCTTTGCATGGTTTAAAGAACAGTTGAAAAAGCAATTGGTCTCAAAATTTTGACATGAAAACACTGTGAAAATAGTTTTTACCCTGTTCTCATCAAGGAGCAAGAAATAATCAAAACTATGGCTGCTATTTGCATCTACTTCTCTCGAAGAACTAGGGCCAAGGGAATAAATTTGCAAGGAATTCAATTCTTATATATCCCTTTTAGAAGGAGAGACACCCTCAAAAAAATATGCTAAACTGAAAATAATGTAGAAAAAGTGTTAGATATCAACAACCTCGAACCGTCAAACTTCCTTACCATTGCATCCAAGAAATAAAACTAAGTTTATTCATTATTCATGTCCACTTTTAACAAGTCACATTTTTCAAGGATTATCAGACTTGACACTCATTCCACATAACACCAATCTTCATTTAGTTATCATTTAATGTTTATCATGTTCATCATCATGATTTATAGAAGATTTGATTGCTTTGCCTTACCAACAACACAATCCCATTAACCAGGCAGTCCTAGGAATACCAAGGATTTGGGTCATGTCCAAGTTTTGCCCATATACTACCACAGCCCTCGAAAATCCTCCTTGCTCTCTTCACATCCTAATCAGTCCCTCCTAGGAGGAATTTCCCTGAAATACCACTATCAGCTAACAGCCATGCACAACCATTTATGACCAAACATGTCAGAATATCTTGAAACGAAAGTCAGTTTCCTTCCTTTCTGGAGTATATTCCCAACCTCCAGCTCCTGCTGTTCTCACATCAACCACTTTAACAGGAAATAAGTTTTCTTTAAGGAATACTTTGCCAAAGCAGTATGTTATACATGGCTTCTAGAAACAAACACATGCACACATACTCATACATACATACATGCACCGACATGAACAATCTCCTGCAATTAAAAAAAAAAAGATTTTCTGGGAAATAGAGTCTCATAGATATCTGTCTTAGAAAATACAAGTTCTCTTAAACTAACCAAAACAGAAATGCCCTATCAGTTACAATTCCCTCCCCATCCCTGACTTTAGGTTCTTGCAACTTCTTAACAAGCAGAATAAAATACAAAGACATTTGCAAAAAGCAAGAAAGGCTTTTTCTTCCCATGACACCTTAAAGATTTCCAAACTATAATCATGCCTCAGAACTCTGAAAACACGCGGAGCATAGAACCATTGTTTTAAGGCAGTCTGTAGAAAGCAATTAGACCCATACATATGCACTGACTAAGTGCTGGACCAGTGATTTCCCATAAATTTCAATCCAATCACTACTCTGTGACAATAGGTTGGACTACGTGCCATGTAGCGCTCACTCGAAGTTAACAGTCTGAATGCTCATCATGCCACCGGGCAAAATTCGAAATCTCCTCCCTTGGGCTGCCTCGCTCCTTGAACATCTATTTGCAAGTAACCATAGCACAGACAGTCTCCAAGAATCTGCTCAGCCTATCGGGCTCAGCAGCCAGTACTGTGTTTCCCGGGAGGCTGGTTGAAACCTTAAGGAGGTCGCCAAATTCCTTAGGGGAGGGGAAGAGGAGAAAAGAAGTACCCCTGTCCCTTACCTCTGTAGACCTCTGTAGCTGAAAAAATCTTCTAAAGGACTAGGAAGGAAATGAACACCCTGAGTTCTTTAGGCAGGAGCACACAGCCAGAGGGAAACTGCAGGCGGGCTAATAATGCACACAGCTCTATTCAATAAAACTTCAGACCGCCCTTCCCTAGCCCCTCCCAGAAGTCAATGCTAAGTGAATACATATCCCTTATGTTTACAGGCTGAAGTTGGTGGTATGCATTGTCCTGCAGATTTTCTAATGAGCAGCCAGTGACGACACTAAAGCCAAGGTGGTTTCAGCCTCTGTAGAGATGCCTGTCATTCTCTAGGCATGCTCAGCAAATCACTCATCAGAAAGAAGAAAAAAAAAAAGGAAAAAGAAAGGGGGAAAAAAAAACTCGAGACCTAAAAAGCTCTGAAACTGTGCTCAGGCTGCCAAAACCATCTCGCTCCATGCCCTTTTTTGGTTATCCTTAGCAGGGCCTCTGGAAGTAGATCCACTGTCAGGAACGATCATAAGAAATGTTAATCTTGGAGAGGGAGTCTGTCTTGTAGAACACAAATGGAGCTTTTTTTTTTAAAGGGGGAACATAGTCAATGAAAGAAAAGGGAAACAGT
Organism: Phascolarctos cinereus; assembly: GCF_003287225.1. Lineage (NCBI taxonomy): Eukaryota > Metazoa > Chordata > Mammalia > Diprotodontia > Phascolarctidae > Phascolarctos > Phascolarctos cinereus. Next base: position 109,264,635 of record NW_027555514.1, read on the forward strand.
CTGTAGAGTTTATTTTCACGGGGGAGTTTCAGGCATAGCCCAGGAGGGACCCTTTAATATTGTATTTCTTAAGAAAGGAATCAAATGCATGAAATGAATTCGACTGACTTGCCATGCTATTTACTGCTGGACTAAGTAAGACAACAGCTCAAAAATCGATTTGATGGGCTCCAAGTCTGGTGAATATGTGAAATGATAGTTCAGAAAGTGTAAGAGGTGTGGCATCTTAAATATACTGAAATGTGTTCAGAAAATTTAACTTTTTGAACTTTGAAATTTAATAGGCAAAAGAAATAGTTGGCCAGAGGAAAATGAGAACTAAATATTCAGTTATCCAGGATCATGCTGGATTTCTTTCTGCTTACTATCTTTCATTCCCTCTTCCCCACCTCTTTAGTCTCTGAACTGATTTTTTTTTGGGGGGAAATAGGTATGGAAAGAAGAACCTAGGTGGTCCTTAGTAGGGAGGGGCTGGAGAGAGATGCTGTACCCACACAAGTCAGTCATTAGCGTTCTATAAAATATGCAAATACATTCATCACATGGGCAGTTCATAGGTCACATAGGTAACCCTTCAGAGTTTACAAAAAAAAACCACTTCACAAGGTTGAGACTGTGCAAGTTAAAGAAACTGAGTCTCAGAGGAATTAAGTGACATGTCCACATTTGCCCCACCATGGTAGATCTGAGACTTTACACAGCCTGATTCCAAGCATAATAATACAGTGGAAAGTATGCTGAATTTGGAGTCAGAGAACCTGACCTGGGTTCAAATTAAAGCTCTGCCATTTACAAATTGTATGATCTTGTAAAATGTGTCCATTTTACACATGAGAAACCTGAGAGGGTTGGATTAGATAATCCCTAAAATCTCTTCCAGTTCTAAATCTTAGATCCTATGAAGGTTGGTTACTATTCTCTCTGAAACTTGCTGACTGAAACATTAAAAAGATGCTAGGGATAGAACTCTATTGATTATCCCACCCACTTAAAAATAATTACCTTTGCTATGTAAGAACTCTATTGAATCAATCGGAGCCAAGTATAAACAGAGCCTATACTGAGTGCTTAGAAACAGTGCTTGGCAAATCATAGTAGGACTTAAGAAATGTTTATTGACTGACTGACTTCCTTGAATCAGTCTTTGTGTGAGAGACTAGTTCCCTCTCTAAGGTATTTGCATAAAGGAAAGGAGCTTTTTCAGAACCACATAGAGATCCTGAGGCTCTGGATTTGAAAGGTTGGATTCTGGAAGCATGATATTCCACGAACATTCCTAAGGAGCAAAAGGAGAAGTGAGCTGTGGTAGAAAGGGGATATATGGTGGAAAGTCATCAGCTCTACAAGCATCTCAGAGCAGAAGACTCAGGCTGAGGGAAATCCCAAGAAAGGCTGTCTATTTTCACAACTTCCTGTCCCAGTGCCTGTCTATCCTCAGATGCTATAATAAAGTCTTACTATTATGTTACCCAAGTTTCTAGTAAACAGAATTGTGTCTCAGACACAAAGAGGCCATGGGTTAATTAGAGATAGATATGAATATAAAACTAGTCAGAGAGAATTTTCCTAACCTGGGGCTCAGAGTAATTGTGACTAAAGTTATAACTCATCATCTAAGACCTCTAAACTTGAAGGGGAGAACCATATGGACCTTGAGGACCATTATATTCCATCCCTCCCCCCAGAAATCAAAATGGGGTGTTTAGCCTAACCAAAAAGGGGACTTAAAAGGGGACATAATGACTATCTTCAAATATATGAAAGATTATATAGAATAGGGAGTAGTTATTTTTTTTACTTCATCCTGGAAGGTAGAACTAAGACCAGTGAATGGAAGATGCAAAGAGAAAATTTTCAGTTCAACACAAGGAAAAAACTCCTAACAATTAGCACTATCCATAAATGGAATGTAGTAGTAGTAGTAGCAGTTCCCTGGGTAGTAGTAGAGAGTAGTTAGTCCCATATGGTAGTGAGTTCCCTGTCACTGAAGTTCTTTAAGTGGAAAGTGAATGTGAAGGTACTTTACATGATAAAAACAAAATAAAATGCATGCTTCAGGCATGGGTTGGACTAGATGATTTTTGAAGTCCCTAATCTAAATATAAGAGTTGTGCTTCAGATTCTATTTGTCCAAAGGGCCAAACGACAATCTCAGAAGTGTCCAAACTTTAAGCTTTTAATATTTTTTTTGAGAGGGGGAATCTTCCCTATATTTGCCCTATCCTATGTACTGCCTGCCACATCTATACTCCAGTACCCATTCCTTTTCTCTTTTGTTAATTACTATCCTGCCACTATTGGTCCTGATACTGGTGACTATATCCACTAGTCATATTCCTCTTCTTAATTGTCTCTTTTTACTTCTCCCAAGTTTCTCAGATTTCACTGGAACATACTTTGTTACTGTCAGCCAATCAGAGCCTTCCTTCTGTTTTACATGGCAAACTGGCCCATCACAGTATATCAAGTCTAATGCTCAGGCTTTGGCTCTGTTCACTGATTTACAGATGTCTGGAGATTTCAGAAGGCTAAATGACCAGTGAAGTCTCCGAGAAAAACAACCAATTTATAATTGAGCTATAGACAGTAATCAGCAAGCATGTAAGGCCTGCACTATGCTAAACAACTGTCCCTGCCCTCAAGGAGCTTATATTCTAATGAGGGAAGATCATATATAAAAGGAAGCTGAAAAGGGGTAGGAAGGAGAAAATTGGAAATGGGGGTCATCAAAGGTACCAAGTATGGCATGGTAGAAAAAGTCCAGAGGATATACTGGAGGAGAGTAAGACATAGCTGGCCTGAAAACTTCCTTAAATGGAGTTTCTGGGAGAGCAATCCAATCATAAGAAGGAGAAGCCACAAAGGTGGAGGGTTACTGTGTGAATTCTAGGACTGGAATGAGGCTTCAGAATATAAAGCTGAGGTATGTAGAGGACATCCAGAGTGAAGCCTAGAGAGGAGTGAGAGACATTATTAGGCAGCCAGGATAACTATTTCTGGGGTCCCTTCCAACAATTCCCAAGAAAGAAGCTATTCTTTGTTCTTTAATTAAGAGCCATTGGGAAGTGACCAACTTAGAAAGTTATCTTCTCTCAGGTGAAAATGGAGAATTATATAGTTACTAGCACCCAGAAATATCTACCAGAGTGTAATTTTTAAAAAGAGAGACAGTAGTAACACATTGGTTTTTTTAGAGGGGAAAAAAAAAGTCCTGCTACAAGCAAGGAAAGTATTATCAGTAGGAAGCAGGGGTTTTTACATGGTATTTAATAGAAAGATGACTAATTATAAACAGGAGAATGTTCTGAAGAATGTTAGTAAGTATCCTAGACATAATTCAGATGTATAATTACAGATACCTAATGATGTTCCATCTTTTTCTTATTTTGATGACATAAATATTTCTTTTTTCAAATGATATAACCTACGTTATGATTCATTCATCTAACAATGAAAACTTTATTAAGAACTTAACATGTATAGAGCTTACTTCTTTTCTATTTAGCTATTTCTAATGATTTTACTCCATCGTTCATAGTTTCTGAATCTGTTTTCCAAGCTCAAAATATTCTATAGTAGAATCTCAGATAGGCTGGGGCTTGGTATCTATTTTGTATGTACCTAAGTGTTTGCATGTTGTATTCTCCATTAGGATGTGACCTCTTTAAAGGTAGAGACATCTTTAGCTTTTCTTTGTATCTCTGGCATTTAGCACAGTGCCTGGTATATAGTAGCATTTAAATGCTTGTTGACTGACTCATCAATGTGGGTTATTTTTCCAGCGATGAAAATTATGACTTATTTGTCCCTGTGCAATTCTTATCCATGCACACCAATACTGGGGGGGGGAGGGATTGCAGGGGGTCTGCTCTGTGTGCAAAGAAACTTCTTCACTGTCTCTTGGTATTGCAAGTCTAGCAGTAGAGCATTATGGGCTGTCCATTGTTTATCCCTCATTCTCACTATGTGACTGATACATCTCTTTCATTCATAAATTTTTGTAATGGCATCCTTTAGATCTCTTTGCCTTCGTAACGACTTGTCTTTGATGTGTAATGAGTAGCTCAAAGTCGATTTGCATAAGACTCTCCTCCTTGGTGGAGATTGATTATTCAATATACACCATCTTTCATGAAGGTATAAAGCTGAGAATAACCAATCTCCACCAAGGAGGAGGGTCTTATGCAAATAGACTTCAAGCTACCCAATATAAATGTGCTATCATTTGCTCTCACTCACTATAAATTGCTCCACTGTGCTCTGGGTGATCAATAATTTCAGTTTTCTAGAGACTGTAGTGTTTTATGACTCATGGCCATATAACAACACTGGGAAAATAGTGGCATAAAAAGATAGGCTTTTGTTTCAGGAAGAAGGTTGGGGGTCATTAAAATAATGTCAGATTCCCAAAAGCAATCCAGCTTGACCTCCTCTTAATCTTGGACTCAGGGTATTATATATTTGATGTGTCTGTCTAAGACAAATAGGCTCTTGGATGAGTTCTGTTGGTTACCCATCCGACTGGATATCTCAGCCTGGGCAGCAAGTATTCTTCAACTTGTTTTTTTCCTGTGGCTAATAGTAACATTAACAATAATGATAGTAACGGTAATAATAACAAAAAACACAATGATAGCATTTATATAGTACTTTAAGGTTTGCAAAGTGCTTTACTTATGCTATTTCATTTGGTCCTCATAATACCCCCTGTAAAGTAGATGCTGTTATTATAGCCATCTTACAGATAAAGAAATCAAAATGAGAGAATTTAAATGACTTACTTAGGATCCCAAAGCTAGTAAATGTCAGAGACAGGATCTGAACTCGGGTCTTCCTGACTTAAAGTCCAGCATTTATCTACTCTACCACCTAGCTGCCTAGTTTGGCTAGGTGATTCGAGGGATTGTGAATCTTATTTAGGCTCTGTAAAGTTCCACGGCTTGGTACAATCATAACTTTATCTATAAAGGAAAGCATCTGGAGTACCTCACCAATTGTAGGGAATCTCTCTTTAACTTGGACTATCCCCTGGAATACTCCTTTGCTTTATGCTTTCTTAATGATCAAAAAGTCATTGAATAAACTTATCTCTATTGTTATGTCTTTCAAGGAGTCTTGTATAATTTTCAGCTATACATGGAACACCCAGAATATTAGCTATCTAATTACCTTTTTCTACTATATCTGTCTACTATGGAACATCACTTGTGAAAAGACTGCCTATTATAATACCCTTTCACTGAGGGATTCTCTGTGCTGAGTGGTGGTTGCCAGAGTTAACACACTGCCAAAGAACAGCTTCAACCATGGTTTATCTCCATTCTCCAGACATCACACCAGCTGCAATATGCCTCATTTGGACCCCCTGTCCACATCTACCCTGCTCTCTGGTTCTACGACTGTAATCATGTGACTTCTGTCATTAGTCTTGGAAAAGGTGTACCAATCTACTTCCCATCCTTGTAACTTTTTAAACCAAGATATTCCTCCTTGACCACCACTTCCCTATATATATTTTCTTCCCCTAGTAAAATGTAAATTTCTTGAGTGCAAGGATTGTCTTTGTATGTATATTCCTAGCACTTAGCACAGTGTCTAACACATAGTAAGCTCTTAATAAATGCTTTTTTTTTAATCCATTTGCTCATTCATTTATTTATTAAAGATGGCTTTGGGGTGATTATTTTCACACACAAAAAAATATATATATATAAATGGAAAAGTACAAAAATGGGTCAATAGTTATTGATCCATCATATACTGGGAGAGTAATAATGAGTGAGGTGTTTCTCCCCACACCCCCAAGCCTTTGGTATCTTCTCCCTCAGGTATCTTGAGAATTGATCCTTAATAGCCTTGAAATTGTATTGCCTCTAGCATGGGGATCCGCTGAATATATTACCTTTCTTTGTTTTCTTCAGTGACATTTCTTCTTCTTCTATAAGCACATTTGGGGATATGATATCAGAGTCCAAATAAGATGGCTCCATAGTCCTTGATGGTGAAAAGAGTTCATTACAAAATTTTTTGCAGATCTTTTTCATCTTTCATTTGTTCTTTTTCCAATTTCATCCTTTAATAACTTCACAATGGCTTTGCTTAGGTGGCTTTCTTGCCAAGCATTCTTTGTTTTTGTTTTTGTTTTTTTTCCCCTCCATTACTCATTATCTTATATGGAAACACTACTTATAATCTTCTATTATACTCCTCTTTAAGATCTTGAAAATCTGTTTATATTTTAAGTTGGTGTGGCCCTTGATTTCTATATCTATTTGGCAAATAAGTCAATAGTCTGCTAAGGGTTTTTTTTAAAAGGCTTTCTTGTCCCCTCATTATGATATTTAATTTGTATTGGTTAAATTTCTTATAAAACTGTTGTAAATTATTTAATTAATGATGGTCTTTTCCACCTTCTACTCATTTTCTAGTGTCACTAGCTCACTTAAATAGAATTGCCAGATAAATATTTTTCTCATTTTTATTCTATCTTCTGGCTCTAATATTTGCTCTAAAAAACAATGACTAAATGATATACAGATAGCTGAATCAGAAATTACTATATCAGTAAGTCATTTACCATTTATTAATATAGAATCACTTTCATTATTTTGCCATGTTCTTTGGTGCTTCCTATGTCTAGAACTTTCTGATAAGTTTCTCAAAGAAAATATTCATGGTATATAGGCATGAGAGTTCTGTGCAAGTCTTTGGCTTTTATCATTCCTTACTCCTTATTAATTTATTAACGTTTGTGTTTTTGTAGCAGTCCCAGACGTAAATAATTTCTCTTACTCTGCTCCCCCCGACCAAATGTACTTTGTAACAAAGGAAAATGGTTAAGTGAAACCAACAACATAGTTAGTGTTTCTGAGGGTGTACGCAGTATTCCATACCAGTAAACACTCACCTTTCTACTTCCAGGAGAAAAGCATCTTCACATCTATTTTCTAGTACCCAAATCTATCAGTATAGTAATTCTCATTCAACTTTGTTTCTAGCATATTATTATAGTCATTGAGAAGTAGAATGATACAGACAGAGATCCAGAGTCAGGAAGACCAGAATTCAATTTTTCTTCTAACACATCCAATGATGAGACCCTGAGAAAATCACTTAATCACTCAGTCTTCCACGCAATTCTAAAATTTGCAGCACAGGTGCTGATTGACATTGGTAAAGGGCATTTCCATATCAGGAGTTCCCATACCAATAAAATCATAGTTCAAGTTCAAAAAGCAAACCAAATTAGTCATTTCATATATTGTTCTCATTCCATTCATCTCATTTGCACTACTTCCTGTAGGTCGTCTCATGTTTCTCTATCATTCCTTAGTCCTGAACCATACTTTCCAACATATTTTCCACTAAGTTCACCTATTCCTATCTGTGCATCAAAGTCATGACTGAGTATCAAAGTATATGCCAATTTAATCTGGAGGGTCCTTGTGAGTGTTTTGTTTTATTTCCCTACCTCTTTATCCCCTGAAACAGATGTTGGTGCATAAGAATCAATTATTTTCATTGTGGTCGTTTTGCAAATACTTATCATGAGCATTGAAACATGAGATGACTAAATGTCCCATAACATCATGCTTTTTTCTTGCATTTGGAACACAAAAACCAATGCCAGCATCTCTTTTTTTTTTTCTGTGCTCAGGAGAACTTGAAAATCAACTTACCATTTAGCTTCACATTTGTTATTGTTATCATTCAATTGTATCCAACTCTTTGTGACCCTGTGGATCATAGCATGCCAAAACTGTCCATGGGGTTTTCTTAGCAGAGATATTGAAGGGGCTTACCATTTCCTCCTCCAGTGGATTAAGGCAAACAGAGGTTAAATGGTTTGCCAAGGGTCACACAGCTAATAAGTGTCTTAGTCCAGATTTGAACTCAGATCTTCCTGACTCTAAACCCAGCACTCTATCCACTGAGCCACCTAGCTGCCTCACTTAACATTTAGGTAAACACATTTTCCAACTTCTAGTTTTATATTTAGCAAGAATGTCAAAATTCCTCTAGTAGGATGCTCGTTTGTGGGTCATTTGACAATGATCTCACATTAGGTTACCAAAATCAAAGTTAATATTTTTATCAATAGTCTAAAAATTGTGAGGTCATGTAAGACAGAGGATAAGAGTCAGAAACACCTGAGTTCAAGTCTCACCCCTGACACATACTAACTTTGTGACCCTGGGAAAATCATATAGTTTCTTAGCTCCCCAGGCTCCTTTTTAAAACTAAATAGCAGAGACTATCCATCTGTATTGGTAGGGGGAGTTCCTTACACAGATGATATTACCGGTCCATTCAAAAACAAACAAACATACAAACAAAAAACAAAAACCAGGTGACTCTCATCACAACTTGCTTCTTTTCTCACTCTACTATTATTACTACAGAAGCAGAAAGGGACTCCACAGGACTGAGTGCCCATTTTTTAATTTTTTCTTCATACTTTGGGTTGCTTTGGAGATGACTTCCAAGTGGTCAGTCCCTGTTGATGAGCATCCAGGGAGCAGTCAGCAACAGTAGGGTACCTGGAGGAGAAGAAAAAGATTGGGGTAGAGGGTCATTGAAGACAAGCCCTGACTGCATCTGATTTGCCTATAGCTGCCTAGGGACTATATCTAAGTTCATCTTGCTTGAGTAAGCAATGTGTGGGACAAGTGAAAGTTTCTCATATGAAATGGAAGCTGTGCCCCAAAATTTGGTTAAGGCTTTAGCATTAGCTGGGTCTAAGTTTCGTTTTCCTGTAAATCATGTGATCAGGTCATACACCTGTTGCCCACCCCCCTCCCTTGTTTTGTAACCACCACCCCAGCCTTACGTTTGCCAAATAAGGCAATCTTCTAGCTCCCAAGCTTGTTTTGGGTAAAATGTATCTCTTAGTTTCTGGGTAGAATATAAGGTCTCTTACCTCAACCAAAGAGGATAAAGAGATTGAGGTAAACAAGTGTGTGTGTGTGTGTGGGGGGGTTCTTAGAATTGTTTGTCTAAGGGTATATAACTGCTTGCTTGCTGCTTGTATCCTGCCTCCCTACTCCAGTCTGCTTTGGGGAGGTGATGCCCAAGCGTGCATCCAGGATTTCTCAGAGGTCTTGAGCCCCGGAAGGGAGTTGCCTCCCAGTCTTTGAAATAACCCCAAAGAGAGGGACTCAGAGAAACAGAAGGTTTGTTAGGGCTTCAACAATTAAAACAAAACTAAGAAATTCCGGCTGGCCTGTGAGTGAGAGCAGTCACATAAGTTGTTCACGTGCAACCCAGAGGTAAGCACTCAGGGGGGTCTGGAGGTAATTGGCAGAGGCTGAGGGCCCTTTAGGGCAGACTCTAGTTTAGGCAGATTCTGGGCCTAATCAAATTGCGGAATAGATACCTCATTGGAAGGACGCCGCTGAGAAAGCTTCATGGGTGACTGGTGAGGATTGAGCGACCCTCCTTGGTGATTCGGCTGAGTCTTTAGACTTGGGGAGTTCGGTGACAACTCCCATAAATTCCCTAGGTGAGGGCCTAGGAATGGGAAAGGAACAATCTAAATCTGCGCAGTCAGAGCGCAAAAATGTGAGGTAGCTATAGACAGTCCTTTAGGCAATTGATTGCAGAATTGGAATGAACTACCAAAATATAGAGGAAAGGATAGGAAGAAAATGATTAAATATGATTTGAGGATTTGAGGATTCTATAAGACAGAGGGTTGTTGTATGTCTATTTTTTTGTGTGTATTTGTGTCTGTGCGTGGTATGAGTGAGTGTCAGTGTGTATCTTTTGCAGCCCGACAAGCAAAAGGCTGCAGCTGGACTCTGGAAAGTCGCTCTCTTTCTCTCCCCCTCTTCCTCCCTGCTAACAGAGCCTCAGAGGAGCAGGTGGATAGGAGAGGGAAAGAGAGAAAAAATACTTTATTATTTAGGTTATATGATTGATAAAAAGCAAGTTGAGAAGGATTTTCAAAGTGTCAGGTCAGAATTAGAAAGAAATAAGATATGTGCAGTTTTAGAGGGACTTTAATCAAAGTCCATTAGAAAGAAAGGCAAGAAAGTTTAAGCATGTAGGAGAGAGGAGTATGTGTATAAAGCTTAAGGAAGGTATAATTTATTTGCATGGTGTGAATAAAGGTTTTGAAAGTAAGAAGGTTTTGAAACTTTTGGGAAAAAAATTATTTCTCTCTCTCTCTCTGCATTCTAATTCTGGCCAAATTTGAGTGTGGAGACAAAGAGAGAAAAAGGGAATCTTTTCCCCTCAGATCAGAAAGAGAGGTAGCACTTAATCTTTTCTGTCTCTCATAAAAGAGAAAAGTTTTTGTGTACCAGAACATAAACAAAAGGTAATTTATGGGCAGCTGGGGGCTGTGCTGAAGGCTGTGGCTTGTTGGGGATGACTGGGCTTGACTGTTGCTGAGACCATGATGTTTCCCCACGAGCCCCAACTCATTCAAATTGGTAAAAATGTGATATTTTTAGTTTTGGAACTTGTTACACTGTTTGGCACTAAAGGAAATTGAAAGAAACTAAAGAACAGTGGAAAAATAGTATGAGATGAGTGAATTGTTTAGAGTGCATAGTAAAGTTGTAAAGGCAGTTTGGGAAGAGAGAGAGGGAGGGAGAGCCCTGTTCAATTATCTCCCTTCAGAAATGCAAAAAGAAAGCTGTGTAGTCGCCTTGGTGAGCGTAATTTTGGTGGGAGGGGGTCTTAAGTTCCCCACCCTGGGAGGATGCCATATTGGTTATTGTGAGTTGTGATTATTACTGTTCAATTAATTATTAAGCTCCAGAGGTGCCTACCTGGAGGGAAAGCAAAAAGAAGTAGTTAGAATACTGGCCCAGTACATTTTAAACTGACCTGATTACAATAGGTGATTCCAAACTGCTTGTAAAATTTTTGCAAGAAAATGTGGACATGAATGGGGACCTGAAATATTAAAGAAATATATGAATTTGTGGATAATATCGCTTTATAAAGGGCCAAGGGTATTGAACTTAGAAATGTGTATTTGTATAGTTTTAAGAGCATATATTGTTATTTGGCATTAAGAAATTTATTAACTATGTGGCCCCAGGAGACTATTGAATCTGGTGAAGGGGTCTAGAAAGAAAGTAAAGAAAGAAAGAAAGAAAGAAAGAAAGAAAGAAAGAAGAAAGAAAGAAAGAAAGAAAGATTGAAAGATTTTTTTTATTGAGTCTGTTTTCAATTGTACTAGTTATGTTGCTGTAAGGGCAATTTATTTTATAATCTAGAATGTTAAATTAATTGTGACTTCAGAGAAAAGAGAAAAAGGAATGAATCTGGCTGTTGGGGATTTAAGAAATCATAACATTTCCAAATTTTTATTTAAAGGGAATTTTCAGTTAAAGTTGTTTTGTTATTTATAAAATTTGTGAGATTTTTAACTAAGTTGTTTGGGATTACTGTTTTAATGCTAAAACCTAAGAGGGATAATTAATTACTGTATTTGTGTGGGCAAAGTCATCTGCCCTGAGAAAAGAACTTGTTAGGATTATGCAGCTCCTAGACAATGAACTTAGTTTGCTAAGAAGTTGCAAGTTTAGGTACAATAGATAGAAATGATTTCTAATGATTGGCTTTTACACCAGGGCAAGTTTAAATTTGAGAAGGAAAGATGTAAAGTGAGGTCTCTTATGTATGTGAGTCCTGGTAAATTTTTATTGCTTATTGTAACTCCATGAGAGTGAAATTAACTGTATCTGGCTTGAAACTGTGATTAATGAGACTTGATGTTTGAGATACAAGGTTCTTGGGACTCTAACTAATTTTGTTTTGATTTTAAATTTGGGTATAGTTGTCTACATTAAATCAGCATCTGAGAGAAATGCCTCAAGAACAGGTGGAGGTCTATTTAGAGGACACGTAATTCATTTGGGAAAAAGGCCTAGGGGACAATCTTAGTCTCAATCTAGGATGGGATCCTCCTGGCTCAGTTTCCCCATTATGTTCCTTTGGAAAGGAATGTTTCCCACCTGACTATTCCTGAGTTTGGCTATGAGGAGAAACAGATATTGCATGATTGGAGAGCTACGATCTATCTGAATTTAAACAAAGCTAAGGATGTTTTATCCTGTCATATTTGATACATTACCTGTCCCTGCTCTTTTTCCTTCTATAGTAGGTTTCTATGATCAGAGCAAGTAGTCAGCATGAGACATGAGAAAAGGATTAGATTATAGTCATATCTTAAACTGATTGTTGGAACTTGCTGGGACTAATGACTGTTTCTGAGTCTAACTCCCGGTGTCCTTAACCGAAACCTGGCAGACTTTAAGTCTGGCTCAGTGCAGTTTGCAGTTCGACATAACACTCCATCTGGAGTTGACAGGAAGTTGAGGGAAATATCGTCCCCTTACTCTAATCTCTTAGTGGCTAGTTTCTATAATCAGAAGGTTTTGTAAGTACAGTAATAGATTTACTAAAATAATTGATTATGGAACATCTTAGGTTATTATAGAACTGGGACTGTGTTCTGGTATGAGTTAGGGTCTTTTAATTCTTGGTAATGGTATGGAGATAATCAGGAGCTTGTGAGAATAGGATTTTGGTTATTTGGATAATATCATACTCATCTAAAGTTTTGATACCATTGATTAATAATGTAAAAGAAGAATGGCTTGTGTTTATGTTGTAAATGCCATCAAAGAAACAAGGCATGACTAAACTTTTAAGATTTTATATGTACTGTGTTAAAAATTGATATGTATGTACTACAGCCTGTGATTAATTCCATGGTGAAGTCTCATCCCCCTGGTGAGGAAATTAATAATGGATTAAAAGTATAAGACACTGGGTTCTGATGAATTTCTTAAACATGACAATTGGCCATGATTCCAATTTCGAGTTTGTAAAAATGATCAGGGTCATAAGGACTAGAAATAGTGATTTTAAATTGTGCTAAGATCACTTCTGTAGGAGAATGGACAGAAAGCTGGTTCCTACAAGAAGACAAGAAGAAGAAGATGCTGAGATGCTGTGCTGGAGATGGCTGGAGCAAATACCAAGGACAGAGGACTTCATTGATATGTTCCTGCCAGACAGCTGTATAAGAAAAGATTTGATCTTAAAGGGACAATTACATTATTGTTTTCTTTTGGGTCTCTGTATCTACATTTATAAAGGGGCTGCCCCTTTGATTTGTCAATGTTTAGATTACTCCTTCCCTTATTGACTTAAAGGAGTGGTCCTGGTTTGGGGGAACTTGGTGGAAGCAGGTTTTATGGGTCTTATCGATAGCAGTGAGTGGAGTCATACTACTCCCAGTGTGTGTCCCTTGAATGACTACTGTACAAAGGACACTCTCTATGATGATTATATTAAGAGAGCCTATTAGTGAGTCCATAAGATTAATGATATTGGGGAATCAAGGGTGGGTGACAGTCAGTCAAGAAAAGAGGAAAGGTCAAACCCTGATGAAATAGCAAACAGGGAGGCTGCAGAAACTTACCAGTTTTGGAGTGAGAAACTTTCAACTATGAAATGAGAGGGGGGACGTGTGGGACAAGTGAAAGTTTCTCATGTGAAATGGAAGCTATGCCCCAAAATTTAGTTAAGCCTTTAGCATTAGCTGGGTCTAAGTTTCGTTTTCCTGTAAATCATGTGGTCGGGTCATACACCTGTTGCCCACCTCCTCCCTTGTTTTGTAACCACCACCCCAGCCTTACGTTTGCCAAATAAGGCAATCTTCTAGCTCCCAAGCTTGTTTTGGGTAAAATGTATCTCTTAGTTTCTGGGTAGAATGTAAGGTCTCTTACCTCAACCAAAGAGGATAAAGAGATTGAGGTAAACAAGTGTGGGGGTGGGTTTTCTTAGAGTTGTTTGTCTAAGGGTATAGAACTGCTTGCTCGCTGCTGGTATCCTGCTTCCCTACTCCAGTCCACCTTGGGTAGGTGAAGCCCAATTCTCACATGAGACTTGCTAGAATAAAACTTCTGTTTCTACTGAGAGAAACCTCTGAATTTTTATTTGGGTAGGTGGTCTCTATCCCACTCAGCAATATCAAGCCATGGCTAATGTTATCCACTTTGGGGACTGTGAAGAAACCTACTTAGCTGTTTAAATTCATTATGTAGTTGGCTTCGTTTTAAATTGTTCAAAAGGAGCAAGGGTCTCACTTTCTTTTTGAAAGCCAAGATATGTGAAAAGGGAAGTAGGAATGACTGGAGCAAACACAGCAATGTTACAATATTGCATTTCTCTTTTTTTAAGAAGGTGGTGTAGAGCCAACTACAGAAAGAGTTGCAAATAGATGCAAGGCCTGGGGAATGGTCTGATTCCAAGTGAATGAACAGCAGTCTCTAGGCATCTACTGTTTATTGTGAGTGGAAGAAAAGTGCTAATAAGACATTTAACACCTGCATTCTCCACCTATTGAGTATAAAATGAATCCGGTCACAAATCACAAAAACAGTTCGAGGCCACCAGTAGGTGAGAGAAAGATGAGTAACACTTAACATCAGGTACTCAAAACTGACAGAAATCTTTTTGTTTGTTTGTTTTTGTGTGAGGGAGTGCCCATCAACTGGGGAGTGGTTAAACAAGTTGTGGTGTATAATTGTGATGGGATACTATCGTACTATAAGAAATGATGATCAGGATGGTTTCAGAAAAACCTCGGAAGACTTGTACGAATTGATTCAGAGTGAAGCAAACATGTGATGGCGTCAGCGCCCTGATCCTCTTCGAGGTCCTTGTCGAGAATGAAGGACAAACGACAACACTCTAAAGCGACATTAAATATAAACATTTTGTGCATGTGTTTATGTATACATATATATATATACATACATACCACACATATATATGAGAGACAAATATATACATATATAGTTTAATTAAAAAGTAAAGATTTATTAAAAGGAAGGTCTTACATATCCTTTTTTCTCAGTAATCCATGTTTATAGTCTGTCTAATCACTTTCCTAGTACTATTTTGGAGACATCACTAGACATTTGGGGTTGGCTTTTGGAGGAAGAGGCAGATTCATCAGAATATATTGAAAAAGAATTTGCCCTGAAATCACAGGGGCATTACCTTTCCCCACGACCTCCACAAGAATAATAACAGATGTTATCTAATATCAACTTTATGATTGATTATTAATACAGTCAGTTGGGAGATTTATAAGTAAGCATTATTGGGACAGAAAAGTTTTTTTGCAAGACAGCTAACTAGCCATGTAATATTTAACCTCTCTTGGCACTGTCCAATCAAATGGCCACGCTTGGTCTTTCTGGGCAGTGTTCAATGCTAATCTTTTCTGGGTGCCACAGTTTAGGCATTCTCAGCACTGCCACTCCCCACCACAGAAGAGGAAAGGGAAGATGCTAGCTGTCACTACTGCAATTTTTCCAGGCTTTTGAGTGCACACAAAATCAGTGATGGGTAGCCAAGGCCCTGGTAAAATCCTTGCTGGTTGAATCCACACTCCCTGTGGGCAACTATAGCCCTGCTGCCATTATGTTGGGGGTAGAAAAGGACCATCCTTCTATAGCCTTCAATGAAATCATGTTGTTTTGTGATTTGAAGGGCTGCACCCGAAAGGGCTGCCAGATGGAAGCCACCTTCTTTTAACAGAAACGACCTGTGTTTTCAGCTTTTCCAGTTCAGCAGTCAATCAGAGGATTTGCAGAATCATACATGGCCAGAAGTCATTCTCTCAGAGATCTCACATGGCCCACTGGAAGCAGGTGGACAATATCTGCGTATGTGAGGGTTTGAGTAGAAAACTGAGACAAGAAGGACCTTGTTGGGGCAGGTAGGTGATACAGTGGATAGAGCACCAGCCCTGGAGTCAGGAGGACCTGAGTTCAAATCTGGCTTCAGACACTTGACACTTAGTAGCTGTGTGACCCTGGGCAAGTCACTTAACCCAGATTGCCTCACAAAAAACAAGGAGGGGGGCTTGTTTATGGGGTGTGCTGGAGCCACCTCCAACCTTGCTAGGGCCAGTTGTTAAATTTTCAGTGTGAGCATTTACATAATCCAAATCATGGCTTAGATATATAGTTGTATTGATTTTCTAGCTTATAAAAGTGATGGGGAAAATGTGAATAAGACAGATTAAACTTGAAAGTGTGTCTACCTTTATTTTATTTTAATTTTTTTGGCAAGCTAGCTGTTAAGCATTTATCAGCACACCAGTAGTCCCATTACATTAACACAGGGCCAAAGACACCCTGCTAAGGAGCTCAGCACATGCAGAAGGAGGCATTTCACCAGGCCCAGCTCCCCTCCCTCTACTTCCACCTTCAAGCCAACATGAAAAAGAAGAGGCATATTATTAGTGGCAGAGCTCTCTCTCTCTTCTTTCTTTTCTGGAAATAGAATTGGATGCAGATGGGAAAGAGTTCACATCAGGAGAGGACTAGTCCACAGACAAGGACACATTTTCTTATTTTTGTGAAGGGATCTTTCAGGACTTTGGCGAGCCCTTTCTTTAGTATACATAGGCTGAATCCAGGGGTCCATGAGGACACTGAACGCCACAACTCTCATTCTTTCAGGACCTCTTAGTTTCCTCAGGTTCCCATGGAACTCACATTCATGGATTTAGAGTTAGAAGGAGCTTTAATTCAACCCTTTCATTTTACAAATGAGAAAACAGACATGTGGAATGACTTGCCCTAGATGACATTGGCAGGAATCGTTTAAGCAAGATCTTGAACTCTGGTCCCTGACCCCCTGTTCAGTGCACTTTTCATTTTACTGTGCTGTCTTTCCAAGACCATAATTATAGGTGAAATAGGGGGCTACTTATATGGTAGAACTTGGGGACAGGTATACAGGGAAAAGTACCAAAAAGCTTTCTTGGGAGGTGAAGAATTCATGGCCAAACAAGAGATAGAGAGCACTATGAAATGTAAAATAGATAATTTTGGTTACATTAAAATAAAAGGCTTTTGTACAAACAAAACCAATGCACCCAAGATTAGAAGGAAAGCAGAAAGCTGAGAAATAATCTTTACAGCAAGTGTTTCTGATAAAAGCTTCATTTCTCAAATATATAGAGAACCAAGTCAAATTTATAAGAATACAAGTCATTGCTTAATTGATAAATGGTCAAAGGATATGAACAGGCAGTTTTCAGATGAAGAAATCAAAAGTCTCTATAGGCATATGAAGAAGTGCTCCAAATCACTTCTGATTAGAGAAATGCAGATTAAAATACTACCTCACACCTATCAGATTGGCTAATATGACAGAAAAGGAAAATGATAAATACTGGAGAGGTTGTGGGAATATTGGAACACTGATGCATTGTTGGTGGAGTTGTGAACTGATCCAACCATTCTGGAGAGCAATTTGGAACTATGCCCAAAGGGAATCCAAACTGTGCATACACCTTTAATCCAGCAATACCATTACTAGGCCTTTATCCCAAAGAGATCATAAAAAAAGGGGAAAGAACCAAAAACCTTTCTCACATGGACCTGCTATGGTGCCTAAAATTACCATGATTCATTATCCTTTAAGGTCAAGTATTGAACTCCACTATAAAAATACAAGTATATTATGAAGAGGGTTAAAATATTAAGCCAATTTCATCATCATCATCATCATTATCAATCATCATCAACATTGCTAGCATTTATGTACCGCCTACTATGTGTCAGGCATTATTCTAAGTGCTTTAAAATATGATTTCATTGATTTTCACAACAACCCTAGGAAGTAGGTGCTATTATTATCCCCATTTTACAGTTGAGGAAACTGAGGCAAGCAGAAGTTAAGTGACTTACTTAAGGTCACCCAGCTAGTAAGTATCTGAAATTAGATATATTATGCTGTAGTAATTATATAGTACACTGTGATATGTCCCATATCTTGTATTTTCCCTTATCCTCAGGTCTTCCTGACTTCAGGCCCAGTGCTTTAGCCACTGAGTCACCTAGCTACCTCATGTCCCAGGTTAACTTCTACAACTAGAAAAGATCAAGGTCCTAAGGAAATGGGACAAGAGACAGCTAAGTTTTGAAACAAATATAAAAAGCAAGAGAGTCACTACACTCAAGCAACTTAAATTTTAATAGGAGAATACTTACATTTTAACAGGGGAGCATTGGCTGGGGATGAGTGTTTTGGTCTGGGAAGTTGCAAAGATGATGAATCGACTGACATGTCCTTTCCAGGAATGCTTGTGTTGATTTGTTTTAGAGAGTTGCCTGGCAGAGCACTGAGAGGTTAAATGATACTCGCTTCCTTTTTCAGCGTTGTCCATCATCCTCTCTCTACTTCTGAAAATCGATATTATTTCAATTCCACTTTTCTGTCAGGTTCCACAGAATGAACCCGACAATAGTATTCCTTTTGTTTCACTGCCTTCCTCTAAAAGGAGATTTTGGTAGCTCGCATTCTGGATTTATTGGTTAATCTGGCACAAAACAGAGCTAGTAGAAAATGTTAGTCATGTAATTACTCCAAGGTAGTGAAGAAGAGCACTTGACACATTTATTTTTTAAGGATTCAACTTAGCACATGCATGGACACCTTGCCTCTTACTTTTGGAAATTATTTTTTGTTTTGAGAAGGCATTCTTATACTGAAGTCCCATTCCTGAAGTATCTTTGGGAAGCCCATAAAAGAATCTAAACTTTGAGGTCCTGAGGCCATAATGCATTGCTTTGAAGACCCTGGGCCTCAAATGTCAAAACAGAACGAAAAGAATTCAATTCTCCAGTCCCAAACCTCTCCTACCTGTAGAAAACTGGTCAGTGACTATAGAATAGGTGGGATACAATGAATATATTAAAACACCCTGCAAGGTTGTTTTATAGCAGTTCCAAGATTTCATATGTACACATGATCACTGCTCTATACAAATGCCATGGTCTGTCAAGAATGCAAATACTGAATCTTATCCTCAAGGTATGATAATATAAAAAGCAGAATGATTTATAAGTAAGATACTTGTACATCCAAGTGTTTTTCAGAGTAGTTATCTTGGGTGTCTGCACCTTTACTCCAACAATGGAGTATTTTTGGATATTTATGGAGTTCCAGCTTGGACCTCCAGCCTCAGGACCAAGGAGACCAGTCACACAAAAGTCTCATGGCTTTATTTTCAGGTCTTATTTTGGACCCTCAAAGATGGTATGTGGCTCCAATGACTCCATCAGGATCACCAGACTTCAGTCCATAGATGACTTTTGGCTATTTCCTAAGCTAATCCACTTTCAAAGGAAGATTCATTATCAAAATGATTGTGTGTGTGTGTGTGTGTGTGTGTGTGTGTGTGTGTGTGTGTGTGTGTGTGTAATAAACAGTCTCTGGTAATGATTCTTGTGAATTTCCTGGTTCCTTACTTTTATTTCATTTCCAAATCTTTTCACCAACCATCTCCCTTACTTTTAAATATTTGAGTTCTCTGGGTTCCATATCTACTTTCCTGACTTCTGCCTGGTGAGAGGGCTGGCTAGAAAAGGAAATCCACCTGCCTTTTGGTCAAGACTATTATGACTGAGAGAGCCCTGGCTGAGACAGTGGGTCCCTACCAGACAAGCTACCCTAGGTTCAGGGTATTTCAAGGCTGCACTGATGTGTTCACTCCTACTGGTCACTGGGTTGGCAAGGTCACTGTGGTAAGTGGAGTGCCTACAGGACGCCTATAGGATAAAATATAAACTCCTTAGCTTGTCATGTAAGGCTTTCTGCAATCAGGCTACAACAAACTTTCCTAGCTTTATTTCATGACTACCTTTTACTCACTTAACATTACACCAACTGGACTAATGGCTGTCCTGTGATCTTATCCTGCCCTCTTCTGCCTCCATGCATTCATGCACGCTATCTCCCTCACCTGGAATGCATTCCTTTGTCATTTCTACCTTTAACTGAAATTTTGTCTCCCCTTAAGGCTTAGCTCATGTGCCCAACTGTCCTATGAAGCCTTCCTGGAGCTTCTTAGATGAAAGTGATCCTCTCCTCTACAAGGTTTCTAGGAGCACATTGTGCTGTCTTCTCCTGGTCCCCATCTTATTCCACTTTGCATTAAACTTGTTTGTATAGATAGTGCATTGTCCCTATTAGATTGTAAACTCCTCGAGGGCAGAGATTTTTTTTTCATTCTTTTTGAAACCCAGTAGACTCTCCCGATTTCCCAAATTGTTAGCTGTCCCTACCAAAAGGACTTTGAATTAACTTATGGGCATATGGCTCTCTGCCCCAGTAGAATGTAAGCTCCAGGACATTTTATTGTCATTTTTGTCTTGTCTTTTGTCTTTGATACAGTATCTAATGTTGTCAGTTCTAAATAATTTGAGTTAATTTGAATTCTTCCATCTCTAAGATCCCAAGAGTACCTTGCACATAGAAGATGCTTAATGAATGTTTGTTAAATCAATGGAAATCAATATGCTTTAAAGCTTATTTTTGTATTTGTCTCTAAATATTTTAAGTGAATCCATTTATTCACCTCACTGCTCCTCAGAATCTTCCTGTTCTTCAATTCTTCAGGAAACAGCACTTGATCCCAGGTACTCACAAACAACTAGAAATTTTTAGCTACATCCAGTAGCTAGGACACACGTTCTACCTCCTTTCTTTCTCCCTTACACACACACACACACACACACACACACACACACACACACACACACACACACACATGTACATACAGACATATATATGTATATGCATACACACACATATATGCATGTGTATGTATGTATATATATATATGTATATATCTTTTCCTCCAACAAACTGTCGTCTGTTTCAAAGAAAGGCAGTACTCTCTTTCTTGGATTCTGACACTAGAATCCAGATGGTTACTTTGGCCAAACTCAAGGGCTTGGTACAGAGTTGCAATTAAGAAGCTAACTAAAAATTTTGGTGAGGTCAGAAAGGAAAGCTGTTCACTTTCTCATGTCTTAAATTACCTGTCAGAAGCGTATTGCTATAGAGCAAGTCTACCTTGCATGAACGCATTGCAATTACTCCATGGCAGCCAAGACATCTGGGCTAAGATAGGGAGCCAAGAGGAGTAGCCTTTATTTACTTCCTCTCCTGCTCTGCCAGTAACGACCTCTTCTCCCTCCCTGCTCACTCTAATCCAGGCACTGCAGGTTCAAGGGTGCAAGGAATCTTTCCAGCAGGGCAAGGAAATTTCAGGGTATAGTAAATGTACATTGCAGGTGTGGTCTCATGTTTCCTGGTGAGCCTGGCTCAGAGTTAATGTACCTTCCAGGTGCTTCCTGTCATCACTGTCAGGGTCTGCCAGGTGTGGCAAGTTGCTGCCCCATAGCATTTGAGCCTATATCCTGGAGGCTGAAGTAAGAAGGGCTCAAGAAAAAGGCTTGCTTCCTTGGAAGGTGGCATGGGTTCAGTTTTGTGGTTATCTTGGCTGGCAAGTTGTGCCTGTGGCTACTCTCATAAACTGTTTTCTCCAAAAAAAGTTCTAACACCTCCCTATTACCTCGAAAATTAAATACAAATCCCTCTGTTTGGCATTTAAAGCCCTTCACAACCTGACTCCAACCTCCTTCTCTAGCCTTATAAATCACTCCCTTCTTTGGTCTGGCCACACTGGAAAAGTTCCTCACATCGTCCCTCTTCATCTCTTCCTCTTAGAATCTCTAGTGTTCTTCTAAAGTCAGCTCAAACATCACCTAGATGAGGCCCTTCCCTAACTCTCCCAGCAATTAAAGCTGTCCTCCAAAAAAAGTGTATGTTGTATATATACATATATATGTATGTATATATGTGTGCATATACATACACACATAAACTATATATACACATGTATAGATAGATAGATAGATAGATAGATAGATAGATAGATAGACAGATAGTTGGTTTCATTCTAGAAGATGTAAGCTGCTTAAAGGCAGGAATGGTTTCATTTTTGTCTTTGTATCCTTAGAACCTAGAACAGTGCCTAGAACACAGTAGGTACTTAATGCTTGCTTACTGATTGATTAGCTGGCTTTGACCTACTGCCCAGTCTTGCCCTCTGGCTACTGGAAAATCCCTGGCTCCTGCTTTTTCTCTTGGTTTAGATATTCAGCTCTGTCTTGGACCACTGGCTTCTATAACCTCCCTGGTTCTAGATTGTCTGTTGACTTTGAGGTTGCACTTTCTTTTCTTTTCTTTTTTTGCACTTCATTTTCAACCTATTCTTTGGCTCCTCCTCTGTCCTATCCTCCATCCATATGCCCTCCATCAATCACTGATCAAGGCTCAGCCTAACAGCCACTTTTCCCTTGTAATTTTTAGGTCTCTTTCTCTATTTCCAAACCATTCTTCTTGATGGTGATCTTTACGTCTAGCTTCAGATCTAAAATTAACTATATTTTAAACTCTCACAGATCATTAAAGAAGATCTCCTCCCTCAGACTTTGGCTTCTCCCATTCAGCTTTAGCTATAAATGATTGCCCTCACGATTCTATCACTAAAATGAAACTGCTTTCTCCAAAGTCATCAGGATGTTTGAACTGCCAAATAACATGCCCTTTTGTCTATTCTTAATCTCCTTGGCTTCTGAAAGTTTTGACAATGTGGACCTCTATTTGTTGTTGTGAAACTACTTTTTCCTGGTCCAAACTCTGTAGGTCCATGGAAAGGGGAATCTCCCTTTAACTAGTGATGCATATTAACTTTCTGGGGCAAGTACTATGAACTATTTGAGTACTTTGTATTTCTGTTCGGGTTCTATTCATTTTCGGGGGAGGGAGTTGTGTGTGGTAAAAATAAGGCTACCCCATATTTTATATGCTTTTCATATATTAGGGGTCTACACACAACTACAACAATGATAATATTTAGCATTCATATTACACTCCAAAGTTTGCAAAGTGCTTTACAAATATTATCTCATTTTATCCTCACAACAACCCTGGGAAGTATATGCTATTATTATTCCCATTTTACAGATGAAAAACACTGAGGTAGAGATTTATGTGACACCCATGATTATACAGCTAGTAGGTGTCACATTGGAATTGGTTACTCTGTTACCCACATTTAGAGAAACCTAGACATAAGCTGTCCCTAAACTTAATTTTGGAGACCTCATCAAGGTTGGGGAAGTAAATAATGAATGAATGAATGAATGAATGAATGAATGAATGAATGAATGAGTATTTATTAAATACTTACTATGTGCAAGGAACTGTACTAAGGGTTTTTTTTAACTGTGCTAAGTTCTGAGGATACAGAAACAAAATCAAGATAGTACCTGCCCCCAAAGAGCTTACATTTTAACAGGAGAAGACAACAAATAGGGGCGAGTGGTAGCCAGGGAGAGATGTTTTGGACTGGATAGTCACAGGAATGGGGAGTGGATTTTTAGGATGCCACTGATTGACTTGTCGTTTCCTAGAATGCTAGAATTGATTTACTGATTTCCCAGAGCTAGAGATGAAAAGCTGAGAGGGTGGGCAAGGAGGACCGTAGAGTGTACTAGTACAGAAAGCGTACAGACCGTGCCATGGGATGAAGATGGTCTAGGAGCAATATGGTGGTCTGGGTCTGTTCTAGATATAGAGAGCTTTCACCAGTCAGGAGCTCAGAGCCCCAAAGCAGGAGATATAGTGTCAGGTGGAAGAAAGTGACCTTATTGGAGTCTAAAGTCCTTGAGGGACTTTAGGGCAATGCCCTAGGCCATGCTTAATATTGGTATATATTTCATATTTATTTATCTGAGACAGCTAAGTGGTACAGTGGATAAAGTGCTAGACCCTGGAGTCAGGAAGACCTGGGTTTAAGTTCTGCCTCAGGCAGTTACAAGTTGTATGACCATGAGCAAGTCATTTAACTTTTGTCTACTTCAGTTTCCTCATCTGTAAAATGAATTGGTGTGAGGATAAAATGAGAAAATCACTGAGACACTTTGAAAATTTAAAAATATTATCATTTTAAACTTTTGTACGTTATTTTAATTTTTTTTATTTTTAAAATTCAATGAACAAAAATCTACCTTCTCTCCTTCACCCTTTCCCCTTCTCATTGAAAAAAGAAACAAAAACAAAACCTTTGTTACAAACATGTATGTTCAAGTAAAACAAACTCCCACAGTGGCCATATCCAGAAAAAAATGTCATAATCCTGAGTCATGATCTCTCTTTCAGGAAATGGATGGTGTGTCTCATCGTGAATCCTCTGGAATTGTGGTTGATTATTGCATTGATTACAATTCCTTTGTCTTTATTAGTGCTATTGCAATTGTATAAATTACTTTCCTGGTTGCTCATTTTACTCTGCCTAATTGGTTCATAAGAATTCCCAGGTTTCCATGAAACTTCCCTTTCATCATTTCTTTCCACACAACAGTATTCCATTACATTCATATACTGTGATTTGGTCAGCTCTTACTTATTTGATGGGAGCCCTGTTAATTTCTACTTCTTTTATATGTTATTTTTTTCCAAGTAGAGTGTAAGCTCCTTGAAAGAAAGGATTGTTTAATTTTTGTTCTTGTATCCCTAGTGCCTAGCACAATGTCTTCCATATAGGCGCTTAATTAATGCTTTTAAAATTAAATCATACTGTCTTAAAATCACTTTCCTCACCTAGGCTAAAATCTCCATGGACGATGACCATGGAAAGTCTTGGACTAATTTCTTTCATGGTGAGAGGCACTCAATCACTTACGTAGTTTCTTTGACCTGAGCCACCCATCTCCACCTTGGGTTTCTGTCCTCCCATATTGTTTTCTTTCTATCTCTTCCTTTCCTAGCTAATAATGGCTTTTCTGGAAAGGTATTTCACACCTCAGTGGCCCCATCTATAAAATGGGAGCAGTGGCCTTGGTGGCCTCTAAGACCGCTTCCAATTCTAAATCTATCATCCCGTGAATTCGTGATCTCATGTTCTCTCGTGCTTCCTCCTCCTCATATTTTTCTTTAAAAACACACAAAAACCAAAACCATATCCTTCCGTCTTTGGCTATTGTTGTTGTTTGTTCTTCTGTTGTGTCTGACTCTTTATGATCTCATTTGGTGTTTTCTTGGCAAAGGCACTGGAGTGGCTCATCATTTCCTTCTCCAGCTCATTTTACAGATGAGGACACTGAGGCAAACAAAGTCAGGTAACTTGCCCAGGGTCACACAGCTGGTAAGAGCCTAAGGCCAGATTTGAACTCAGGAAGATGAGTCTTCCTGACTTCAGGCCCAGCACTGCCATCTTTATACCTCCCCATCTCCCATTATTTATCTAGCTAGTCTGAGACTGTGTTCTCTTCTCCATTCCTGATTCCCTTGCCCCCTCCACTGGGTCGTATTCTAAGAAAGGCTGAAGGGAGAGGAGTGTGAATGGTGAAATTAACCATCAGTGGAGGGCCCAGCCATTGGATCTTGGTCTTGCGATGCTCTCCTGCTAACTTTCCCGTTGAGGAATATCCAAGGGAAATGAGGCCATGGTTGACTATTAGGTTTAGATTGCTACAACTAGGTCTTACAGGTACTATCTGCTTCTGACTTACATGATGCAAAACAACTGCTCTGACTGATGTTGTCATAGGAGATTGACTCTGAGGTTAAATTAAATTGACCAGTAGCTTAGGGATCATGCAGAAAAGGGTTCATTTTTCCCAGAGTAGTGACTTCCTTTGCCCAGGGGAGTGAGTCATTTCTGTCAAGTATCTGTTGGTATCAAAAAGATACATGTTCTAAATTTGCTAACCATTGGGACTTAACTCAGGGAAGTGATCACAGAAGAGCTGTCTCAACAAAAAGTGAGCAGGAAGTGCCCCCAAAGTCATTATGGAGGAGACAAGAGAAGTATAAACTTTAGCAACCTTTATAGTTCTGCTGGTACCAATCTGACATTTTCTACTCCACACTACTTTTGTTTTATTGACAAAATAGTGACTTGGTTACAATGTACACAGGACTTCTCCATTTAGTAACAAGACAGGAAAATCACTTTTACCTAACATCAAAGAAGAGAAATGAAACATTTAGGGAGATCTGGAGAAATAAAGTGAAATTCCACTTTCTGCTTCTGGATTCATTAAGGATTTTCACAGAGCTGAACAGCTTCCAAGCAAGAAAAAAAAAAAAAAAGAAAAGAGCAAGAAAAAAAGCTGCGGCCCTGCTTTGGAAATATGAACCGTTTGGTTCAGCTAATTTGGCCAAATATTTATGTTTTGGTGCATAGTTAAGCAGCTTATCAGGCTTTCAGGAATTCTTTGTTTTTCATTTTTCTACTTACATTTCCCTTCCCATCTCCTCCTCTCTGGGGTACAAACAAAACCGCAGTCTATGGCAGTGAGCCTCCAAGATGCTTCTGTAGAGAGAGGCTAAGGCAGGACCAAAGGTTGCTGACCTCTTGGCTCTTGCCAACTTCCCTCATAATAGTAATTTTGTTCTCCTGTCTTTCTGGGAAAGAGCTGGGAAATGAATATGCCCCTAAAGCCTCAAAGCAACCCAGCTTAAAATCTTTCTCCTTGGAAGATGACTAGACTAAAAACCATAAGCAATTAAAAGGACTACGTTTTACTATTTCGCTAACTGGGGTTCACTCACCCCAAGTGGGCTCATAGAATTTTGGATCTAGCCCTGGAAAGGAACTTGGAGACCATCCAATCCAACTGTATTTTACAGATGAGGAAACTCTAGTCAATAAACATTTACTAAACACCTATTATGTGCTAAGTGCTGAGAATACAAAGAAAAGCAAAAGGTAGTCTCTGCCCTCAGGGAGCTCCTAGTCAAATGAAGAAGACAACACATACAAATTAGATATATACAGGATAAATTGGCGATAATCAACAGAGAGAAGGCACTAGAATTAAGGGCTTCCTGCAGAAGGTGGACTTTTTTGGTGAGACTTGAAAGAAGCCAGCAAAGCCAGGAGGCAAGATAAGGAGGGAAAGAATTCCATGTTGCCAGTGAAAATGCCGAGTCAGGAGACCAAGTGTCTAAAAAGCAACAAGGAGGCCAGGGAAGTTAAATGACTTGCCCAAGGTTACACAAGGACTATTGGAGGTGGAATTTGAACCTGGGTCCTCTGATTTCAGAGCTTCTATCACTATATGCCATGCTGCCTCCAAAGGGAGAAGGTGGAGGGTATGAAGTTGCAAAGACTAAACTATTTCCTCTCTTCCCACCTGCCAACACTCTCGATACTACCTTCCTCCTTCCCCACAAATTGTACCAAATACATAAGTATCCTTGGCCTTGGTCTTGATCTGCATCTACTTTTCATTACTCTTTGTACTGACTACACTATATCTCTTCTCTGTCTCCTCTTTTCTCTCTCTTCTCCCACTCCTCCACTATGACCTTACAATCCAATGCACTAGTAATCTCTCTACATTGTCCTGGGGAAAGTTCCTGGTCAGACACTCTTCACTTGTCCTCTGCTTCTTGTTATTTTTGCTTTATTATTGGCTTTATTTCATCTATCATTGTTTTCCCTGGATGTTTGTCCTTTGTAAATACTAATTGTTTTCATTGTGACTAGGTTTCTCACTTAAATTCAGCAAATGTTAAGCCCTTACCATATGCAAAAGACTTTTGATTATTTCCAACCATCTTACTCTTCATCTCTGATCCATCAGCACACACAACACTCCATCTCTCATATCTATGCCTTTGCCCTAGCTATCCCCCATACTTAGAATGCACTCCTTCCTCACCTTCACATCTGGGAATCTGTGGTTTCCTTCAAGGCTCAGCTCAAATGTCACCTTCTACCTGAAGTCTTTCCTGATCCTTGCAATTACTAGTACACTCCCTTCCAAAATTACCTTGAATGGTGTGTGTATGTATGTACACATATATGTGTGTATACGTATGTATGTGTGTGTATGTATATACATGTATGTATAAGATATTTGAGAAGAAACAGCTTAATACATAAAGAGCTAGCCTCAGAGCTAGGAAGACTTGAGTTCAAATAATCCCTCCTCTGACACTGACAGGCTTTGTGATCCTGGACAAGTCATTGAACTTCTCAGTGCTCCCAGGCAAGTCTAAGACTATAAATTGCAGAGGCAGTTTTCTCACTCTATATCAATGCTTATCAAAGTGGGGTTCAGGGACCTGAACTCAGGCCAAAACTATTTTCATAAGACTAACATGTTATAATTTCTATTATGGTAAACATTGATAGATATAACCTACTTAACCAAAAACTCTGGCAGGGGGAGGTTCTCAGTAATTTTTAAGAGTATAAAGGGCTTACCCAGCAAAACTGAGTATAAGCCTTCAGGGGGAAAAATTGTCATTCGGTGAAATAGAGGACTTTCAAGCATTCTTGATGAAAAGACCAGAGCTGAATAGAAAATTTGACTTTCAAATACAGGATTCAAGTGGAACATGAAGAGGTAAACAGGAAAGAGTAGTCATAAGAGACTTATTAAGATTGAACTGTTTACATTCCTGCATGGAAAGATGATATTTATAACTCATGATACCTTTGTCAGTATTAGGGTAGTTGGAGGAAAAAAATTATATGTATGTATAGATAGATAGATAGATAGATAGATAGATAGATAGATAGATAGATAGATAGAGGGCACAGGGTGAGTTGAAGATTAAGGGGTCATATCTGGAGAATAAAATTAAGGGATGAGAGAGGAATATACTCGGAAGAGAAGAAAGGGAGAGGCAGAATGGGGTAAATTATCTCACAAAAAAAACAGAAAAGAAAAGTCTCACAGTGGAGGGGAAATGGGGGAAGGTGAGAGGGAATGAGTGAATCTCATTCTCATAGGATTTGGCTTAAGGAGGGAATAACATACACACTCAATTGGGTATGGAAATCTGTCTTACCCTACAGGAAAATAGGGGGAGAAGGGGACAAGAGAGCAGGGGGATGATAGAGAGGAGGGCAGATTGGGAAAGGGGGTAATCAGAAGTAAATACTTCTGAGGAGGGACAGGGTCAAAAGAAAGAAGAGAATAAATGGGAGGGCAGGACAGGATTAAGGGAAATAGAGTTAGTTTTTCACAACATGTCTACTATGGACATGTTTTGCATAATTGCACATGTACAACCTATATTGAGTTGCTTGCCTTTTCAATGAGGGTGGGTGGGGTGGGAGGAAGGGAGAAAATTTGGAACCCAAAGTTTTAGAAACACATGTTTAAAAAAAAAAGTTTTCACATGCAACTAGGAAATAAGAAATACAGGAAATGGGGTACAGAAGTCTATCCTGCCCTACAGGAAAATAGAAGGGGCAGGGGATAAGAGAAGGGGGGAAGAGATAGAAGAGAGGGCAGACTAGGGGAGGGGATATTCAGAATGCATGCCATCTTGGGGTGGGGGAAGGGGTGAGATGGGGTGAAAATTTGGAACTCAAAAACTTGTGGAAGTAAATGTTGAAAGCTAAAAATAAATAAATTTATATTAAAAAAAAAGAGTATAAAGGGCTCCTGAGACCAAAAAAGTTAAGAAGTACGGCGCTAATGAAACACAGGTCCCACTGCTATCTTTATCCAATCCTTATGTATATGCACATTGTCTCTCCATTAGGCTGTAAGCCCCTTACAGAATAGTTTCACTTTTGTCTTTGTATCTCCAGGGTTTATCACTTTGTCTGGCATGGAGTAAGGGCTTAATAAATGCTTGCTGTTTTTGTTGTATTGTTTGATCAGAAATAAGCCCTCAGGCTGCATTCAGATGTCTAACTGGATGATTTTAGTTGTCCCCACTAACAAACCTATCAAGATCTCCCTTCCACTGCTTTCTACCCTTACCCTTCCCTTTCCTGTCCTGTAATCATTGCTTTGTTTTTACCTATAGGTTCTGGGTTGCCCACTCTCCAACCCAGAGCCCAAAAGTGACAACAAATAGATCTGTGTCATCCATATTTGGACTAGATGCTTCTTCTAACCTTCAGTAAATTTTGTCTCCTGAATACTCCCCTGTTCTGTCTCTACCCACTGTTTGAGGATCCCTGGTAGGATAGAAAGAGCACTAGATTTAGAATTAGAGGACCTGGTTTTGAATCCTCCTTCTCCTACTTACTAGCTGTATGATTTTGGGAAAGTCACTGAGTCCAAGTTTTACAGAACAAATTCTTTTGTCTTTTTTCTGTGAAGTTTGGATGTTCCATGATCCTTAGGATAAAGAGGAGACTAATGCCTCTTTTTAATATTAATTACACTGCTGGAAATCATATTAGTTTCTGATCCGGAAGGATTTGACAATGCTAAAGACTTTGGTGACAAGAACTGCCTTTTCTGAGTCTCCAGTAGTTGTGGCTGTAGCACCTGCAGGAGCAGTTACCAGGCTGCATCTCCATAGGTCATGCTTCCCAGGATGATGGCTATGAGCACTGGGCTGGAAACATTGCTCTTCCCCAGGTTCTTGAGTTCATAAAGGTAGAAGGTAGCAGTGTGTGCCAGGCAAGTCAAACTACCACCACCACCTTGACTACCACCTTCCCTCACACTTTGATGGAGATAGCCCAAGATCTTGAGCCTGAGAGCCTTGGGAATGGCCATGCCCTCCCCCAAAACCAACAGACCTACTTCTAGCCAATATTCTTATTCTCCTCCACTAATGCTGAACTGTGCTCAAAGACACTAAGACCTAGATGTAGGTAGAATTACAGGTAAAATCAGCTCCAAAATCAGAAGAGGTGGCTACAAATCCCACCTCCAGTACCTATCACTTGCATGACTTTGGGTAAGTCACTTCCTCAGCCTCATTGGGCCTCAGTTTCTTTTTCTACAAAATGAGGGGGTTGGAGTAATTGCCCTCTGAGGTTGCTTCTAACCTTGGAGCTATGATCTTATAAAATCAAGCATGGGACCCCTACAAAGCGGAGAGGATCTCTGATGCACATCAGGGATGGGACATTTCTTATACAAAAAGGGAAAGTTAAGGAAATCATCTCTGGAGATGCCATGTCATAGCCCAATCTGGATGAAGATTTAGAGGCCAAAAGTCTCCCCTTCCTGGCTCCAGATAGCTGCCAGGAACGTGGGTTTTCTTTGTTTCCTTTCCCTAGTGTAGATACTTGCTGAGTTACCACAAAATTACTCATTTGGAGAGGCCCTTCCCACCTAATATAGGAAGAGAGAGGGGTAGGAAAGACTGGTCAAGTCTCCTCATTTTACTACTTCTCGAACTCTCAGAGTCCTCATTCTGATTGCTGCAGTGATTGGCCCTAACTTGGTCTCTGAACCAATCTTTCTCAACTATAAAATGGGGATAATATTTTCCCTGTCCACCTGACTGGGTTGTTGTCATATACAAATGTATGCGTATACTGTGTGTAAAATATTGTTGTTGTTGAGTCATTTTCAGTCATATCTGACTTTTGTGACCCCACTTTGGGTTTTCTTGGCAAAAATGGTTTGCCTTTCCCTTCTCCAGCTCATTTTATAGATGAATAAACTAAGACAAACTGGGTTAACTGACTCACCCAGGGTCACACAGCTAGTAAATGTCTTGGGCCAGATTTGAACTCAGGAAAATGAGTCTTCCTAACTCTAGGCCCACAGCACTCTATCCTTTGTGCCACCTAGCTGCTCCTTATATGAGATGATATATGCTCTGTAATCCACATTGTAAGCCCTTGTGTTGTGCTTCTGT
Source organism: Phascolarctos cinereus (assembly GCF_003287225.1). Taxonomy (NCBI): domain Eukaryota; kingdom Metazoa; phylum Chordata; class Mammalia; order Diprotodontia; family Phascolarctidae; genus Phascolarctos; species Phascolarctos cinereus. Next base: position 109,296,126 of record NW_027555514.1, read on the forward strand.
CTCCAACTTGAGTTAATGACTTCTTCCTGACAAGATGGGCCCACATGTACTCTGGGGACTTTTTAGGCTCATTTGCTGCTGTGTAGATAATCTGGAAACTTTAACATCTGACACCTCCCTGCCACCACCACCCCCTCCCCATAGACACCAGGGCATAGGCACCAACTCCCCGTCACAGGCTCATGAGGTTTAAAAAATGAATAATTTTATTATGCCAAGGAGAGCAAATAAGCCTGATACCAGAGCCCCTAGAAAATAGCCATTCTAGTCAATGAGCAACATTCTAATGAATTGCCAGTCTTTGGAACTTATAATTCCCAACTGATGAGTTCCCACTGCATACCTCTCCATGCCAATGCTATTGGGAGCTCTCTTCTACTTATCATTTTTATTCCAAAACTCTGCTTGCGATTCTCCTCAGCTCCAGGCAGTTGGCACCCCATACCCTAGTATGATTGCTCGGCTTGATGTCAATGCTTATTGACTTTCTGCTTTCTGCTATGGTGTACGGTACAGGGTACAGTAATACCTAAAGGGGACATTTCCCTCAAAGGTAGGGAGGGTGATGCTACCAGAGCTGCTTTATATGGGTTGGAGGTAGGGATTTGCTCACCCTTATCTCTCCTCTAATTTTCTGCAGCCTGCTCAAGAGTCATGTCCACAAGATCAGCTCTGCAGTTCTTCCAGCCCCCTTTTCTGAGTATATCTGCCTGGTCATCAGGAGCAAGAAAGTCCCCTAGATCCATGCCACCCTCCCTGTGAACTCTCTCTCACATCCCCAAACAACAGACCCTCTTGATCCTTAGCACTGGGCATTGAAAGGAAAAGTCAGTCAATCCTGGATACGTCCCCAGGTATTCTCCAACCAGAGTAGGGGGGGATGGGTAGAGAAAGCCAAACACTCCTCCCTGCCCCCAACTTAATTGGGGGAAACTTTGTAGTCTCTGCTATATCAATAATGTGCACAGGTATAGTGAAAGCTATTTCTTAAGTTCTATTTTCCACTTCCAGTCCTTTATACCAGCATCTCGGTAGGAACCAATATATTCACATTTTTCTACTTCTCTCTATCAATAATTATTGGTGTTCAGTCAGTTCCCTTCTTTAAGGCTCCATCTGGACTGAGGGAAGTATTTGGCCCCTTTCAAAGGTAAAGAAATAAAATCAGTCCCTTAGAACACTCATTGCCTCGAGGTCACACACAAGCCCTTTCTGGGAAAGAGAGAGGTTTCTTTTTCACAGCATGCTTCTGCCGCCCCAAACCCTTACCTTCTTCTGATGTTAACATCACTTTTCAAAGGTAAATGAATAGCTTATTCATGCAAGTATCTGGATTTTTTTTCCCCAAAAGCTGATTTTTGAAGGATGGGAAGTACATGGATGGACACAGTATGTGGTATGGTGCCTCAAGGCCTACTTCATCTAATGGAAGCAAGTAGAGCCAAAGTATAAGGGTGAAAATGCCCACAGTATATTCAGGGAGTAGGAGTGGAGTAGAGTCTATGTCATATTTATCGCTGAATCCCTGGGGATTCACAGCCTAGGGATAGGAACTGGACTTGTGATTTAATTGGCATAGGGACCTCCCAAATGAGGAAAGTCCCTCTACCGATGTAGGTCAGCATCTTCCCTAAATCTTGTGATCTTAGATGGTTGTCTACAGCAGCAGTGTCAAACGTGTGGCCCCTGCATGTGACCCATAACACTGCTGAATATCACCAGATTAAAATACAATTGGGAAATATTTAACAAATAAACAAAAATACAACACAATAGTGGTGATATTATTAATATTAATGTAATTATATCAATGTAATATCATACTGTTATTATTAATATAATTGCATAATATTGTTAATATTACTATAATTATATAAGAGTATTACTATTAATCTAACAATAGGCGCAGCTAGGTGGCAGAATGGAAGGCCTGGAGTTAGGAAGATCTGAATTCAAACCCAGCTTCAGACACCTGCTGGCTGTGTCTATGTGACCCTGGACAAGTCACATGACCTCTGTTTGCTTCAGTTTCCTCATCTGTGAAATGGGGATAATAATAGCACCTACTCCCAGAGTTACTGGGATGAGATAATGTTTGTAAAGCATACAATACGTTGCCTGGCACATAGTAAGCGCCATACAAATGTTAGCTATTATCATGAGATTTCCTCTATGTATAGCTTAGTGGCTCCCATTTCTATTTGAGTTTGACACCATGGACCTAGAGCACTAAAATGTTCGATGACTTTTGCCTGGAGTCACACAGCCAGTATGTGTCAGTGGGACTTGAATCAAGGTCCTTCTGGCTCCAAGGCAGGCTCTCTGCCATATCATTCAGCCTTTTGTAGTATACAGCATGAAACTGATGAATTTTTTTTAATTAAATTGAATAGAATGTCAAGTGCTCAATAAATAGTTGTTGAATAAATATATGAATGAATGAAAGAATGATGACAACTTCTTATTTGATTTACCTGCTCCCCTCTTTCCCCTCCCCTCTCCAATCCATCCTCCCTTCCTGGGCTGCCAAATGGAAATTCCTAAAGCATAGGTCTGACCGTGTCGTGCCTCAGGTCAAGGGGTTTGAGCAGTGCCTGTTACCTTGAGGACAAAACGGAAATACCTCTGCTTGGCATCTGAAGTCCTTCCCAATCTGGCTCCAGCCTTTCTTTCTTCGCTGATTTCTTCACATTACTCTACCTCCCACATTCTATGTTCCCAGCCAGACCATCCTTCTTGCCATTCCTCATACGTGACATTCTATCTCCTGCCTCTGGCCTTTGTACAGACTGTCCTCCTTGCCTGGAATGTTCTCTCTTTACCCCCACTCTCTTGGAATCCCTACCTCCCTTCAAGGCACAGATCAGATGCCTTCTGTTATATGAGACTTTTCCAGATTCTCCAAGCTGTTAAGGTTTTCTTTTCCCCCCTCTCCTTTTGAAAAAAAAAACACTTTGTATTTACTTAGGAATGGAGGAAAAACCATTTATTAAGTACTTACTATGTGCCAGGCACTGTGCTAAGCAAGGAGCATACTAGAACAAGAAAGCAGGACAATAGTCCCTGCCCCCATGGAGTTTATATTCTAATGGGGAAAGATCATGCATAAAGGAGAGCCAGAAGGGAGGGAGGATGTGGCTTGGAAATGGCTGAGAAATGATTCCAAGCCATAGAAGACAAAAACTCACTATTGGATACCAGGGTGATTCTGGGGAAGAGTCCAACATTCTCGTGGATGAAGGATGAGGAGAATGAGGATGATGGCAAGAGTACAGTCTGCATGGCTTAGAAATGGATAAACGGTGCTTATCTGGGTACACGGAGAGTGGAAACTTCTTGAGGGCAAGGACTCTTCAATGTGCCTGGCAAAAAGTAGCCTCAATAATAGTTTAGTGACTTAAACTAAATTACAGTGAAATACATTGAATTAAATAGAGCCTGAATGATGACTCTGAGATTTTCAACCTGGGAGACAACAAAAACAGAACCAACCTCTTGGAAGTCCTAAGTAGCAATGGTTATCCCATGGCAGTCCCAGAGAATATATTCCTGAGCCCCAGTCTATCAGTATACTCTTGTCATTTTTTTAAAATTTATTTTATTTTAGGCAGTTGGGGTTAAGTGACTCGCCCAGGGTCACAAAGCTAGTAAGTGTCATGTGTTTGGTCTGAGGCCAGATTTGAACGTAGGTCCTCCTGACTTCAGAGCCGGTGCTCTATCCACTGCGCCACCTAGCTGCCCCTCCTCTTGTCATTTATGATGTAGAATTTAGCAGAAGCAAAAAGTTACTGTGGTGGGGAAAGGACGCCTTCACCTCTCTGAAGCAGGGAAATGACTCCAATGGGCCCAAAAGCTGGACTCCCTGGAAGGAGTTGCCTACATGCCAGTAAGGATGGCAAATGAGCCATGACAAGTAGGTTGAGGCATTCAGTCCAAAACACTAAAGAAGGTAGAAACAAGGGAAATTATTAAAGGAAATTTGCACCTAGTTAGCAACAAGAATGAATTAAAATAGGAAGGACCAAATGACTTCTTTCCTCTCCCTCTTCCTCCCCTTCTCTGCTCCTCTCCTCCTTCTTCTCCCCCTGCCCTTCAGTCTCCTCCATCTTCTCCCTCCCTTTTTCCCTCCTTCCTCAGCAAGACCTCCTGCAAGGTCCTCACCTGCCTGGCTCTGGGCAGTGGTCTTGTTGGTAGCAGCCAATTTCTTGTCCCTAGGTGTCAAGGCAACTACTCCTATTGCTTACCCTGTGGTATGTGCCCTGGATACCAAAATTGCATGTCCCAGCCAGTGAGGGTAACAATTTCCTTTGGAGAGAATGGAGGAGAAGGGGAAAGAGACATCAGACTATGACTGAATAATGTGCTCTGAGCAGCTACCTTTGTTTGAGGGCCTGAGCACTATGGGGCAAATGGTTGCACTTAGCCATTTCCTGAGGTCTGTCCTGGCTATAGTGACCCTCCACTGTCTCATTACTGTGATTTGGTGTCCAATAACCACATGGCATAGTGGTTAGGACATTGTATTTGGAGTCAAGTAAGTTGATGACTCTTCATGACCCCACCAGGGTTTTCTTAGCAAAGATACTGGAGTGGTTTGCCATTTCCTTCTCCAGTTCATTTTGCAGATGAGGAAACTGAGGCAAACAGGGCTAAGTGACTTGCTAAGAGTCACACAGCTAGTAAGTGTCTGAAGCCAGGTCAGGAAGATGTTTTCCTGATTTTAGGCCCAGCAGTCTATCCACTATACCACCTACTGCTCTGAGTCAAGCAAGACCTGGGTTTAAATCCTCCCTCCAACACTTACTAGCCATGTGATTCTGGGAGAGTTACCTAGAAGTTCTGTGCCTCAGTTTCCTCACTTGTAGAATGAGGCAGTTGGACTGAGGTCCCTTCTAGCTCTAAACCTATGGTCCTATGACCAACTGATGACTTCTTCTGAAAAGAATTGCCTTCAATCAACATAATATTTTGTGATTCGATAAGGGGCCGTGTCTCTACATACTTTTCCAGTAAGAAAACATAAGATATATGTTTGAAGCCACAGGTGCCTGGGAGACGAAGGAGGGAAATGGTTGCTGATGTATTCAGTTTTAATGGGAATAGCCCAGTGTTGCACGTGTCTTTTAGGAAAGGACCCTGGCATGGGGCCCAGTGGAAGGGGCCAGTGGGTAGGCTCAGCTCTTTGGAAAGTACCTCAATACAGCAGATCAGGGTCCCCTCATTATCCCTACTAAACTAGCACTATATAACCCATATATTTGGAATATAATCTAAACATTACTAAAGAAGTATGAAGGTTCTCTCTATATGTATATATGTATGTGTGTATATCTGCATTCTTACATCCACACACACACATATAGACATATGCGTGTATGTCCATATATGCCCATATATGTGTATAAACACACACACAGTGGCAGAGCTGTGTCTCTTTCCTTCTCTCCACTTCTCTGGTGGACAATGATTGTCTGATGTTTCAGGAAAGTGTTTCTCAGTCTAATTCCTCTTTTACCAGGTGAGGCAGATAACAGTGAAAGTTAATTTGAATAATCCTACCCAATTGAACCATCAAAATTCATTGGGGCCTGAGGGGGAGAAATAGGGAAACTATAGTGCTTTTCCAGTTTTTAAACTTATGGGCAGTGCTCACAGACATGGGAGGTTCGCCACTCTGAGGTCTGAGGATGAAATGAGTTGGAAGCTTGCTGATGTCTTATCAGAGCCTGGGGTGAGGAACTGGAACTTCACCTGGAAGATGGGGAAGGCCAATGTTTCCTCATCCCTGAGCAAATCTTTGTTTGACCAACTTTTCACCTCTCAACTGCACTTGCACTTGCAGAGATATGGAGTGGGTGGGAAGAAAAAGCTACGGAGACACCCAGCCAGGGAAGTCTTCCTAGGCCCAACACTTTCTCTGGCTGCCTTGCCCCCACCCCTACTACTCCTACCACCTTGGGTATTAGAAGTCAATAGTCAGCGGTCAACAAACATTTATTAAGTGTTTGCTATGTTCCAGGTACCATGCTAAGCCCTGGGAAGAGAAATACAAGTATATAGGCAGTCCCTGCCCTCAAGAAAACTTATATTCTAATAGGGGAAGACAATACATAAAAGGAAGCTGAAAAGTAACTGGATGAGGGGCAGTAGAGAAAGTGCAGAGAACAGCCAGAAGAAGAGGAATCATCCAGTGGGAGGCCATCAGGAGAGGCCTCAGGAATGCAGGGTATTTCCAATGTGTGAATTTGGGAATAAAGAGTTGGGAGCATGGTAGAGAAAGTCTAGAATGCAGTTTAGGTAGATTAGATAGCTAATCTCATAAATTACTATAGGAAATCTGTACCTGTCTGCTGTTAATGTGATTCTCTGAGAGCTCACTCATAGCTATATCTATACTGTCCAATGTCCTTGACCCACCAATTGCTTTTCTAGGGTGCTGGTCAGCCTGCCCATTTTCCTTCTCCCTGGGATAGCATAGCCAAAGGCTACCAGCTTCCTATGCCACTAGAGCAATGTGTGTTCCTCAAGGTCAGAATTATTTTCATAATAACACTAAAACATTTTAATCTGAATACAATAAATATTGATAGATATAACTCGTGTAAATACAAGTTCTTTGGAAGGGGTATTCAAAATTTTTAAGTGTATAAAGGGGACCCCAGACCAAAAAGTTTGAGAACCACTTCTTTGGAGGAACCATAAATTCAACTTAAGAAACATTTATTAAGCGATTAGTAGTTCTGTGCTAAGCAATGGGGGTGATACAAAGCTCAGATGAAACATGGTCCCTGTCTTCATGAAGTTTACGGTCTAGGAGAGGGATCTGGCATGTGCACAAATAATTAGAATTCTAAATAATTCCTAAGAGATGCCAGCAAAGTTCTCTCTAAGAGAAGGGAAAGGTCACTTATGTTTTTCAGTCATGTCTGACTCTTTGCAACCTTATTTGGGGTTTTCTTGGTGAAGATATTGGACTGGTTTACCATTTGCCTCTCCAGCTCATTTTGTAGATGGAGAAACTGAGGCAAACACGGTTAAGTGACTTACTCAGGGTCACCTAGCTAGTCTGGGCTAGCTTGCACTGGGCTAGTGTCTGAGGTCAGATCTGAGCTCAAGAAAATGAGTCTTCCTGACTCCAGGCCCTGTGCTCTATCTATTGTACCATGTAGCTGCCCTAAGGTCATTTATGACTTGCTAGTACAATCACGATAGGCTTCATGTCAGGAAACATGGATCTTATACTTAGTAAGTATTTGGGCAATAATTCATTTAACAATTCTTTGACCTCTCTGAGCCTCAGTTCCTTTATCCATAAAGTAGAGAAAATAATAACTTTCACTTCCTTTTTGTTAGGATCATTGTGAGGAAACTACTTGGGAAATCTTAAAGGGAGAGGAACCCCAGGACTGGATTTGTGTTTTCAGTGGCATAGAGAATTTCCATATGAGGAAAGTCCCTCTCCCAATGCTGGTTAGCACCTTCTTTGAAACATAACTTTTTAGGGAAATTGTTCAGAACCTTTTAGGTTTGCCTAGAGAAGCGAGCCTCATAATATCACAGAGTGGCAAATTCCCAGCTCCCCTTAGACCTCTTTCTATAGAACAGAGGAGACCAGAAGCAAGTCCATTAAAATCCCCTTCTCTCAAGGTAAGTTCTTTAACTAGCTAGACTTTACTAGTCAGAGTTAAGTTCTTGCCAGAGAAGGCTATTCCCAGATGTTCCAGTGTGGAACATTGCCTTCTGGTAGCATCCCAACTCAGCTATCCAGGGGCATTTTGGCAATAACTGCAAATTTTCGCCCATATTAGGAAACAGTGGCATGTAGCAAAAAGAAGACCAAACTTGGAGGCAGGAAGACCTAAGTTCAATTTTGGCCTTTGGTACATATAGTCTAAGTGACCATGGCCAAGTCACTTGGTCTCTAGTGACCCTAGCAACTCTCTAAGTATACCACTTACTGCATGCCTGGAGGTAGTTTACACAACTGGGAATCCTCTACACCAATTAAATCACAGATCCAACCCTCCTCCCAACCCCCCAAAAAAGTTGGGGGGTGTGGTATAGGAAAGGGCACATATATACACTGAATTTCAAGAACAGTTTTCATTATCTCATAGTTTCCAAAGGTTAATCTGCAAACTATATTCAAATAACAACCCCAGGTTACATAAATAAGCACATATATGCTTATTTATGTGTGTGTAACTTGAGGCTGATATTCGAGTACACATGTACACATGTATGTGTGTGTGTGTATGCCATCCCAATCTGTATTCGAATGCCATCCAAATATGTATTCTGTAAACACGCATGCATGCATACCCAAGACAGAGAACTCATACAAGACATAAGCAGAGAAGGGAGTGCCAGATTTCTATAGGAATATAAAGCAATTCCCTTGAACCCACATTTTCGGAGCAAATTACATGCCTACCCAAATTACAGTGCACAGCAGTCATCTGGAGAGCAGAATGTCGAGGCAGACGGTAAGGCCTGGTGATGCTTCATCTTCCTGGAAGGATTATAGTTGGTGACTTCCTGCTTATCCAAGCTGTGGGACCAAAGTTGGGTTTGGGTATGGGGGAGAGGGGAATATGGGGGACCCTGGTCAACCTCTTACCCCTATTAGGAAGGCGAGAGAGTTCTAAGGGGTTGGAGTGTAGTAGGGAGTCCAGGTTTCCTCTTGATGAAGAGGGAGTCAGGGTCCACCCCAAAGGGGGAAAGGAAAAGGTAGCAAAGACAGGAAGGTTGGAGGGAAGAAGAGTTTTCTGAGGCGCCTGCTCCTATAGGGCCTGCTAGAAGAGAGCTAAGCAAGGCGGGGAGGGGGGGGGGAAGGGGGGGGGCCGTGGCAGAGAGAGATGACTACTTTCTATCAGACACAGACACTGTCAGATGGGTTTCACTTAGACACTTAACCCTTCTGCATGACCTCAAGAAGTCATTCCATCCTCCCTCTTTTAATCTGTAAAATCAGGAATTAGATGACCTCTTGATCCTTTCTACTTCAATATCTATAAACTATGACCTATGAATTAGTATGAGATTGGCAACTTAGATTCACTAGGACAATGCGAAGAGGAGAGGTTCCCTATTCATTCCTTTCTCACCTCCCTAGAAGCCTACCTTGTGAGGTTTGGGACTATAGGCACCATGCTTTTGTGTGGAATCCAGAGACCTTAGGTGCTAGTCCTAGCTTAGCAAATAACTTTATTTCTCTGGGCCTCAATTTTTTTTCATCTGAAAGAAGGGAAGGGTCTGGATTAGATGATCTTTAAGGTCCATTTCAGGCTTAAGATGTGACAGCAATAACCCCCCACTTAAAAAAAAATTCACATAAAAAAAAAAAGAAGTGGTTCTCAGAAAAACCGAGGCAGTGCATTGAAGGAAGGGTTATTGCTAAGGACTATTTTTTCCAAGCTGCCTTATTAGGACAGGAGGCCTGTTCCTTCCCCAGCAGTGTCTTTACTCTCACCTCCCTGAAGGGTTGTAAACAATATGCCTGAGACAAGGTGGTGAAACTTCAGAATTGGCTTTACCCTTCCACAGTGCTATCCAACAGATTAGCTCACAAGGGAAATCCTTGAAGGGAATCCCTCTGGACAACCAGGGACATCCCTTTTATGGATGTGTTCAACTGCATAGCAAACACTGAGCAGGTTTTTTTTCCTTTGGCACACACACAGCCGTAGATCTTTGCTGCAGGCACCAACTTCTCAGTAGAGGGATTAATCTAGAAAGCTGTGCAAATACTATTAAATTTCTTCTCTAAGCAGTTTTTTCTCATAAGATCACATATCTATCTAAAGTCAAAGAGACCTCAGGGGCCATCAAAAGTCCAACCCACCTCATTCTGCAAACAAAGAAGTTGAGGGAGGCTAGTGATTGACCAAGATCATACAGGGAGTAAACATCAGAGGCAGAGTTTGAACCCCAAGGCCTCTTTCCACTATACCATGATATGGTTCAGATTCGATATACGGCAGGGTAGCAAGATAATTCAGTAGTTAGAGTGTTGAACTTGGGGTCAGGAAGACCTGAACTCATATCCTGCCTCTAAACACTTACTAGTTGTGCAATCTTGAGGCATTCACTTCAGTTCTCAAAGTCTCAGTTTCTTCATCTGTAAACTGAGGATACTAACAGCATCTAGCTCACAGGGTCCCTGGGAAGACCAAATGAGATAATACATTTAAAATCCTGTGCAAACGTTAGCTTGCTCCAGAAATGCTAGCTGAAGTTATCATTATTATGGGGCAGGGATATGAGTGTGACGTGAGGGATGGGCCAAAGATTGTTTGGGAAAGCAGCTAGGTCTCTCCTTCATCTTATTGACAGAGAGGTCCAAAAACTTGCCGAGTCTGGAGTTGGATGGTGGGTGGGGTGGGGTGCCACTGCCGCCATGGGTGGAGATGTATTACTTTGGATAACTGGATCCATTCCCTTTGCTACTCCCACTAACACTGCTCCAGGACTGCAGAGATCACGAGGACAAATTTCAAGTCACAGATACCAGTGTTGACCAAAGTACAACTGCCAAAGACATAGAATACTTTTCATTTTATTTTTTAAAAATTTTTTAATACTTTTCATTTTAAAGATTTTTTAAAAAAATTCCTTCACTTTATATGTCTTTACATTTAGCCCTAGCCTAGCTTCTTTCAAAATATAGACCTGGAGGCTCCTACTGAAGTCCATGGAGCTCCAAATCATCTAATTTGGGAAGTGTAGTCTATTCTATTTTAAAATATCACAAGGGTGAGATATTCCATGACCTTTCAGAGTCACCTGTTCCAATGTTTAACAGTTCTGAAACTCAGAAATTGCTAACTGATGACTAATCCAAATCTCTCTTGCTGGCATCCAACCCCATTTTTTCTTTCTGTCAACATGCTATCAAGCCAGGGAGAAAAAAGAGCTCTAAACAATGTCTTTAAAATGGTCTCTAGAGGAGAGAAAGGGTAGGCTAGGGCTTTGGACTATTATCAGGAATTTTGAAATCTTGGATTTTGTGATCACAAGGGCCAATAGGGTAGAATTATGAAAAGGATTTAAGTCTATGAAAGATCATTCTCTGGGGGATGGTTACCATTTTGTCTCTATATCCACTGAGTATAGAGCAAGAGGAACTGGGTGAACAGTTCTCAAGTCAAAGACAGTATTCCAGCCAAACCATCACACCCAAACAATGCTTCTTGAAAATACAGGTGGAAACCCAGTTAACAGTTCAGAATCACAGTGACTATAGGCCTTCCTGGATGGAGAACAAGTCAAAGGCAAGTGGGGGAGACAAGACCTACAATGTAGCAAGTTCAAGCTGAACTTCTGTGGTAGCAAAGAGCTAACTAAGAGTGAAGTAGATACGTATAGACTGGGGGATAGCTAAACAAACTGTGATCCATGAATGTAATATAATATCACTGTGTTGTTAAAAACAAAACAAAACGAAACAGGGGGGCAGCTAGGTGGCACAGTGGATACAGCACTAGCCCTGAAGTCAGGAGGACCTGAGTTCAAATCCAGCCTCAGACCAAACACTTGACACTTACTAGCTGTGTGACCCTGGGCAAGTCACTTAACCCCAACTGCCTAAGAAAAAAATTTAAAAAAACAAAATGGAACAAAACAAAAACCAGCAAATATGATGAATATAGAGAAGCATGGAAAGACTTATATGAACTGATGCAAAGTGAAGTAGGCAGAGCCAAAAAAAACCCAAACCCAATATATACAATGACCGTAGCAAATGTAAATGGGAAGAACAACCACAAAATGATAAAAAAAAAAATCAGAAGTAGGATTTTGAAATTAACAAAAGCTTACCTCCAAAAAAGAAATAGAAGATACCACCTTTGCTACTTTGCAGAGGTGAAGGGATAGGTGGTCCAGGAATGTGGAACATTGCTTATATCATCAGATTCTTTTTAAATGCATTGTTCTGTGTGGCTGATTCCCACTCCACCCCTTTTCCTCTTTTTCTTTATTTAAAAAAGTTCTTTGTTGTATTGGAGGAAGAGGAGGGAGAAATTCAGGCTATGTGAAAAGATGTTAATAAAATTTTAATTTCTGAAAAAGAAAGTACAATCTAGGGCTCAGGCCATGGTCCAGTATAGCTAAGTCATGAAATTCTTCCTCTGATCTTACTTTCCTTTGCTTTACCTTAGGGGTCTTGGTCAATAGTTTGTCAAAGGAAGCCTGCTGTTTCCCCAAGCCTCTCTTGGGCATCTTCAATCAAAAATATAAAAAGCACTCATTGGGGGAGGCTGCAGAAGAGATTCTAGCCGAGGTATGATTTGGTCTAGATAATCTTTGTGGTCTCTGCCAACCCTGACACTCTGTGAGTCTTCCATCATTGCAACTTAAGCCTGTCACCTAAGGTAGGATTAGATAGATATTAGTGGAAGCATTAAGGAGGAGATGGCTAAGTTAGCATTAAAGAGACCCATCATTAAAGCTAAGTTTAAAGTTATTGATAAAGGTAAGCTGAAGACTTGGTTAAAGTTGGGATTGACTTAGGGTTACAGTTGGCATGGATCAAGCAACCAAGCAACCAGCATTTACTAAGGAGGTATTATGTGCCAAGGGCTGCTAGCTGGCACCACGGATAAAGCACTAGGCCTGGAGTCAGGAAGGTCTGAGTTCAAACGTGGCCTCAGACGCTTCCTAGCTGTGTGACCCTGGGGAAGTCACTTCACCCTGTTTGCCTCAGTTTCCTCATCTGTAAAATGATCTGGAGAAGGAAATGACAAACTACTCCAGTATCTTTGCCAAGAAAATCCCAAATCGGGTCATAAAAGAGTTGTACATGACTAAAACAACTGAACCACAACTATGTGTCAAGCTTCAGGGTTGTGGCCAAGCCAGCTCTAACCTGCTTAGGAGAGCCCATTGTTAAATTTTCAGTGTCAGCATTTTATACCTCAGGCTATAAATCAAAGCTTGACTTATTGTTTTGTTCATCATCTACCAGGGGTGGAGAACCTGGGGCTTTAAGTGATAAAGAAAACATAAATGAATACAGTAATAATACAGATTAAGCTTAAAAGCTCATCCTGTTTGTATGTGGGTTTTTTTTAAGAAAGCCAGTTGTAAAACATTCACCAGGGGCACGCTGCTATGTATAGCTATCCACCTATAAAAAATAAGGAAGCATATATAAGGAGAGATCAAAATAAAAAAGAGCCAAAGGATGTAGGCAAAATAAGCTGAATACTCTAAAATATGCTAAAATGAATGAGTAAGCAGACAAGGTAGTAATCAGAAGAGAAGGGAGAAAAAAGAAAACCAATAGAGTAGGGTACAAGGTATGGAGGGAGGAAGATGCATGCATCAGGTAGGAAGCTGATCTGGATTCTCTCTAAGGCCCCGTCCAATGCTGAGATTTCATGACTTTCTCATGGAGGAGAGAGAAGTGAAAAAAGGAAAAAAGAGAGAGAGAGAGAGAGAGAGAGAGAGAGAGAGAGAAAGGAAGGAGAAAGAAGTGTGCACTGGGCCTCCTGTGAATCCAAACTGCTGACCTAACCTTTCATAAAGTGGCTTTTGTTTTTTTTTTTTTATGATCACCATTCCTACTGTGAAGACAATGTTGTAAGATGCTACAAAACTCATATCTGAAAACTGCATATTCTGTCCAGATCTCTCCTTATATGGAATACTGGGGTTTTTTTCTTGTATTTAGTAATAGTTTGTGATACTGCCTAATTACCCTTGATTTTACTTCTTTACTTTATGCTGTGAATAATAGATAGAATTGCTTGTAATCTGAGATCTTTGGCTGGTTGGGGGAATCTCTGTCAGGCACTGGCTCTCCCTCTGATTGCTTATAATAACAACAAAAGTGTCTCTGACAGGCTCTAAACATAAAGCAGAGTGAAGCTTACTTCTTCCACAAAAGCTGATCATGAGAGAAAACAAGCTGATATCAGTAATTGACAGTATTACCATAACAAAGTCCATTGAATAGGATGAAGGGAGAAGACTGGACTGCATTTGGAACAAAATGTGCCTTATGTTTAATGGTGCTGAGGTTCTCCTCAAACAAAGGCCCATATTTTTAATGCCAATGTTCTTCTAGTGATGCTATATTGCAACGAAGCAAAGAATGCCATCGTCTCCAAAAAATCAAAGGTGATGGAGAGACATGGTGGGAGTGAGAAGGCTGTAGCATATTACCAACAACAGCCAAAAACATGGGCAGGACAAGTAATATAAAATATATTACCAATGAGATATATAACTGGAAAAGGAAGTGGGCCAGTCATATGGTGAAAGTAACAGATATATGATGAACAAATCACATGCTTTATTGATATCAACATGATGTCATGAGATTAAGAGAAAGTCCCCCAGAAATCTCCATTGAGGATTTCCAGGAGGATATTGACAAGAGTTGCCCAGGATGAAAAGAAATCTATTGAGATCTAGACCATGGTATGAAGTACCCAATCTTTCAGGAGACCGCAGATCCACCAAAGCTACAAATACTGTGATAGGTTCTAAGTTCAGTGCAAATCCTGATAGAATGTAAGCTCTTTTGAGGGAAGGAACTTTTTCTTTTCATCTTTGTATCTACCCAGTGTCTAGCCAGTGCTTTGAACATAGTAAATATTTAATAAATGTTTTTGGATTGAGTTGAATTCAATTTCTGCAAACACACTTACAATATTAGATAGAGGCTGTCCATAAAAAATGTGTCTAATTTCTATAAGGCATACATTAAAATTACAATAAAATTCTAGAAAGATATAGAAGTGGATGGAAATATTTTAGGAAGGTTCACAACAAGAGTTAAAAGAAAGGTAGTTGGGGGGGCAGCTAGGTGGATAGAGCACTGGCCTTGAAGTCAAGAGGACCTGCGTTCAAATCCAGCCTCAGACCAAACACTTGACACTTATTAGCTGTGTGACCCTGGGCAAGTCACTTAACCCCAATTGCCTTAAAAAAAAAAAGAAAGAAAAGAAAGGTAGTTTTGATTTTTTATCCTTTAGTTAACCAGAAATTAAATTAATGAGAATGTGATAATCTTACGCATCATTGAGTAAAATTTTGCCATACTAGGGTCCACCTCTCTTCTGGGTTAGATGAACATAGGGAAAATAGGAAGACAAGAAGACTAGGGAGAAATAGAAGAGGTGAGATATAAATATGACTTTTCCACCACCAGATTGCTACAGCAATCAATGGACCATAGATGTAGAAATATTAGGGATCTTAGAGGTCATCTAGTCCAATTCATTTTACATTTGAGGAAACTGAGGAACAAAGATGTCAAGTGACTTTCCCAAGGTCACAGAGGTAGGAATTAGCAGAGCCAGGACTGAAACTTAGGACCTCTGTCTTCAAAATTAGCTTACTTTCCATTACAACATTCTACCACCCAAAGAGTTAAAGCTACCATGTCTCCTAAGTATACTATCTACAAGGTCAGCTGGGTGTCTCGTTAGATGGGATGCAGAACCTCAGACACTAGCTGTGTTACCCTGTGTAAGTGACTTAATCTTCATCTGCCTCAGTTTCCTCCTTTATAAAATGAGGCTAATAGCACCTACCTCCCAGTATTATTATGAGGATAAAATGAGATAATATCTATAAGGCATTTTGTGAACCTTAAAACATTATATAAATGCTAGCTGTTATTATTATGTTTTTTTCTTGGGTTGTCTGTAAAGACTGGGAGACAGAACTAAAAGAAGCATTGTATTATATATAAATTGTATTATTGTGTGTATATGTTTTATATGTATAGTATTATAATATAAAAGGGTATTGGTCTAGGAACTAGAAAACCTGTAACATAGTCTCAGTTTTATTACTTACTACCTATTGGATCTTGGACAAATCACATAACCTCTGAGGACCTCAGTTATCTATAAAATGAGGGGGTTGGTTGGATACTACCTGAAATGTCCTTCTGTTTAGCCTATGGTTCTATGAGTAAGTCCATCGAGGAGCAGGTCCAGAGATCTCAGGCCTCCTTGGAGCATTTAGGGCTGAGTGCTTCCTTCTGATGCAACATTCATAAGAATTTCATGAAGCCCAAACTAAACCTGCAGACCCTTGCTCTTGGCTTGACTCTCTTACCTCCTTGGCTTGCAGCTTCTTTTAATACAGTGTCACATAACAAGCTCATAATTCGAAACACATTTGTACCAAACATCAGATCTGCACTCTACCAGACCAGGCAGCAGTCCCTTTAGGACTCAAGTTGAAAACAGATGACACGGTCCAAAGACTCGGCCTTGATTTTGCTCCTTCATCTCTTCTCTTTGCCAGTCCGCTACTGTTTTCCTCTTCACCGACTGTTCAGCTTTCATTGGTCCCATCACTGGAAAGAGAGTCCAAGTCATGGACTTGTTTCCTTTTGGGATAGACATTCCCTGCTGTGCCTTTCCTGATTTGGGACTTTAAAAAAAATTGTTTACTCTATGTTGCTATAGAGATGGGGATCACAGATGGTAAGAGTTAGAATCCAGTGCCACAGGAGACATTTATCATTGTACTTTGTATAATGTGGGCTCTTGTTCTCAGGATTTCTGCAGGACCCAGTGTTTATTTTATGAAGAAGTTACTAATGAGGGCTCATGCCTAATAAACAATATGAACCTTTCTTTCACCTCTGTAACAAGTGATCTTATTAACTGAGGAAGCCAGTGATGGTAAAAAACAAAATGATTAGCAGCTGTCACTTCCCTCATGGGAAATGGGACGTGGTCTGGATGCCTCAGTGAAAGAGACCCATTCATCATTCTTTCTCAGCCTCCCTCTAAGTGAGGCTCTTCCCTAGAAGATCTCAGGATCATGGTGTGAAAAATAATAAGAAAGATTGGTGGCTAGCTGGGGGAGATGTCAGCATCGATAAATCACCATAGGCTAGTGAGAAGAGCACTGGGCAGAAAGGGAGAAAAATATATGTTCTATTCCCCATTCTGCCACTAAGTGGATGACTGCCCTTGGATAAATAATTTCACTCATTTATCAGTAAAATGAAGTGATAGGGACCAGACCTGTGTAATTTCATTGTTATAGGAAACTCTTGGGTTAGGAAATTCTTGCTACTAATTCAGAGTGGCACCCTTTATTCCGCTCACAGTCTAAAAGAGTTGCTTAGAACACTTAGAGGCAAAGGGACTTGCCCAGGATCAAACAACCAATCTGTGTCAGGGGCAGAACAGGAGTTCAGGTTTTCCAGGTTCTACTACTATCCTGGGTCCATCCACTCCTCCATGTTGCCACTATAAAATAAAAGGGTTAGATGAGATCATCCCTAAGGGCCCTTCTGTTTGTGATTCTGATTCTGTAAATATTTGGAGCACTGACAATATGCAAAGTTTTTACAACACAATAGAAAATATGGTTGGTTCTGTTTAGAGAGTGGGGCCCACCGGCTAAAAACAGGCAGTTGAACTGAATTTAACTAGTTATGTGATCTCCAAGTATCCAGCCCTAAACTCTCTCCTGAATTCCAGTCCAACATTCCTAGCAGCCTGCTGGACATCTCTACCTCTATGTCCTATAGGCAGATCAAATTCCATATATCCAAGATAGAACTCATTATATTTCCAAACTTCCAGATTTCAACTTTGTCCCTTTGCTCAACTTGTTCTAGAATGAACAAATAAATTAAAAAGCATGTATTAATTGTTTACTATGTGCTAAGCATTATGCCTGGGCAAATCATGTAACCTGGATTTACAAATGCAAAGGCAAAAAATCTCTGCCCCCAAGGCACTCATATTCTAACGGGGAAGACAACACAGAAAAAGGAGTGGTGGTCAGAGGAGAGGCATTGTGGTCCATAAATTTGCAGGGATAGTTTGTGGAGCCATAAGGGGTAGATTGACACACTTTATCCTGGAATAATGATAGAGCTGATTTGATCATAGTTCCTAATGGTTTCAGAATTAGGGGAAGAAGGAGGGGCATAGGAAAGGGCACCATCAGCAGGGCAAGGTTATGTATGTAAGTGTGTATATGTATGCATATATGTTTGTATATATGTATATGAATGTGTATATGTGAGTGTATATGCATGTGTATGTGTATATGTATACATATGTGTGTATATGTATATATATAATATTACACATTATATATATATATATACATATATATGCATTTAATTGCAGCATTCTTGGGGGAAAATACAAACAAAACAACACAGCAGAGAGCAAAAGAAAACCTACAAGGAAACAAAGAAAAGATGGACAGCTCTGAACACAATGTGTAGTATTTATCATATACACTTTCTTGAAATGGAAATTTATGGGTCTATATTTTGAATCCTCTCACGTTCTGCTGGGTACATGGCAATGCTTTTTTTTCTTTTCTTCTTTTGTATTCAAGTTTTAGTATTTAAGTTTATAATATGTTTCTTTTTCTTTCCTTATTATTTAAGTTTTAGTATTTAAATTTAAAATAAATCTATTTTGAAAAAAAAGAAACATGGCTGGGATATTCCAAAAGAAGTCTGGGAGAGGCAAACTTCAGTAAAGAATATACCTCTTAGAATTGTTAACTTCCTTCATAACACACTTTAAGTGCTATCATCTATCTACATAAGGCCTTCCAGGTGCCCCTAATTTATGAGACTCTGTCCTTCTTGAAATTTTTATTCCTTTATATGAACTTTGTATTTACAGGTATATACATCTTGTATCCCCTAGTAGAATGTATGCTTCTTGAACACAGGGACAGTATCATTTTTGTCTTTTTATTCTTAGCACTGAACAGAACATCTTCCATATGGAGTGCCATCTCTGGGCCATTTACCCAACTTGCATTGTATTGGTAGGTTAGGTTCCTCAGAGAGCAGTAACTACTGCTTTCTTCAGGGTTTTAGGGATAACCTTGAGGGTCAGGGGTTTCCATTACTGTCACTCATGACTCCACTACATTCTGTGCTTTCTGTTTCCTCTACTTGGACCTACTAGTGGGGAGGCCATCACCAGTCATTCTGACCTATGTCTTGCCATTGGACTCTCATGACTCTGGAGGAGATAGTTGGTGACTTTGCATAGTTCTGCCTTACTTAAATCTAATTCACTTGCAAGTCAAGACATCTTCCTCCTGATATCATTGGTCCTCTTCAAGAATGAAGGTCAAACAACACCTACCATGCCGCCTATGATCACTCGATACAGGATTTGAACCCGTGTCCATTGACTCCAGAATCAGCATTTTTTTTCAATGCACCACTTGAGACCTGCTTAGCACTAAAGGTGCTTTATAAAGATGAGGTAGTTTCTAAGCCTTACTTGGTCTGGCTTTTCATATTTCAATGCTTTGCTCAAGGAACTAGATTCCAAAGGCAAAGTTCAACCTACTGCTAACAAGTGCTACATATCTTATTACTTCCACCCCAGCATGGGATATGTGGTGAATATTGGCCAACTTGTTCACCCTACCTGCTTTGTAATAACTCTTTAAAAAAAAAAAAGAAGAAGAAGAATTTTTCCATCTGTCGTAAATAGAGTCTGAGTCTTAATTCCTCAGGGGGTATTAAGACTTGGCTACAAAGTAAAAGTGTTTTCTTGAGCCCACCCAGGACTCAGCCGCCACCCCACAAATATCTCTGGTACTTGGTGTCCTCACCATTCTTAAACATTCTTCCTTTCCTGCTGGCTGCCCTTTCTCCTCCTCTGTCCCCATAAATATAATTCACTGTGTACTAGACCTACCCCTGAGCTGAGGGCATTTCAAAGCAAATTCAATCCAGTAACTGAAGTCTAGAATAAATACATAATTTTAATACCATCTGTCAATCCTAGGAGCAGGCTCTTTCAATGTCTTGCTCCCCTTCTTCATGGTCACCTTAAGCCTTAGGACCACACTGGCCAACTCTTGCCTGGATAAATACAACAGGAGTGGAAACCCCACTTTTTTTCCTGGGAGCACATACAGAAACAGCAATACCATATTGGCTTGAAACAAGACCCAACTTTTCTTTCAAATGTGGCTTATACAAAACCTGAATGGGGCCCATGACCAAATTCTCAGTACCCTAGATGGAGAAGTTATGGTTTAAGGTAAGAACTCAGGAACCATGATAAAGTTTAGCATTCTTTGTTTTTGTAGATTACCACCCTTTCTTGACAAATGGTGCTGAGTTTCCTGATGAACTATTTATTGTAAGTCCTATCCAGAGGCTGTTTGTGTTTTTTATATTGCTTTAAAAAAACAAACAAACAATGAAGATTGAAAGCCAGATTAAGAAAACAGTTATGAAGTGAATTTTAAAATACCAATTGGGAAGAAATGTGATGTAGAGGAAAAAATACTCCAGTTAGAGAAAGAGGACCAGTATTCAGATCTCTCCTCTTTTATTACCTATGTCATCTTGGACAAGTCATTTAAAATTCTAGGATCGTAGATATAGAGAGGGCTGTAAAAGTAAGGAGGATGGACTATATCAGCAGTTCATAAGAATACCAAGACATTTGAATGTCTAAATGGTAAATATCAATAAATACAGAGGGGCAGCTGGGTAGCGAAGTGGATAGAATGCCGGGCCTGGAGTCAGAAAGATTCATCTTCCTGAGTTCAAATATGGCCTCAGATACTTACTGGTTGTGTGACCCTGGGCAAATCACTTAACCCTGTTTGCCTCAGCTTCCTCGTCTGTAAAATGAGCTAGAGAAGGAAATAGCAAACTACTCTAGTATCTCTGCTGAGAAAACCCCAAATGGGGTCATGAAGAGTAGGATATGAATGAAAGTGATGACTGAACAACAACAAATGTCAATAAATATAACCCACACAAACAAAAGCTCTTTGGGGGAAGGAATCCTCAATAATTTTAAGAGCGTGAAGGGATCCTGAGACCAAAAAGTTTGAGAACTGCTAGAACTGATGATCTCTGAAGTCCCTTCCAAATCTAAATTAAATTCAACAAGCCTTTGTGAAACATCTACTATGTGCCAGGAGATACAAAGAAAGACAAAAACAAAACAGCCCCTGCCCTCAAGGAGCTTACATTCTGAGAGAAGACAATATGCCTATATTTTTCAGAGTAAATGGAAGGTGATCTTAATGAAAGATACTAAAAATCTCAACAAAAGACACTAAAGACCCCTCGTAACTTGGTTCCCAGTCTCTTGGTATCATCCGAGCTAAGTCCCAGTTCCTATAAGCCCCATTTAGGACAACACTCAACCCTGCTTTTATCCCTTCTCTCCTAATCTCCCCACTGTGGTGAAGGCACAGTGTTTTGAGAGAAGTCCAAATCTTGGCCTCTTGCCTTCAAGCCCAACTTGTGGACCTGGTATTCTAGAAGAAATGCCATTTTTGATGGAGAAAGTATGGGTTTTTTGCACAATGCACTAGGAAGTAAAGACCCTGTTACTCAAAAAAAGGAAGTATCCTTTTTTTATTGCTGTGGATACTGTCTGCAAATACTAGGATCTCAACACTCCCCTGACCTATTTTAAGGGTCTTCCTTAGAGAGTTGAGACCACAGGCTGTTGTTTGTCCTTCTTTCTCGAAGAGGACCAATGATATTAGGAGGGTGATGTCTTGACTTGCCAGTGAGTTGGATGTAAGTGAGGCAGAGCTGTGCAAAGTCATCAGCCCCACTCTCTTCTCCAGGGTCATCTGGCACCAATGGCAAGACATAGATTAGGAAGACTGGAGAGAATCCTCATTGAGACCAGAAGAATTCAGCACTTGATGGCCAGCCTTCTAGTGATGGATTAATGAACTTCCCTGGATATATCTAAATTCATCAAACTTAACTGAGTGGCCCAAGGTAGAGATGTCAAACACGGGCCACATGGGGCCCACTATACTCCCTAGTGCAACCCAAAACAGATTAAAGCATAGTTGGGAAATATTTAACAAAATAAATACAAATAAAATAAAACATTGAAAATGTTAATATGTGGTTTTCTAAGTTAATATGCAACCCACTGAGATCCTTATGTATGGTTTAACGACCTTTGTTTCTATTTGAATTTGATACCACACCAAATTCAAGTTCACAATGTGAACTTATATACTGCTGCTGTTCAGTCGTTTCAGTTATGTATGACTCTGTGACCCCATTTGGGGTTTTCTTGGCAGAAGAACTGGAGTGGTGTGCCATGTCCTTCTCCAGCTGATTTTACAGATGAGGAATTGAGGCAAACAGAGTTAAGTTACTTGGCCAGGGTCATAAAGATGGGAAGTGTCTGAAGTGGGATTTGAACTCAAGATTAGTCTTCCTGGTTCTAAGCCCAGTGAAAGCACTGCACCATCTTGCTTCAAACTCATATATTAGATAACATATAATATATGATGTTTATATATGTATATAATATGCATTACAGTAATTTATCTAAGTATTTTTCAGTGTCTACTCATATCCTATGCTCATCTCCTCCCTAATACTTCATCATGGCATCAAGGTGAACATTGATTCTCAAAGGTTAAAAAGGTCAAAGATAAAAGGGTTTTGAGTACAGAACCAGCAAAGAACCATATGCCAGGCTCTCCAGATTTAGAAAGGGTCAATGCCAGAGAATTTGACCACCACGTGATGATTTATTTTTTCATATACAGCAACTTGTGAATAGAAAGTGCTTACACTGATAAAATTACAGGGAGCAAGAATAGGAGGAAAGAAAGAATAATTAGCCTGCATTTTCCTGCATTAACCTACAATCAAGGCTGCATTTTCTTCTATCTTAATCATTCAGTCACATGAAGTGAAGACTTTGGCTCCAACACCTTTGAGAACAAAATCAGTTCCTGGAACTCTGCTGTTTCTGCTATTTTATTGGTGGCCATGAAATTCTGGGGCAGCAGGATGGAAGCATCTACCCTAAGCAGAAATGCTAGCTTTAGAGATCACTCCCAAAAGACTAGGGCTCCTGCAAATCGGGGCCAGACCTTCCTTCTGGGAGAGTCAGAACTAGGTCCTATGAAAGATCTGACCAGCAAAGAGGCCATGTTCATAAAAGAAGATCAAGGAAGAGAAATAGAAGAAGGGGTAGAAACATACAGAGGATTCCAACTAGTGCCCACCAGGAAGGGTGATCAGATGAAAAGAGCCTAGGAACACCAAGTACATGGCTTTGGCTTCCTGGTGAAAACATATTCTCAGATATTCAGTCCTTGCAGGACAAAGCCTTTGCACCTAGTAACAGTCCAGTTCCTGCCCTGAGGTCCTGGACTCCTAATAGGTGAGAATTCTTCATATGTAGCCAGATCTCAGGTCATATTCATGCCATTCATTTCCTTCCCCCCTCCAAATTTCCAACTTCAGCCCTGGATACAGTAATTGAATCAATACCTCCATTCTTAGAAACAATGCATCATCAATTACTCTATAGCTATCCCTGTGACTTCCCAGACCAAAATACTCCTCCGTGGCCACTACTACTACTGTGTTATATTCCTCTATTAAGCTCATTTAATGCAGGGACCATTGTATTTGTACCCACTCCAGCAGCTTAGCACAGTGCCTGACACATAGTCAGCATCTGATAAATACTTTTTCATTCATTCATTTTCATTTAAATAAGAAGTTAACATACATGCTTTTTGCTTTTTTCATCGAGATCACACTTTAAGCATATGACCATGTTTCAAGGGGCAGCTTGTATTTCTACCAATATGGTACTTTCCATTCATTCCCCCTCCTCCTTCCACTGTAGGAAAACACATTCTTCTAGAAACTTAGTGTACTAAAGGAGGATGAAGGGAATTATATTTATAGAATTTGTCTAGAAACAATTTTCATGTTTTGTTTGTGTTAGCTGAAGCCCAAACATGCCGAATGGGTTACCACTCACTGACTGTTGGAAAGAATCCAAAATATGAGTCCCTAGAATTATTATACTTTCTTGGCCAGTGGTTCCTTAGCACCTGTTAATCCTTTAACACTCCAAAAATCCATCTTGTAGATAAATTAAAACAGACATCTTAAAGCCAGGCTAAAATTCCCCCCAACCCACTCAATATGCAGTAACTCGAGCAGTATTTATCTATAGTCCTCCACCCCTCACCATTTTATAGAAGTGTAGGCCTGTAGGATTCCTTAGAAATAATTTAATAGAATTCCCTGAGTCTCAGAAAGGTGAAGTGATATACCCAAGATTACAGAAGTCCAAGTAGAAACTGGACTGTGAGTGATCATAGGATCCCAGCCCGCCATCTTGCCTCCTGTTGTTATTCAGTCATAAGCAACACTTAGTGACCCCATATGGGGTTTTCTTGGCAAGGATACTGTAGTAGTTTGTCATTTTCTTCTCCAGCTCATTTAATGGAGGAGGAAACTGAGGCAACCAGGGTTAAGTGACAGCTAGTAAGTGTCTGAGGCTGAATTTGAACTCAGGTCCTCCTGACTCCAGGGCCAGTGCTCTATCCAATGCACCACCAAGGAGCCATGAAAAGGCAACCACCTTCAGGCCTTCATTTTCTCTCTCATTCACACACATATACTTTTTTTTTGGTTAGGCAATGGGATTAAGTGACTTGCCCAAGGTCACACAGCTGGTGAGTATCATGTGTCTGAGGCTGGATTTGAACTCAGGTCCTCCTGAATCCAGGGCCAGTGCTCTATCCAATGCACCACCTAGCTGCCTCCCTGCACTCACTTTTTGTGTTTTGGTTTGGTGTTGTTTTTTTTAATTAATTAATTAATAATTTTCAACATTCACTTCCATAAGATTTTGAGTTTTAAATTTTCTCTCCCTCCTTCTCCTCCCCACTCTCCAAGATGCCATGCAATCTGATATAGGCTCTACTTATACATTCCTATTAAACATTTTCACATTAGTCATGATGTAAAGAAGAATTAGAACGCATGGGAGGAACCACTTAAAAGAACAAAACAGAAGAACAACAAAAAAGAGAGCAGACGGTATGATTCCGTCTGTATTCAGACTCCATGGTTCTTTCTCTGCATGTGGATAGCATTTTCCATCATGAGTCTTAGCGCTAAGCCACGATGTGGCCGTTACTGTGTACAGTGTTCTCCTGGTTCTACTCACTTCACTCAGCATCAGTCCATACAAGTCTTTCCAGGTTTTTCTGAAGTCCACTTGCTTATCATTTCTTTAGCACAATAGTATTCTATTACATTCATATACCACAACTTGTTCAGTCATTCCCCAATGGATGCACATCCCCTCAATTTCCAATTCTTGGCCACCACAAAAAGAGCTGCTACAAATATTTTTGTACACCTACATATGTACACTTGTATACACAAAACAATAGTTAAAAAAAAAAAGTAGCACCAGCAAAAGTGGAAGGAAGTGAAGGTGACCTGTGGGAAATGAAGTGAAATCATCTGGGAGAAAGAAGCCCAGCTATAAGATGAGAAGAAGAAGAAGAAGAAGGGAAGAAGATGGGAGTCAAATCTATCTTATTGGAAAGCAGTGTGGTACGGTGGAAAGACCAGTGGCCTGTAGCCAGAGATCTTAGTTTAAATCCTATCTCTAACAGATGACTTGTGACCTCATTTGCAAAAGGACAGAAGGTGGAGACTAGATGTCCTCTGAGATCCCTTCCAACTAGTGAGGTCTTCATCTGGGGGTCCATGAACTTGTTTTCTTAATAGTTTTATAACTGTACTTCAGTATAATAGGTTTACTTTATAATCCTATCAGCTAGGTGGTACAGTGGATAGAGTACCAGATCCGGAGTCAGGAAGACTCTTCTTCCTGAATTGCAATCTGGCCTCTGACACTTACTAGCTGTGTGAGACTGGGCAAATCACTTAACCGTATTTGCCTCAGTTTTCTCATCCGTAAAATGAGCTGGAGAAGGAAATGGCAAACCAATCTGGTATCTCTGCCAAGAAAACACCAAATGGGGCTATGAAGAATGGAACATAAATGAAAATTACTACTATAATCCTATGCATTTTATTTTATATATTTTAAAAAATTATTCTGAGAAGGGGTCTACAGGCTTCACCAGACTACTGAAAGGGTCCATGACCCAGAAAAGGTTAAGAACCCCTGCTTCCAACTGTAGATCTCAAATCCTAATCTAAACATATTGGGGATTTCCAAGCAAATATTGAACATTTACCATACTAAGCTAAAACCCAACTGGATTAGCAAATGTGAACAAATTCACACTCTGAATTCCCTTCCAACTCTGTGATTCTATGTTTCTAACCTTTTGGAACAAGTAGTGTGATCTGAAAATAGAAGCGGCTGCCTGGGACAACCATGAGTTCCCTATGAGCAAAGTGATCAAGTAGCGGTTAAGCCACCATATTGTGATGGGATGTTGTAACAGATAATGATGGTTGGTTATCAGCATATCCAAGATACAGGCCTATGATCATTAGCCCTGCCCTTGGCTGGCTGTGAGTGACAGCAGAGTTTTTGCTATGGATACAATAGGAGGTGGCATCTGACAAACAGAGAGGGTAAACCACAGGCTGTGAGGCTGTTGGGAGATAGCTTCGCCATTTTTTTCTTGACGACTACAATGGTATCAAACTCAAATAGAAAGGGGAAAGGAGGGGAGCATGAATCTGTAATAAGAAAACCCCAAGTGGAGTGCCCTGCAGCACACATGTCGACTTAGAAAACCACATGTTAGCATTACCTATGTTCTATTGTATTTTTTATTTATTTTGCTAAAAAGCAAAAGAAATGGTGTGGGCATACTTGGGATTGTTGCAGGTTGGCCAGCAGGTGGTATATTTGACCCCTCAGGACTATAATATGGTGAAAGACATAGGAAAAGAGATTAATGGCACTCCAACATAAAGAGGACCTTAGAAGGCAAGAGATCCTGGTGGCAAGACATGGACTGGGGCCCATGGTTAGGTCAGCTATAGTGAGTAGCATTCTTCTAGCTTTACAGAAGGAGTTGGCATCCTGTTAACAAAATCTGTATCTGAACAACTTCCAAGTAGATTCCAGTTTGCTGAAGGTTGACCCTAGACCAAGTGCCACTTCATCATTGGGAGACCACTGACAATATCAATAAATGAGACCATTTCCTTGAGGTTTCTTATTAGAATCTGTAGAAAGATTATGGGAAATCAAGTTAGCATCTGCTTAACAAAACATTTAATGCTTTTTTTCTATTCAAAGGAAACAGAGTGGGGGAAGAGGAAGCTTAAAAGAGAATTAAATTTTATTTATTCAAAGTGGGTTGTATTTGTAATAAAATTAAAAGTCTAGTATCATAAAAAGCAAGTATGTTAAGTGCTTAGAAAATGAAGGACTGAAAGGAGAGTAATGAAATTGATTTCCCTAAGTATTTTGCTGCCTAGTTTGCTGTTATGGAACTTCTTTAATAATAAACTCCAGTGGGGCAGCTAGGCAGCACAGTGGATTAGAGCACCAGCCCTCCGGAGGACCTGAGTTCAAATCCAGACTCAGACACTTACTAGCTGTGTAACCCTGGGCAAGTCACTTAATTGCCTCCAAAAAAAAAGTCTGATTACCTGCAAATATAATAATAATAATAATAATAATAATAATAATAACAATAATAATAATAATAAACTCTAGTGGGACCCTATTACCTCCAAGATCAAATATAAAGCCCTCTGTTTGGCTTCTAAAGACCTTCACAACTTGGCCCCCTCCCACCTTTCCATTTTCTTACAACATTCCAAGTACTCTGTAAATCAGCAACACTGTCCCCCATGTTGTTCCTTACACATGGGCCTCCGTCTCCTACGGTGTCTTTTTACTGGCGTACCCCTGCCTGGAATGTGCCCCCTCTTAGCCTTTATCTCATGGCTTTCTTATCTTCCTTCAAGTCTTTGCTAAACTCCTATCTTCTGCAAGAAGCCTTTTCCAGTCCTTCTTAATCTTAGTGTTTTCCCTCTGAGACCATCCCCAATTTATTCTGTATGAAGGGGTGTGCTGGTAAATGTTTAACAATCAGTTATCTGAGAAAAAAAAATTTACTCATGACATGTTTTAAGATTAATCTGCATTACTAATATTTTCTTCATCACTTTCTTAAATCTAGAAGCAATAAATCAAGCTGATTTCCAAGATATAAATGTGCACACTCATAATTTAACAACTGGCTCTCCTGAGCTGGTATGATGAGCTTGCTCATGAGCATACCCCTTCCTCTATGTAACCTGTTTCTTTTTTTTTCTTTTTTTTTTTTTTGCGAAGCAACTGGGGTTAAGTGACTTGCCCAGAGTCACACAGCTAGTAAGTGCTATGTGTCTGAGGTCAGATTTGGAACTCAGGTCCTCCTAACTCCAGGGCTGGTGCTCTATCCACTTCACCACCTAGCCTCCCCATGTAGCTTGTTTCTACATAGTTGTGTGTTGTTGTCTCCCCATTAGACTATGAGCCTCTTAGAAGCAGAGACTGGTTTTTGCCTTTCTTTGACTCCCCAGAACTTCGTAAATTTCCTAGCACACAGTAGGAGCTTCACGAATACTCATAGATTGATTTTTTTTTATAAATAAATGAATTAAAGGTATTGATGAATTGTACAGAGAATTGGACTAGAACATCCCTAAGATTCCTTAAAACTAGAAGGACTTTGATTCTCTGGTCGATCATAAACTGGACACTATATTATTTATATGGCTCCCTAGTTTAAGAAACACACAGGCTTATTTTTTAAATAAATGAAGTAAGGTGCTGCCTATACAGGGCCAATGTATAATGTGAAGTGTTCAAGAAAGGTCTTCTTGGTCACGAATTTCTGTTATTCATCCTTCATGGTGTAGGATGTTTCACCATTAGAAATTTATTCCTTTGAGTTAAAGCATGCTTTTCCCTTAGTCTTCTCTCTTTTTCAATTTAAATTTTATTTTTAATTTGTATAATAAAAAAAAATGATTGCACATGAAACTGCAAATCTATTACATACAATTTGCTATTCCTTTTAAATATATAATAAAGTTATTATGTGCATTTCTTCTTTTTTTCCCTCCTCCCTCCCACTCTAGAGATTGCTATCATTAAACACAAATGTGTGTATATATGTATATGTATATATATATATATATATACACACACACACACACACACACACACACACATACACATATATACGTAAAAGCATTCTGTACATACTTCTATTTATCAGTTTTTCTCTGAATACAGATAGCATCTTCCTTCATATATCCTTTGTAGTTAATTTGGGTATTTATAAGTCAAAATGACTTCTTCACTCAAAGTTGTTCTTAAAACAAGATTGGTTTCCCGGTTTTCTCTTGAAAGTAATTATCCTTGGGACAGCTAGGTGGTGAAGTGGATAGAGCTCCAGCCTTAGGGTAGGAGGACCTGAGTTCAAATGCGGCCTCAGACACTTGACACTTACTAGCTGTGTGACCCTGGGTAAGTCATTTAACCTCGATTGCCTCATCAAAATGCAAAAAAAAAGAAAAAAGTAATTATCCTTAGGAGAAGAAAGCGAAAACAAGTCATCAACATTTACACTATAGAGAAGAATGATCTGACTTAGGCTATTCCCTAAAGTAACAAATTGCTAAGAACGATGAGACATGAAAAAGGTCAGTTTAGTTATGGAGGAAGAAAAAGAGAGAGATGTGTGAGCCATAATGTACAGTGTAGGGAGGCTAGGGCATGAGGATGGGAATGGGATGGGGAATGAAGGCTATTGAATGGGCCAAAGGGTAGCCTCCCTGTGCCTTCAAGATAGTTCTAGGAAACCTCTAGAGAGTTAATTGATCATTATATCAGGTCTAGTCCTGGGTAAATCTGTGAATTATTCAGAAGTTTCTCTTTAGCAAACTGATCTCCCATCCCAAAGTTCCTATTTACTTTTTGCCTTCCAGTCATAACTTGCACTGATCCTTTATTAATGCTAAAGTATAAATAACTGAAGGGGCAGCTAGGTGGCACCATAGTGCATAGAGCACTGGACATGGAGTCAGGAAGACTCAGCTGGCTGAGTTCTAATCTGGCCTCAGACACATACCAGCTGTGTGACCCTGGGCAAGTCATTTAACCCTGTTTGCCTCAGTTTCCTCATCTGTAAAATGAGCTGTAGAAGGAAATAGGAAACCACTCCAGTATCTTTGCCAAGAAAACCCCAAATGGGGTTGCCACTGAAATAAATAATAAAGTATTGCCCTTCCCAGAGGTAATTGCATTTTGACAGGGATTAAAACCCAATGTTAGTTAGAACAACAAAAGAGGCATTTCAGGTATCCCCCAGCCAATGGGGGAGAATTTCTTTGAGTTATCAGAGTTTTCCTAATGTCTTAAAATCATACCACATATATTCATTCACAGAAGTTAGACCGTAAGAGACCTCAAGAGGCAGGTCAGGACAGCAGGGTGGTTGGGAGGGAGGAGCTTGGTATGATAGAAAAACAGAAATTCTGGCATCATAGGACCTAGGTTCAAATCCTGCTTTTGATGCTGACTACCTACTATGTAACTTTGGGCAAGACATTTAATAAAAATAGCTAACATTTTGTTGTTGTTCAGTTGTGTCTAACTCTTCATGACCCCTTTTGGGGTTTTCTTGGCAAAGATACTGGAGTGGTTTCCCATTTCCTTCTCTAGCTCATTTGACAGAGAAAACTGAGGCAAACAGGGGTAAGTGACTTGCCCAGGGTCATACAGCTAGTAAGTGTCCAAGGCCATATTTGAATTCAGATTTTCCTGACTCCAGGTCTAGCTTTTGTATCCACAGTGCCACCTCGATGTCATTTAATCTCCCTGGGCCTCAGTTTCTTCATCTGTAAAAGTAAGAGGTTGGACTAAAAGGCCCCTTCTACGTCTATCTCTAGGATCAGGAAGACTGAGGTTCAACTTACCCCTGACAAATACTGGATTCCTGACCACGGACAAGTTCCTTATCCACTCAAAGCCCCCAGGCAATTCTCTGAGACTGTTAATCACATACCAGTGTTCCTTAGACTGATGAAATCATGTCTGGATCCTAAAGAAGAGAGAAACCATGGAGATGCTCTAGTGAAGGCCAGCACCTTCCTTTTACAGTCAAGACCACCGTGCGCCTACCTATAAGAGCTGGCCCGCTAGACTCATACAAGTAGATAGCCAAGTGGGGAGCTGACCCCAGTTTTCTGATTCCAAATCCATGCGTCTTTGCACAAAACCCCAGCTCACCCTGAACATAAGGCAAGGAAGTCTCAAGAACTGACAATCCATTACATTCTTTTGATTTCAGTTTTCATTCCAAAATATTCCCAGGGTCTTTTCCCATGGAGGAGGCTTTACCTCTTCCCCACTCCACCCGAGGCGATGCCCATTCTCCCCTCCCCAGCAGGAATGGGGCTGCCAGGTTGGTGACCACACAGTATCAGGCAGAAAGTAAAGAAGAATGTGTCCAATTGAAACCAAGACTGGGAAGGGGAAAAGAGGAGGAGGAAAGTGGGGGGGAAGTGTGGTGGGAGGGATTCTGGTGGTCAGAACGCAATTATCCAGGACTGCAGGCATTCATATTCCAGTTTGCATCTCCACAACCAATCTGTAATCAAAACAGAGCATTATGACTGTGCCAAGACAGATTCCAGACTAAATACTTTAATTTAAAAAGGAGGTATTGTTGGCTAGACCTTTCTGTGAGGTGTCTGACAAAAGGATTTTTGCAGGGAGGGGAGAGAAGTCTATGTCCTGATTTAGACAAAGTCAACATAATTTTGAGGGGATAGAAACAGAATGCTAGAATATTAATGTATTAACAACCTCCAGCCCCTTTAGGGAATCTCCTTTCTCTCTTCATTTCTCTTGTCTAGGTTCACAGATTATTAGACATGGAAGGGACTTTATGAATCTTCTAGTCCATCCCAACTTTTAGACATGAGGCCAAAGAGGTCAAATAACTTGGTGTCACATAGGTAGTGCTGGGGCTTAAGAACTGATCTCCATCTCCTCTAAATCTATTCCAGGGTTCTTACCAGTGATACCATGCTGCCTCCTGCAATGTCCCTTATGTTCTCCACAATAGCCCTTTAACAGAAACCTCCCTTCAATTATCTTCTTGTGATAACTGCCCTCAAATATACCCCTAATCCCACTCCAACAACCCTCTCTTACCAACTTCTCTTACTTTCTGGCAAAGGGTATTCATTCATTTACTCACTCAACAATTATATATATATATATATATATACACACACATATACATATATGTATATATATAATATACATATATGTATGTATACATATAATTTTTACTTTAAAGTCTTTAAAATATATTCTTATTTTATTAAACATTTCCCAATTACATTTAAAAAAATTTTAACAATCTTTTTTAAAAAAATTTGAGTTCCAAATTCTCTCTCCCTCCTGCCTTTTCTTTCTCCTTGAGAAAGCAAGAAATTTGATATCAATTATACATGTGCAGTCATGCCAAACAAATTTCCATATTAGCTGTGTTGCAAAAGAAAGCACAGACAAAAAAAAAATTAAAAAATAAAGAAAATTAAAAATAAAAAATATCCAAAAAATATAAATCTCATTATGAGACTTACCCTGAGTCCATCACCTCTCTGGCAGGTGGTGGGTAACATGTTTCTTCATCAGTCCACAGAAATCATAGGTAGCTTTTGCAATGGCCAAAGTTCTTAAAGGCTTTCTCAGAGTCTTTTAAAGTCGTTTGTTGTTACACTTGTTACTGGATAAATTGTTCTCTAACTTCTACTATGCTTCAGCCTAATTAAAAAAAGCGGGTAACAATCCTGATCTCAGGCAAAGCAAAAGCAAAAATAGACCTAATTTAAAAAATAAGAAAGGCAACTACATCTTGCTAAAAGGTATCATAGACAATGAAGTGATATAAATACTAAACATATATGCACCAAGTGGTATAGCATCCAAATCCTGAGAAGTTAAGTGAGTTAAGGTTCACAACCAAACAAGAGATAGGGAGCATTATACAATGTAAAAGATAATTTTGATTATATTAAATTAAAAAGCTTTTGTACAAACAAAACCAATGCAATCAAGATTAGAAGGAAAGCAAAAGGATGGGAAACAATCTTTACAGCAAGTATTTCTGATGAAGGCCTTATTTCTCAAATATATAGAGAACAGAGTCAAATTTATAAGAATACAAGCCATTCCCTAATTAATAAATGGTCAAAGGATATGAACTGGAAGTTTTCAGATAAAGAAATCAAAGCTATCTATAGGCATATGAAAAAGTGCTCTCACTTTTGATTAGAGAAATGCAAATTAAAACAACTCTGAGGTACCACATCACACCTATCAGATTGGCTAATACGACAGAAAAAAGGACAATGGCAAATTTTAGAGAGGATGTAGAAAAATTGGGACACTGAAGTACTGTTGGTGGATGCCGGGAGCGTCTGCGTCCCTGGCTGTGATCTGATGCCGGCAGAGTGTGAAGAGAGAAAGAATCACGGGCCAGGTGAGAGCAGTGAAGAACAAGCTCTGTTTATTGATCTGAGGGCTCAGGCTTATAGAGTACTGGATCAAGCAATAGTAACATTATTATTCATGAAAAGTACAAATCTAATTAGGTGATTTCCTTACTTCCTTGTACCTTGTCTGTTACATTCTTTCCTGCGTCCTGTCCTGTACCCCATCCGTTTCCTCCCTTCCTGCATCCTGTTCTCAAGAGACGGAACAGGGGGGTGGTGAGCCAACATCCTGAGTTTCACAGCTGTCAGGCTTAGTACAAGCTACAGGTAAGACCTGGTCTGGCCTAAGCCCTCCAACTCCCCAAATCCGGCCCTCTATGGGTGGGGTTGTGAACTGATCTAACCATTCTGGAGATCAGTTTGGAACTATGTCTAAAGGGTAACCAAATTATGCATACCCTTTGATCCAGCAATACCACTACCAGGCCTGTATCCCAAAGAGATCATAAAAAAGGGAAAAGGACCTACCTGAGCAAAAATATTTATAGTAGCCCTTCTTGTGGTGGCAAAATATTGGAAACTTAGAGGATGCCCATCAATTGGGGAATGGTTGAACAAGATGAATGTAATGGAATACTATTGTACAATAAGAAATAATGAACAGGTAGATTTCAGAAAAACCTGGAAAGACTTGAACAAACTGATGCAAAGTGAAATGAGCAGAACCAGGAAAATATTGTACAGTGTCAGCAACATTGTAACAACACAATGATCCAAGACAAGTCCAAAGGACTCTCAAAGGAAAATGCTATCCACATCCAGAGAAAGAACTGATGGACTTTGAATGCAGATTAAAGCATACTTTCTTCACTCACTTTATTCTTTTTCATGGTTATTTTCCTTTTGATCTGTTTCTTCTTTCACAACCGTGACTAATATGGAAATGTGTTTTACATGATAACACATGTATAACCTATATCAAATTACCTACCATTTTAGGAAGAGGGGAGGGAGAAAAATTTGGAAACCAAAATGTTGTAAAAATGAATGTTAAAAATTGTCATGACATGTAATTGGGAAAAAATAAAATATGATTAAGGTAAAAAAAAGAACTGCTACAAATATTTTGTACATATTGTGCCTTTTCTCTTTCTTTGACTTCTTTGGAGGTAAAGATCTAGTAGTTATATTGCTGAATCAAAGGATTCACACAGTTTAATAACTTTTTGGACATCATTCCAAATTATTTTCCAGAATGGCTAGATCAATCCGCAGCTCCACCAACAGTGCATTAATATGCCTTTTCCCCCATGGACCCTCTAACATTTATCATTTTACTTTTTTGCCAACTTCAGTCTTATAGATATGAGGTAGAACCTCAGAGATACTTTCATTTGCATTTTTCTCTAATTATTAGCAATGTGAAGTGAGTAAGATTTCAAAAGGCAGACATGAAGTGGGGGAGTACTCAAAGTACAGAGAATGGTTTGAGGAAAGGCAAAGGCGATTGGACAGCTTTGGACATGTATAAGGCACAGCAAGTGTTTCAGTCTTTATCATATTCATGGAGAAGAGTGCTATATAAGGATTGGGAGGGTAGCTTGGCTTCAGATTGTGGAGGGCCATGAAACCCAGACCAAGGATTTCAGGCTTTATTTAGAAGTCAAGAGAAAGCCAGTGAAGGGGACTGAACAGACATGTAATGTGACCAGATCTTTTCACAAGCAAAATTAATCTGGCTGTGGTATGAAGGATGGGGGTGTGAAGGATAGACTAGATTGAGGAGCATAGACAAAGGAAATGTGACCCTGTCTTCTTTCTTTTCTTTTTTTTTTTTTGAATGTCCCCTCCTAACTCCTTACCCTCAACTAAAAAAAATAAATAAAACCCTATAAATATGTATTGTTAAGCAAAGCAAATCACCACATCGGCCATGTCCAAAAATATCCATGGCTATGTCTATAACTTCTCTGACAGGAAAAGGTAATGTCAATTAATTAATTACTAATTAAAGTAATTACTAATTAAAGTAATACTAATTAAAGTAAATAGAAGGTATTTCGATTTACTTTTCTATCTCCCTGAAATGGATAGAGCACTGGGTCTGGAGTCAGGAAGACACTTAACTAGCTGTGCAGTTGTGGGTCACTTAACCTCTTTCCTCAGTTTCCTCAACCATAAAATGGGAATAATGACAGTGCCTACCTCCAAGATTGTTGTAAGGATCACATGAGATGATATCTGTAAAGCATTTAGCACCGTGCCAGAAACATAGTAGTCACTTAGTAAATGTTTCCTTCCTCCCTCCTCTCCCTTTCTTCTTTCCTTCCTTCCTTCCTTGACTTATCCCATGTTATTCCCCATGTCTAGTGTTCTCAATCCTACTGAATACTCCCTATCCTCTCCAACTCAAGTGCCTCTTCCTTCATGAACTGTCCTCTGATCCCCCTACTTGAATCACTTGATACCTCTCATAGCACTTTTTAAAAAATACCTTTCCAATGTAGTTACTGTGGATCATTTTGTATTATAATTATGAGCCTTATTTCCTTACAAGACTATAAACTCCATGAAGTCAGGGACTGTTTCTTATTTAAACTTTGGGTCTCTTCCTATGCCTGGTCTAGTATTCTGCAAGAAGTAGGTGCTTAATATTTTTTTTTGGTTATTTAATGAGATTGAATTGAATTGAATTGAGTTTAGCTCTCCTAGTCCAGCTGCATTCTTTTAAAACTCTTCTTTGGAAATCAGCAATTATATCTGGGTGATAAGATGCCAAGCACAGAAATAATCTTCAATCACCCCAAGAAAAATCTAATCCAACAAAGGTGTTTGGCTCTATGACAAAAATTTTACTTGCAAAAGTATTTTCCACTCTTTAATCAGAGTTTAATCCAAAGGGTGCTACAAATGCCTGTCATACTCCTTTCCATTTTTAACCTTTATTTTCTTTTCAATGAGAGTCTTGACAGCATTCCTGGGCTTCCCAGATGGAGAAAAACTGCTGGGAATTTTAGATGTCTACATCGAAGTGTTATGCATTTTAATTAATCCTTCAAATTACAATAGTACCTCCAGGGTATGAGTATAAAGGAATTGCCCCTCACAAATATAGCAAAACTTACAGCATCCAAATGACTGTCTCTCCTCACCCCACCTGTCTCATACACATTTAATAGATCACTTTTCTACATCTTATCATGGTTCCGAACCAAAGCCCTTCATTTACAACCCTCTACAGTAAGAAAGGCATGTCTTCTTATCCCCATTTTTCAGACAGAAAACTGAGGTTCAGTTTTCTGAATGACAAGAAAGCTATGGAAGAGCTCCCTACGATAACATAGTCAGAAAATGGCAAAACTTGAATCCCAAGCCAAGACTTCTAGTTCTAATTCACTGAGCTTTCCACTAAAAAATGTTGCCTGTATCTCTCTGACACTGAATACCTTTCCCTTCAGATTTCATTTACCACTTTGTTTTGTAGCTCTCTAATGCATTTTTTCATATAATAGTGTATCT